>NC_092796.1:22839459-23195559 GCF_918797505.1 Bemisia tabaci
CTAATAATGACCGAAAATGAGTGTCAATGTTGCTTTTAGGGATGCCGCAAAAGTTTCCTCATGTTTTGATGCAAATTGAAATTTTTTCCAATTTTTTTTATAATCGGTTTTCGAAAAAATTTCAATTTGCTTCGAGTCATGTGTTCATTGTGTCGATAAAGATTGAAAAAACAGAGCGTTATGCTACGACATAGTTTCCTTATGTAACCTTGTCCAGGTCGGCCTTATCTGCAGTGAACTCTTTGTGTCCGTGTGTCAATCTCAGCATTTTTCAATAATGTCTTGAGACATCATTGAATTTCGACCCAATATTTCACCTACACCAATTGTTAATGCCTAAAACTTCAGTTTTAATTGCAACATCTAGCTGCAGTAGTTGTATTTAGTCGCAACCAGCTTCAGTGAAGAAACTTAGGCGAGAAAGGTATCTCTCATTTCTTCCCTCATAGGTGAAGAAGCCTTGAATGCATTGACTACTATCAGTGCCGATGTTGTAAAAATTAAATATGCCAAACGTCATATACTTTTGATCTAAGGTTACCCCTCTTCATCTGAGGGTAGAAGTGGACGATTCAGAAAAGCAAATTGTTTTTCTGAGTAAGACGTTCAGGCTCACATCAATTCAGAAGGGACTAGCGGCATGTATACGTGAAGAAGAAATATCCGACTTACTTAGGACGGAAATCCGCATGTAACCGGGAAAAAATCCACCCCGTGAGATCTCGTGGTAAGAAGACGTTATTGTAATGGTAACGTGTACGAGGTGGAGCTTACACAGTCCTAACCTAGACGATCCATTACGAATGATACAAGGAAGAATGAAAAAGTCGATAATCCAAGAAACGTTTAACCTGCTTAGCAGTTTCGCATTTTGGGGGATCGTAGTTCTCGGGGCAGTTGAGCATCAGGAAAATTTTTTGTATCGTTCCCACGGTCACTCTTCAATGTACATTGAGATTTTTATTCGTAATGGACCCCTTCACGTTTTAATAATTTCATAAATAATCAATAAACAAAGCAAAAGATAAAAGATAAGAAAAAATGAAAATGTACTCAACTTTAAAAGTTGAAATAAAAATAGAAAAATAAATGAAATTAGATTTAATAATTTGAACAAATAACCCTCACTTTTCCTCACCTTGATTTCTGCCATAAATATAATCCCCATATGATATTTGGAATTATATCTAAGAAATCTGGCAACAGAGACCCTGGTCCAATCATAACGCTCCGATGGGTCCCGTCCACGCGCGTCCAGCGAGCGTAACTCAGGAATGTCTCACCACCCACAACCCTTCCTCCCCGCGCAGCCGTCATGCAACGACTCTCATCAACTCGCAAGTCGCGACACTTGTTGCAAGGGATGAAAAAATCTCAGTTGGGTAATGCATTCTTCACTTCCTCCAGCTAACCGCACGCTTCATTAAGGGACGCGCCCGGAGTCTACTCACCTCTTAACCACGTACGAGTTTTTTTCCTGCTTCCACGGGAGAGGATGTTTACTCTGTGGAAACCGCGGGATAAGGGGTACCAAATAAATTGTACATAATGGGTCAAAAACTGAAAAACCACATCCCAGATCCGGTCCTCGCTCGGTAAGCTCGATTAAGGGCCGCTCAGTTAGTCTCCGGTGTTGTTTTCACGGGAGGAAGTGCAGTATTTTGAGGGAAAAAAGGGGGCGGATTTACATATAGACTGTCCAGAAAGAATAAAAAAGTTGGGGTGTTGGGGGTCTCCCAGCCGGTGGTGGGAAAGGTTTATCTTCCTGAGAAAATTTAGAGGCCACCTAATCTTGAAATCCATGTTTTCACACTTAATTAACTCTTATATCACTAGCATTGCACTGACAGAGCTAGTCCACGCCGATGCAAAAGAACTTAGCTCTATCCATTCACAGATTTTTCAACATAGGACCAATCGATCTCCAAAAGTTTTATATTTCTTAAATGAGCAAGTAGCGAAAACAAAATTTCTCATACTGACATTTCATGCCGTTACATAAAAATGTTTAAAACTACCAGCTCGTGGTTTTTCATGGGATCCTTCGTAATCCTAAGTTTTCTATGCATCCTTTAATTTCATTTATTATTTATTGCTTTTTCCTCTCCTTCAAAATTTTCGTGGAAATGTGATTCTTTATAATAGCGTTGACATTCACATGCATATTCCATGTTTCAATGGTTCATTAACCTAAGGTACGTTGTCACTTAGCAGTAGACTTAGGGACCCGAAAATATTGGACTCAGGACAAAGTATTAATTTAGGGGTCATCATCTCTTATTGACTGGCGACGCAACAACATTTCTGCATCGATAACCTGATTTTCTGCTCCTAATTACAATCTGCAAAATTAGCCCAAGTTCGGAGGGTCTCTGTCGTACTACAGTTCCTGCCGTTTTAAGAGGTCCACTACTTATAGAGATAATAGAAGTAAACCGCTCCATTATTCGTAGCTCACATACAATCAGGCTCTGATTATCTTCCGATGATTTCCACAGATTCTGAGGGAAATCGAGGCAAAAAAGACTGTAGTACAGCGCGGCAGCCTGATTGTTGAAATTAATGTCGGCACGACAAGAATCGAAAATCGATTTAATTCACAGCGCAGATAGGGCTATGTCTTGTCTTATCGTACGCCGCAAAGGCAGTTTAAGATCCAACAATCAGGCTGCTGGTCTGGAGGCTCAATGAGTTAGCGGCTTGCGTAAGAGTATCGTAACAGTTTTTAGAATCGGGTGCACTCTGCCCGGTCGCATAGTTGACTTACGCGCTTCAATTAAAAAAGCGGCCGACGCATCATTTTCCTGAGCGTGGAAACAATTTAAACGCTCAACCGAATCGTGATCGAGACGCGGGGAAAATAATTCATTTTTTCGGACGGCAGCGCGCAGGCGCAGAGCCGCAATCACCGCTATGCTTGCCCCTTACGTAAAATTTGGATTGGGGACGTGGCGCGTTGCACAATCGTCAAGTGCCTTCTGATCTACGACCTGATGGCCTATATTGCACGCGTTCTACGCAAATAGGTGTACAGATTTTGGATGGAAGATTGCACAACACAATGCACACAAATTGCATTAAGTTCAGAGTATTCAATGGTGTCAAATTAAGCCATCAAATTCCCAAAGGGGTCGAGGTTTCCTTTGGAATCCAAGAATATCATCAACTTACTTAACTTCCTCAACATCCTCAATTAACAAAGAAAAATCACGGAAAAAATTAAATTGCTGCTTCAACAATTCAATTGCTAAAAAAAGAGACTGCAATGTTTCAATGTAGATTTCACAAAAAAAAAATGCTACTTTAACCACCCCCGGTTAAATCAACTTACAATAGTGGTTAAAGTAGTATTTTTTTGTTGTAAAATCTACGTTGAAACGTTGTAGTCACTTTTTTGGCAATTGAATTGTTAGATCAGCAATTTAATTTTTTCTGTGCAAACAAAATCCCGCGATATAATGTAGGTAGCGATCTCTTTCCAAAAGAGAAAAAAACGCGACATTCGAATGATGTGCGGAGCGCAAAACATTGGAAGAATGTTCGAAGTTGGGTTCAAACCCAACATACAACTATTTTAACTCCAGGGTGGGCCGGGTTGCATACGCTTGGTTTTGCGGGCGAAATCTGTAATCTGCCGAACGGAGCGGCGTTGGTGAAAGAGCGCGGGTGCAGCAATTCGTGCTTTCTTCCAGCGTGACGTATATTTCGATCTAGTATTTGTACACAGTTTGTACAGTTTTACACAGTTTCAGGTACACAGATTTGGGACGCGATATTTACAAACGAATGATGCTTTCAGAGAGAGTTTGTATTGCTTCCCACCTGTCGGTTGCATACTCATCGCTCAGTTTCTTATTGTAGTTATTAAGTTTTAGCTACTGTTCCATTTGAGAATTTACCATAGATAGATGGCGTCCTAGATGTGTCTTTTTCTCTTTGGCTTTGTAAACCCACTTGCATATTCCGTGCACTTATCGCGGCGAATTCGGGCTATTGCGTTGTCTCTCTTATCAAAAGACAAATTCACCATTTCAAATAGCCGTACTTCATCTTCCGGGTACCGGATGTTCCGTTTTTCCGTGACAAGTGCAACCGAGCGATTCGGCACAGGGATTCGATTATTGAAATTAATGGACAAAGCTATAGACAAAGAAGACAAAAGGGACATGAAGGAATCATATCAGTGAAAGTGGGTGGTTGCAATGGACAAATGAGGTAGTGTCGTCTTTGTCTAACGTTTTGTGTTTTAATTTCAATAATCAGCCCGCAGGTTTCTTGATGGAAAATGAGAGAGTAAGTAGATGGCACCGAGGGCCCGGAGATCCGTTCTTCATTGAGCCGAGGCGCACAGTGGATCGAGTGAATGAGAGAGGTCGGGCATGAAATTTTAGACTAAGACGGCAAATTTTGATGTTTAATTCGTTACATTTTAAGTTTTGAGGGATGCTTTTGGAGAAAAGCTTCACGAAGAAACAAATGGCGCCATTTATAAAATCTCAAAGATGGAAAATGAGAGAGTAAGTAGATGGCACCGATCGCCCAGAGATCCGTTCTTCATTGAGCCGGGGCGCACGCGCACAGTGGATCGAGTGAATGAGAGAGGTCGGACATCAAATTTTTGACCAAGACTGCAAATTTTGATGTTTAATTCGTAACATTTAAAGTTTTGAGGGGAGCTTCTAGATGAGAATTTCACGACGAAACCAATGGACGTCACTTTTAAAATTTCAAAGTTTTATATGAATGGAGTTATGAGCTTTTAAAGCTTCCAAATTTGTCCGCACTGGAAAAAAAACACATTGGATCTAGAGTCCAGACTCTTGAAAACATTGACAAGAAAAAGGACTCTTGATTCAATCAGGTTTAAGCTTAAATCAAAAAGAAATCCGCTCAAATTAAGAGGCTTGGTTCTTGATTTAAGCAAAAATCCGATTGATTTAAGGGTATTTTTTCTTGACGATGTTTTTAAGAGTCTGGACTCTAGATTAAAATGTGTTTTTTTTCCAGTGCGACCTTCCCCATTGACTCGATCCACTATGGAGCGCGCCGACTGGGATTGTGAATGGAGAGCCAACCCCGAGCCCTGTCGGCGGGCGATGCTAAAAATCGGCCGACTTCCCAGCCGGCGCGACGGACGCAGATTCACCTCCGAGCGGGACGGCGACCGGAGGGGTCCGCAGGGCAGAAATCGTAGTTGGCCGGTGTGGTATCCCCTGTAATTAGACGCCGAGTCGGGAATAAACAGACGACGGGTCTCCCGAAGTGCCGGTAACCTTACCGCTGCGCCGCCCCCTCCCGGGCTCCGCCGCCCCACCCTTCCCCGGCGGCCCAGTGGCTATTTGCTCAGTAATAAACTCCTGCCCGCCTTCTTTTTACGTTTCCTCCGTCTTTCATCTGGTCAAGTTTTATGAATGAAAGTGCCCGCGCCGCGCCACTCCGCGTTTTTCATTCTTAAAATCTGTCGTCCGCCTCAACGGTCAGCGCTGCTGCGTCCGCTCTCTGGCGAGGCCTTCTCCCGCCCTCACGACTGCGTTCTTGCCAAAGATACAATGATCACGCTCCAGAATACAAAGTCAACAACGTAAAATGGGACTGAGGTCGCACAATTTCATAAAACATAAAAAGTCGAGACGTTTCGTAACAACCAGAAATAAACAGAAATATTAAAGCTAAAACTCAAATTTACTGAGCCTCTGCACCGCTATTATTGTAGAGTCTCCAAAGAACAGCGAAACGGTTAGTTTAATTTTTTTTGTTTATTTTCCGGTTGAAATTACGCTCTGCGATTCGTCCCGGCCTTGCATTGAATGTTTCAAAAAATTTTGCGGCCTTAGTCCCATTTTAAGTTGTTTATTTTATATTGTCGTTTCGGGAAAATTAAGTTTTTTTTACTCCAGAATGTAGCGTTGGCTGCAAAAATGGGAAACATTAAAGAGGAGTGAAATATACTCCCCCTCCCTCTCCCTAGCCGAGCGTGTAAGAGCAGAGCTAAGATGTCTATTCCGCTCTGTGATATCGGAGCTCACTCCAAAAAAAAGAATGGGAGCCTCTCTGCACGCGTGACACAAACACACCGCCGCCGTTCGGGGATGGAACAGGCTCCGGAAAGCTTCACACAATCAAGAGCACCTACACAAAAAATTAGGGGAGGCAATTATGCAAACCTGATATTTTACCTGTGTAGGTGTCGGCGTTAGACTATTTCTCAGCAATATGCGAGTAGTGCAATGCTAGTACGAAGTCGAGTTTAAACTCCCTTGACGCGATCAAAGTGCGGACATGGTATGGTGAATGCCGTACTGTGGTATCATTTTCAGTAGTTCGCATGGTGGAACCCCAAGAAACGAATAGTCAGGAAAAATTTAGCGTACACTACTTCACCCCAAACCATCTATTTTCCGATGCGACCCACAGACGGCGCATACTAAACAAGATGGTGCTGACGACAGAACCTTTTGTTCACAGGGCTCCTGCAGTTTCATTGTTACACTTAAAGAATTTTTCTGTTGCGAGAACAGAACTTCGGTCGTGGGAACAGAGTACTCTGTCTTCATAACAGAAGCTTCTGTGACTGTTACAAAATAAGTGCAGGGGCCCTGTGAACAGAATTTTTTTTTTTCAGTGTTGTGCACCATGAGAAGTTATCAGTTAAGGGGCTAAGGAACATTTTACCGTAGAGATGCAGGCATGTGTGATCGGTTGTTCACTTAATTCTCACCACCGTTTTGGGTCGTGGTCGTGACAATTAGTACGTAGGTCGATTAAATAGAGGAACGTATCGTCAATTCCGAGCCATCGAAAGTTACATCCGATATCGACAGTTGATACATGATGGTAAATATTGTTGCTTCCGATACAAGTCGTGTTTCCTGGTGGAAAAGTCAAGATCCGCAGACTTGGATCTGACAAGGGGAGGCTACCGATTGTCCACCTCAGATCGGGTTCAAATTTGGCAGAGAGGTAGAATAGGTTAATATAAGAAACCGTATTTTTTTTTAGGTGCCAATGCCCAGCCGTTTTTGAGTTATGAATTTTTGAAGTTGCCGTTTTTTCGTGTCAGCGACGCGCTCAAGTTGAGTCTACTGTGCGCGCATCTTTTAATGCGATCCGAGTGTCCGTACGTACAAGTGAGACAGTTGCCCAAACGGTAGCGCGCTCGCCTACGGTGCTGCAGGTCCGGGGTTCGATACTACTTCCGAGAATTACATTTTTGCAATTGATTATTTTGTTTTTTAATCGCTTCATCACAGCAAATTGTAAGTCACCTTGTAGACGTTATAGTAGTAGTAAAATAATTTTATTTTTAAGCGGTGCTTTAGCATCTGATTCTAATTAAATTTTATGTATTTTTTATTTTTTTAATGAGTGTGTAACAAAAAAGGAAAAACATATAATCAGCACCACAACGTCTACAAGGTGACTTACAATTTGCTGTGATGAAGCGATTAAAAAACAAAATAATCAATTGCAAAAATGTAATTCACGGAAGTAGTATCGAACCCCGGACCTGCGGCACCGTAGGCGAGCGCGCTACCGCTTGGGCAACCGTCTCTCTTGAACGGAAGGACACTCGGATCGCATTAAAAGATGCGCGCACAGTAGGCTCAACTTGAGCGCGTCGCTGACACGAAAAAAACGGCAACTTCAAAAATTCATAACTCAAAAACGGCTGGGCATTGGCACCTAAAAAAAAAAACGGTTTCTTATATTAACCTATTCTACCTCTCTGCCAAATTTGAACCCGATCTGAGGTGGACAATCGGTAGCCTCCCCTTGTGAGCGGACTGGTACAATAATTTTGGAATAAGTGCGCTGCGCTTTCATTGTTCGAGGTATACCACAAAAAATCCTGTATGCGGTAGTAGTTGCCAAGTTGCCTATTCGGTTGATGGTTTTCATTCGGAGGAGCTAAGCTTCGCAGTAGAGGTCACGCTCTGTTGTTCCGCAAGATACATCTCTTGCTGTTTTTTCTGGTATTCTTCAACGCTACGTATTGTCCTGAAATGTTTTTACTTGATTATTAATTTTTTTGATTTCAGAGAGTGCAATGGTGATAGGGGGCGAATCTTCTTGGGGTCCATACAATGCCGGTTACTCCACCTCACCGACGGGCTACCTTCCCAATTACCACGGCACCGAGCCGCCCACTTTCGAATCGCCTGTAAATACTCATGTTCCTGGTAAGTTTCCGCACCAGATAAAATCAAACAAAACTCTTCAAATTTAGCTGTTTTTTTCGTTACGAAGGCTCTTAAAGAAGTTTAAGAATCTTGAAAAACGGAACTCTGCAAAGAAGAGGGAGACAATATGTAATAAAAAAAATTGTGAGACTTATCCGATGGTTATCCCTTACGTATTTTGCTTAGTTGGTATTAAAGAACTCGCCTGTTAGGCATTTTCTCACAGAGAATAGAGCTTAGGCAGAAATATCGTGGATAGAAAACAGGATAAAAAACGAACCTTCAAAAAGAAGCCTATAAGAAAAATTGTAAATCGGACAACAAACCATTGCGTTATACTAAGAACATACTAGATATTCACAAAATGTCAAATATTAGACATCCAGAAAATATCAAAACAAGCACGTTATAATACAAATTAAAACCGGAGAAAGATTCAGAAAGCTCACAATGGGCCTGTTGCATGCAAGAGATACAGCCGTGCAAATAGACTTTGTAGTGGTTAAATGACACGAAAATTACGATGGTCACATTAAAAAAGTCTGAAATACACTCCTTATTGCGCAATTTGCGTTGTCAGGAACGCGCTTTTTCAAATTTCCCGCGTCTGAGGGCAGTTTTCTAACGGAAACAATTAACGGCAACTCGCGGCTATTTCCGGTCAACTAAAACTGACAACATAACCTAAAAATCGGAGCTCGTGATATCGTGAAATGAAATGTAGAAGGATTGCGTTGGATATTTAAAAGTTGATCGATTTGGTTACTGCATAAAGCGTATATGGACCACTATAAGAGATCACGTTGGGTTTGTAAACAAACTGAAGGAAAAAATAACAACAACAACAACAACGACTCGATATCTTCCGGAAATCACCGAGCCCGCCGTTTGTTCGTTTCCGGTGATTAGAAAACTGCCCCCAGACGCGGGAAATTTGAAAAAGCGCGTTCCTAACAACGCAAATTGCGCAGTAAGGAGTGTATTTCAGACTTTTTTAATGTGACCATCGTAATTTTCGTGTCATTTAACCTCTAAAAAGTCTATTCGCGCGGCTGTATCTCTTGCATGCAACAGGCCCATTATAAGGAAAAGTTAGTAACCATGGAAATCAGAGTAACACTCGTGAGAACACACTGAAAAAAAGAGATGTTAGAGATTTCTGATACACTATTCTTAATACCGAATAAGTCATCGCCGAACAACCTAGAATATTTAATAGTGCTCACAGCGCGACTAGTGAAGATGATTACCCTCAGATTTCTTAGGGTTCATGTATAATTAGAAATCGGAATCCCTTTTTATTTCCATTTGATAGCCGCACGTTTACACGTTGAAAGCCCCGACAACAAAAGATAATGTTTAAAAAAACCGTAAATGGGAACTTTCTAAAACACAAGAAGTTGTATCTTCATAATTGAAACTGATACGATATACCATGTTTTATTGCTCTATTGAGGAAATTATCGAGACATGACGTAATTAGATAATCGAAGAGCCTCGATCTTAGATTCTTTCCTTCTCTTCATTGCCTTCGTACTCTCCGATTCAGATCGTATTGTAATTACTCCGTCATCTGCAATTAAGAGAGAGGAAATCAGACCATTGAGTTAACCGAGGTGTCGAACCCGCATTCAAAGTAGTGCTCGGCAAGATGTGACATTATAATGATGACGAGTTGGCTTCCGTAACTAATTATGAAACGCTAATGATTTTATTCTGCCAATTGATTCGTTAATCATTTCCCCACAGATTTTCAATTTTGTTTTTTTTTATTTTATTGAATCGGTTGCTTTTGCACTTGGATCCAGATCACTTTTAGCAGCTGTAGGCATACATATGATGAAAATTAACGTCATCATGCTGAAACTAAATAAATAAAAAAATATAAGTCACGCGGTATTTCAGAACTGTCACTACCTGAGGCCAGGGACGGACTGGCCGGGGTGGCGATGGGGCGATCGCCCCACTTTCATCGGCCAAAAGGGGCCCCTCCGGGGCCCCTTTTGGCCGATTTGAAGGGCCGTATTTCGCCGTTTCGAAGAAACGCCCGAGGGCTTTTTCGGTTCGTCCTCGAGAAAGGGCCCCGAGACTCCTCAGAGGACAGGACACTTTATTGCCGATTCGGAGAGCGCCCTGAAGGAGCTTTTTTATGCCATATCTAAGGG
Source organism: Bemisia tabaci (assembly GCF_918797505.1). NCBI lineage: Eukaryota > Metazoa > Arthropoda > Insecta > Hemiptera > Aleyrodidae > Bemisia > Bemisia tabaci. Next base: position 22,849,805 of record NC_092796.1, read on the forward strand.
CGTTGCATTTTGAGAGCCCTTTTTTCTGATTCGAATAAGTCCAAAGGGGTCCTTTTTTGTCATTTCGGAAGAGCCCTGAAGGACTCATTTATTGCCGATTCGAAGAAGACTCGATGGAGCCTTTTTTTGCCGCTAAGGACCTTAAAAGAGCCCCTTTATCTGATTCGAAGGAGTCCTTTTTTGCCGTTTCCAAGGGACCATTTATTGCCGATTTGAAGAGGCCTTGATGCGGTTTTATACCGCCTCTAAGGACCTTCAAGGCACCGGGCTCTCGATCTCGATCGCCGATTCGACAAAAGGGTCCTTTTTGCCGGGGGCCCTTTGGTACTGATTCAGAGAGGCCTCGAGGGCGCATTTCTATGCAATTTTGAACTTTGGAGGCCCCTAGTAGGGATTTTTGTCAATTTTTTGTTTGTATTTTTATTTTCATTTTTATTTTTATTTCGATGGCTAAATTCTGAAAATACGTATCTCGGAATCCGCATCATTAACTCATGAACCCTGAGACTCATAAGGAACCACGCAAAACATGAGCATCCTTACGAGTCTCAGGGTTCATGATGCGGATTCCGAGTTACGTGTTTTCAGAATTTAACCATCGATTTATTCATTCATTACGCGTCATTTAACTAGTAAACGACACTGATTTTTCTATGAGCAGAGCGAAGAAAGGATCCAATAAAACGTTCAAAAAAAATTAAGACAGTTGTCAATTTTGGCGGCTAAAAAGTACATTTAAAAAAAACAAACGAACAAAAAAATCCGAACTGTGTTTTTCAGAATGTGTTCTTTTTAGACTGTCACTATTACTATTCTACTTGATTCTATGTATCTTCTGTATACTAATTTAGCTTTGGCACAATTTTTCGTTGGAAGAGGAAAATAAAAGTTGAATTCCAAGTATACAACGGATTCTCATTTTTTCATCCAGTTTAAGAAAATATACTAAGTTTTGCATTTCTGGTCTCTTTTTGGATAATGTTTCAAAAATAATATTAAAGAATAGGGTCTAAAATAGCGTAAAATTCATTCTAAAAGGATCTAATTTTCAAAATTTTCCGGGGGAGGGCCCCCGAACCCCCCTTCTACTGGGGGGCCCCCCCAGACCCCCCTAGGGGCCCGCCCCATACTTAATTTAGGGCCAGTCCGCCCCTCCTGAGGCTAGCTTGTTTCGGGACTGTGGAAGAATGGGACTTTAGGGACTGCAAGAGTGAGTTAATCCCCTAAGGGGCAATTGAAATAAAACGGATAAAATAATTCAAAATACGACCTCCTTCATACCTTCTCCTTACTTGCTACTGTAATGATCTCGGAAATCTTGCTTCCCGCAAAAATGCGAGTCTAGTGGGCCACGTGGCCACGTCCACACGATCGCGGTGCGCGGAACTGTTCCCATCTTCCCGGAACCTATTAGTTTTTGCCCATAAGAGCGCAAATGGGCGAGTTAGATCTACGAATTGGGTGCTTTAAGAAACAAGGTATAGCTAGGTTCTAAGTTCCTAGTGCAGTTCCTGCTTGTAGCTTAGCTATAACTTGCAGGAAATCAAGGTTCGTGAAACTAATTCGTCCAAACTGGGTCCATAAGGGCAATACCTTATGACTCAGCTGTCACTGATGGGTCAGTTGCGCTGGTCACAGAATTGTGTTTTGATGCGTGATTCTAGTAGATCAGCTAAAACAAATGAGATCTGTCTAAACCACAACTTTCTACGTTCAATAATAACCGAGATATCGCCCTTTGTAAATTGGGGGTTTTGAAGTCATCCACCGCGGTAGTAACACTATTGGTTTCGTCCACCTTGCTTTTATCAAACAGCATGACGCACATTCGCAAGGGTTGTTCAACGTGAAACTGAGATGAAGAAGAAACGTGAAAAAACTAAGGGGTTTGACATTGATTTCAAGTTTAAGTTTGCAGACAAAGAGAATGCGCTTTTCGACTCCTGGCCTCTCATCGAAGAAAAAATTTATGCTCTTGTCGCCAAAAAAGATAGGAAGTTCCAACAAGCTGTAACGAACGAAGGCATACACCTGTCTGTACCCGCCACAGGTAATCTTTAAGACTCCCCCCCCCCCCTCCAAGAAAAATATTTACGGACCTGCTTGAGTTAAAAGCCGGATAAATGTACATTCACTCACTATTAATGAACTCTTCATTTAATTTACCTTGAGTGACATAACTTAAAATTATTTTACAGTGTAAATTCACAGTTTATTTTTTAATGGATCGGTGGCACAACATTAGTGCATGGTCGTGGTACATAATGGGTCAGTTGCACTGGTCACAGAATCGTGTTTTGATGCTTGATTCTTATCGATTAGCCAAAAGTTAGAAGATCTATCCAAACAGCACTTTTTTATGTTCAAAATTAACGGAGATATCGCCCTTCGAAAAATCGGGTTTTTGGCGTCATCCACCGCGACAGTGACACCTCTGGTTTCATCCACCTTGCTTTCATCCAAGTCTCACGTTGAGCCTTGCATGAGCCAAGAACCCGTCGAAATATGTGTCATTTTGACTGATGAAGGGAACGTAGCAGAAACTAAGGGTGTCTCTGCCGCGAGGGTGGATGACGTCAAAAACCAGACTTTTCAAGGGGCGATATCTCGGTTAATATTGAACGTAGAAAGTTGCGGTTTGGACAGATCTTATTATTTTCAGCTCATCTACAAGAATCAAGCATCAAAACACAATTCTGTGACCAGCGCAACTGACCCATTCTGCGAAACCCTACTTCCTTGAACTTCACCCTAAAGTTCCGAAAACACTGGTAAAAAAACCTCTTGGACCAATGCCGCGGTGCATTGACTTAAGAGTGCAGTTTCTTATTGCCGGATTTAAGAGTCTTGAACTCTTGTTTCAAGCGGATTTTGCATTGTTTCAAGCGGATTTTGCATTGATTCAAGTGGATTTTGCATTGAAACAAGAGTCCAGACTCTTAAATCCGGCAACAAGAAACTGCACTCTTGAACCAAGAGGTTTTTTTTTACCAGTGAATTGCGCTCTTAGGTTCTTGGTTCTGAAACTGAACTTGATCTTTGTTAAAGTTGCATGACGACTAATTCGCGTTTGATTTTCTGTTGTGCAGCATTCTCCGAGCACTCGGCGATCCCCAACAACGAGTATAGCATGTACTCGACCCGGAGCGCCTCGAGCGCGGAGAGCGACCCGCTGGCCACGTACCAGGGCAGCGGCGGCGGAGGCAGTCGCTACGACGGCGGCGACTACCAGAACGCGAGCGCGCACTGCACGCCCACGCCCGGCGGCGCCACCTACTGGACCAACAACGGGACCACGGCCCAGGGCTACAACTACCCCAACTACTACGGCGGCAACGGTGGCTCGACGGCCGTCCAGCCGTACGTGGCGCCGCACCCGCACCCCCACCCGCCGCCACCCCCGCCTCCGCCCCCTCCGCCGACCATGGTCCTCTACCCGCACCTCTACTCGACGGTGAACCAGAACCAGATCCACCTCCACCTCCACCACAGCGAGATCAACAAGCCGATCGAGCAGTTCGCCGAGGACGTCTCGTCCATCGTCGGCGGCAACAACCTCACCATCAGCTCCGGCGGGAACCGCGGGATCGAGATCGGCATCCTCCACCACAACCAGATCCAGGAGGAGGCCCAGGATGTCGTCATTACTCGTTACAACGACAGGCAGCACGCCGATCCGTCCGTTTGGCGACCCTATTGAGCTTTAAATCCGGAGTGAGGGCGGAACGCGGATGCTGTGGGCCGATTATTGAACTCGGTAGACAAACCTATAGACGAAGAAGACAAGAGAGATCGACCAATTGGTTGAAAAGGGTGGTTCCTATATACTAAGGGAGAAAATGGTGGACTAGCTGTAGGGACTCTTGTGAGTTGCCGTTAGTGAGTCGATTACGTACCCCCTTTGTCCATTGCGACCACCCGCTTCTTCCAATAGGATCTCTCCAAAGCCCTTTTGTCTTCTTTGACTATGGCTTCGTCTATCAATTTTAATAATCGGTCCGCTGGTCAGCTACATAACTACCATGGACTACCGCATGATCTGATTTAGGAACTTTGTATCTTCAGACCAATACCAATCATAAATTATTGATTAGATCAAACTTTTGCATGAACCCATGCAAAATTCTTGATCGCACTGTAGTTTATGACCCACTCTTTGACAAATGAGTCCCCTTCTTTATCATTTGTCCGGAGGTTAAGTCATGTTAGAATCACGGGAGAAAAAATTGGAAGAATTTAACTTACTTTTGGTTGATTTTGAGCAAAGCCGCGAAGTAAGCCTTTCACCCGAGCTCTTTCTGCAGAGAGGATCAGTTGGGAGGATCAACATGATTTGCACATATGCTTGCTCAAATGTGCATATCAGATTGACCGATTCGGCTAAATTATCTTCACTGTAGCATGAGCTCGGGTGAAATGATTGCTTCGCGTAAGTGCTACAAATCATTGAAAAGGAAGATAAATTCTGCCGATTTTTTTTTTATCTAGTGACTTCGTATACTTTACTGATAGCACAGGAGCACCCTGAATTTAATAAGAGGGAGGCCTTTCGCAGGGTGTCTAGCAAAATTTCATTTTGTCATCCCTTAACTTCTTATGACATCCCCTAACTTGTTTACGATAATGTAAAGCGCACATAATTAGCGAGGTCAAAACATTGGCACAACAACGCAACCAGTTGGCCCGTCACGGACCCGATTTTTAAGCGGAACCTGACTCCACAAAAAATTCCCTGACCATCGACGAAATTCTCCGATTATCCCGGTCGAGTTGCATTCCACGACTTTCCAGGTAGCTAACCACCCTGTCTTGGGAAAAAAAATTGGAAATTAAATTTTCATACAACTTCGTGAAGAAAAATGTTCGTTTACTTTGGACGAAGCTAGACTCTTGATTCTGAACCGTACGCGATAAAGTTGCGCTTAGTCGCAACCCATTCACTCTGAGATACTTGGGGTCAAAATTCACGTTCAACCTCCGCGTGCTATGTCTAAGGAGGTTCGACTTAAGTTGTGGTTATTGTGAAGGTTTGATGACTTTCACAAAGAAATTCTGGAAGAGGTATAATATATTGATATGAGAAATAGTTTATGATCAAAGATTCCGTTTTGATCAATTTTTTTCAACTCCAAAAGACGAAGCAACTAAAAAAGAGACAACTCGCTATAATTTTTACGGACCGAGAATTATTTCACAAGATCTATTCATAAGATTGTAAGATCTGTTTTTCAACGGGAAATCCATGCGTCCATGCATTGAGACTGAGTCAGATGAAACATAAACGCACAAGTTGTACTCGTGTGACCCTTTGTTTAGTCGCAGTTATTTGGGTACTGCAATGAATTATTGGACGAGAATCATGTCAATTGATTTTTACTGTGATTGTGTAATACGCGAGAAGTAAAATAAGTTCTCGTTTTGAAAATAAAGAGGAAAAAAAGGAAAACAGTCAGAATATCACAAGGCGTGTGAGTGAAACTAAGTGAAAGTTCATCCAAATTTTCGGATCATGAAACCTTCAGTCAATGGGGGTGGGTTCTTCCGTTACACTTTGCGTTATGTAAAAATCAAAATTAGCGATAATTATTACTTTAGTTGAATTATTGTGATTATACTTCATCGTTTAAAATATGTAAATTTTTAGTAGAAAATATTCTCTCCTCCTGTTCATTTTTGTTTCTTCTTGTATATTCTGTGTAAGTATTGATGTAAATGCGCTTTGTAACTTGGTGTACAGTTATTTGATGATTGATCTCGAATAGCACATTGTTAAGAAAAATTAAATGATGAATATTTTAAAGTAACGTATATATTTCTTTATACTGACGAATTTGCAAGCGCGGACCAATAAAAAAAACAATCTGTTGAAAGAGGAGCTTATAACATTGCAATACGTGAATAAATTAAAGTTGGGCTCAAAAATCCTCAATGATTACTTTTAAATCGGCTCATTTGATCATTTCCGCAAGCTAATGTTTCAGCTGCTGTCGTTTTACACTGGAAAAAAACACGTTGGATCTAGAGTCCAGACTCTTAAAAACATCGACAAGAAAAAACACTCTTGATTCAATCAGATTTAAGGTTAAATGAAGAACGAGCCTCTTACTTTGAGCGGATTTCCTTTTGATTTAAGCTTAAATCTGATTGAATTAAGAGTTCTTTTTCTTGTCAATGTTTCAAGAGTCTGGACTCTAGATCCAATGTGTTTTTTTTTCCAGTGTAAAATTTTGGCTATATTTTATTCCCCCAATGATATTTTAAGCTATCTTTAGGACCCACCTGAGTCCTCGTCAAATTTTGAAGGTTTTGGTAAGACTCTAACGACACCTCACAGCGAATCAGAATGATTTGTCTTTATTCACAAAGATGAATACTAAGCAAAATGTTTCACATTGCAAATCAAGATACACGTTTCCTTCACGCATAACCAATGTGCGCCTTATGCTTAATTGACCCCTGTATATGTATAAAAAGGAGTTTGCAAGGTTTTGAGTACGTCTAACTGGAAAAGAGCCGAGAAACGCATCCTGCAACAATCACGCGCCAGTGCTGGTTATAGTGATGCACTTTCGCAGATCGAATTTGCATCCCTCTGGCGCGCTAAGAACCTTCATTATGAGCAGGTCACGAGGAGTCACAGAGTTGCCGTTTACCCTTAAAAATGTTAACATATTCTACTTGCGGAATGATCACAGTGAATAATGGGTCGGTTGCGCTGGTCACAGAATCGTGTTTTGATACTTGATTTTGATTCTAGGTTCACTTTTGTAAAATATTGTCCAAATATTGAGTTTGAATGTGAAATTGGGCGACCTAAAATTTGATCACACTTCCAATCTTCTGCAGTACCCAGCAACGAAAAATAAAATGTAATTTTGATATTTATCTTATCTTTAGACGCAGAAGTTGAATTCTCGGATTTGCCTTTCTTCACTGAAGCTACCGCAAAAGAGTAAATCGCTAAGACTGGCCCTCGAGTCCACTTCCTGCAAACGGTGGAAGATCTTAGAAACTTACGGAAGGTATGCAATTTGATCTACGAACAGCATTTAGCGTTAGCACTAGCTTCTACATACTATTTTGGGTATAGAAGGGGGAGACATATTTTAAATGTCGAGCAGTCTAGGTAATGAGTACAGGGGTGCAAATTGTTCTCGGCTCTGCAACTGGACAGTCAAGATTAAGGCGTTTCAAAAATTGGACACAATTTTAATCAGTGCTTCCAGAAAATTGCGTAGGTCCATAATTATTTTCACCCTGAATGCTTTAATCATTATCAGTCAATAGTCTCATAAGTAGTTACATTTGACGGTGGCTTTCCTTTGAAGCAACTGCTAGATCTTTCCTTGTTTCTAACCTTGATGCACAGTCTTAATTTTATCCACTGTTGAAAATACCGAGGTCATCAGTCTTTACTTTTGTGGTCCCTGAGCCACTTTCCGTGATCTTTGACTGAAGGAATCTCCATAAATGAGGGGTTCAAATGGGCCTGTTGCGCTGGTCACAGAATCGTGTTTGGATGCTTGATTCTCGTAGATTAACTAGAAAATAATAAGATCTGCCCGAGGAGCAACTTTCTACGTTCAATAGTAACCGAGATATAGCGCTCTGAAAAGTTCGGTTCATGACGTCATCCACCGTGGTAGTGACACGCTTGGTTTCTTCCACCTTGCTTTCATTCGTCAATGATGCACACATGCTATGGTTACTCCACGTGAAACTTGGATGGAAGTAAGGCGGAAGAAACCAAAGGTGTCATTGCCGCGGTGGATGATGCCATAAACCGAATTTATCTAAGCCTGATACCTCTGTTAATAGTGAACGTAGAAAGTTGCGGTTTGGACTGATCATATTATTTTTTGCTGATCTACAAAAATTTTGATTCTGATGGAACATTTTTGCAAAAATCTTAACCCACGAAGTTTACACCTGACGAAAGTTGGAAATGCAAATCATGAACAATAGTTAAACCGCCTCATAGGTAATAGAGCTGGGTCTTGAACTTCGAGGAAGAAATGCGAAAATACGTGTTTACATTGTCCGATCAACAAGAGGAAACCACTTTCATTAGCTAATTTCGGGAACAATGTTTGCGTCTGATATCCTCATACGCACAGACGCTTGATCATACACTTGTATTGGTTCCTTCTTGTGAAACGCAGACAAATGCAGTCATCGCTTATGAGCCACTTTGCCAACGCTCCTTGAGGCGGCACCAGACTCCCAGTCTTTCAAACAGGTGTTCGATACTGTTGATGCAGCAAGAGCCAGCGAAGTGCAGCTCGAACCGTTTAAGGCTAATTCAAAGTCATTTCGCCCATTATGACGATTCCAGGGAAACGTGAGCACCACTCCCTCAGATACCTTTCTGCTTCTGGTTCCATGTTTCGAACGCAAATTACAGCTATTTGCTGCGTTTCACCGGCTCACGTAAGTAAAAATCCTCCGATCTGTGTTTACCTCTTCCCCGATCAAATGTGCGCAAATGTGAATTTTCAGGATACCAAGGGAGCTGTTAAATGGACATGTTACAGTCGGACCCATGGTTTTATTGCTGGAACTTCACGGTATCATTAAAGAAAAGATATAAATTGTAAGTACGAATATGATAGGCGAAGAACCGTCCGAAGTCTAACGTAACCTATTCAGGCATCATCCATCACCCAACTTTCCCCGCTCCGCACTAAACTAACCTGACCTACTTTAGTTTGATTTTAGTAAATGGACTCCGATACATTCAATAGCATTCCGTCGAGTGGATTGAGTTTTTTCTTCCTTTCCATTGTTAAGTCAGTTACACTCAGCTTCGCCTGCTCTTTTCAGGTTGGGTAGGGGAGAGGTGGGTTTAAATGGTCCCCGAATGGAAAGAAAAATAGTATTTACTTTCAGATGTAAAATTTGTGGGGCTTACTTAGGTACATCAACAAATTCAGTGACAGAATTAGTAAGATTTTCACAAAACATAATTATAGACCTGGCTTAAAACCTATAATAACCTTTCCACACAATTAAGCACCAGACTTCCAAATATAGATAGTAACGTTTACAACAAATCAGGAGTTTACGCAATACGCTGCAGTGATAGCGACTCCCAGTATATATGGAAAGCTAGGCATAGTTTTAGCAAGAGATTTAAGAAGCACTTGAAGGACCTTCTTACGAACGTATATCAGCATTTGAAGGAGACTAAGCATACCATCACAGACACTGAAACTAATATGGATATTTTGCACAATGACACCGATGACAAAGCACTTTGCGTCCTCGAATCCATCGAAATTAGGCGAGCCATCCTCAATAAAAATGCCCTGTCTAACTCCCAAATAAATATGCATAACAGCATTTCTAGTTTAACTGATTTATGCATGCAACTAAATCTCAAACTAAAGCTTGTCTGGACCTCTCTGTACCACTGGTTGCCTATAGCTGCGGTAGGTAGCCATGCCTCTATGTAAAATTAGCGTCTCTCACTCTGTAATTCATTTTGCTGTTGACTATGTTTTTCTGCTAACCCCATACTATATCAGCTATTTCAACTGGTTTTTTAACATTTTTCAAATTTTGACCAGATCCCTAGTGTCTTGGTTCGCTTTGTCTCTTGTTCTATTCCTCTTCATCACGCACTGTGACAATTCGTTACTCTAATTAACTTGTTTAGCTGTGTTTGGTGTTTGTAACTGCCTGCTGAAGATGGGCTAAGCCCGAAATGCATCCAAGCTAATAAATCACTTCAACAATCATACTATGCGTGTTACGGTATACTTTTCCTTACGTATTTACGTATCTTTTACGTTTTTATTTTCCTTTAGAATCAACATCTACTACTAGTAATGCTCCTTCAGGATGAAATTGGTAAAACATAAATTGAAACCTGCTAACTGGTTCGGAGAGTTTGGTACTATTTCGCAAGTTTCCGCATCCTCCCGACGTGTGCTGAAGAACTTTTTGGATGAAACATAAACGGATGTTTCATTTCAAAAATTGAAAGGTGAGAGGAATTTAGAGACGCCTCGGCCTCGGTATTTTCCGAATTGATACACGGACGTGCAGATGTTGAACTATGAGGAACGGGTTACTAAATTCATGATCAATCAACTTTTTGAGCTTTCGAGTAAATCCATTATGATCTTGTCAAATGTCTGCTTTTTAAGTCCGTGTATTTTAAGCACTGGAAAAAAAACACATTGGATCTAGAGTCCAGACTCTTGAAAACATTGACAAGAAAAAATACTATTGATTCAATCGGATTTTTGCTTGAATCACAACGAGATCTGCTTAAATTAAGAGACTTAGTTCTTGATTTCAGCTAGATTCTGATTGAATCAAGAGTACTTTTTCTTGTCGATGTTTTTAAGGGTCTGGACCCTAGATACAATGTGTTTTTTTTCCAGTGCGGCTGACTTCAAGGCTTAGTAAAAGTTTGACCGGTCTATTCTCATAAAATTACTACCGGAAAATGCGTGTCAACCGAAAGAAGCGAAAAAAATCAGGCTAGCGACCGAATTATTCATATTGTCGGAGTGATGAAATGCATCACAATGGCAAAATGATTGGTGCGAGAACCGTTTTCCAATAGTCGTTCCACGAGCCGCTCATTTTTGCAAGGAGCGCCTGTTCGGCTTGCATGATTAGGGAAAATTGCTGCTTAAGAGCTTTTGACAATGTTTGAGAGAAGGTAGTCTGCGGTAGATTGTGCGTGAAATTCGACCAAATGATGCTAATGGACCTGTGAAGGGGTTAGGATTGGTTTTCAAGAAGCACAAGAAAAACTGCACGCAAGAAAATTGAATAATCTTGCCGAACATAAAGTAGGCTGCAGACCATCTTCAGAATCTGGGGAAAACAAAATGAGCTTGTTTTTTACTTGATATTACATCGCCCATTCATGAATTATCAATATCGCAGCCTGTAAGTATATTCATTCGTTCGTTCAATTTTTTGTAGATTTCACGAGAATGACGACGAAGTCCTCTTCCTGACTCTATTTTAAAAGCGTCACTGTATAAAAGATTCTGCTTCAGGAATCAGGAGTAATATTTTCAGCGATGGGCGTAGAGAGGTACAAAATTCATGTTCGGTCGACTATCGATCGCCGACATTAATGAAAATATCAAGCAGAAATTATCCTCTAAGTGATAGCAAAATTGCCTCAAGGAAAAGATGATTGGATCTGTCGACTCAAAAATAGGTAAATCAATGATGATCACGCATCCGCAATTATCATATTTTGAGGATCATTTCAGATTTCTATTCAACATCATGAATACTGCCTCGTTAACAATCACTTCGAAAAAAAAGCGCCTGCCTTCGACTATAATGGTCACGCGTTGCATCCTCATCGTAAGTTTCATAGATAATTTTGTTGGTCCACATTTCGTCACCCTCGTAATACAAAAATTGATCCAAATGGTGACGTGTAACTAGAAAGGACCGTTTTTTCTAACGCTCAACCCCAAGTCAACGTTCGACCCGCACCCAACGTCATCACGGATCCACCCGAATCCCGATCTTCCAATGATGAACTCCATCACACCTCTACCGTGCACTCAAACGAGCCACCATCTCTTGATTCAATCAGAATCAAGCTTAAATCAAGAACCAAGCCTCTCGGTTTAAGCGGATTTCGTTTTGATTCGAGCAAAAATCCAATTGAATCATGAGTATTTTTTCTTGTCAATTTTTTCAAGAGTCTGGACTCCAGATCCAATGTGGTTCTTTTTCCAGTGAAAGCTCCGAATGGTTCTCCAGGCCAACCGACATCGACAAGAAAACGTCCTCTAGATTCAATCAGAATCTAGCTTAAATCAAGAACCAAGCCTTTTAATTTAAGCGGATTTCGTTTTGATTCGAGCAAAAATCCGATTGAATCAAGAGTATTTTTTCTCGTCAATTTTTTAAGAGTCTGGACTCTGGATCCAATGTGGTTTTTTTTTTCAGTGAAAGCTCCGAATGGTTCTCCAGGCCGACAAACGGTTGTAGTGGCGAACGAAAGAGCTGAAAAGTAGCCGGAGCCAGTGGCGTGGCGTGAATTGCGATGTATCGATTTTTATGCCATTTGAACCCATGATAAAGAATCGATTATTAAGGTGTTCGCTGCGAACACCCCGTTTATCGATCCTTTTCCATAGGTTTAAATGGCATAGCAATCGATATATCGCTATTCACGCCACGCCACTGAGCGGGACAGCTGATCCGTAACGGCACCACCGTTGGCCCCGAAGCCGAACGGCCCTCAGTATTGTTTGGACGTACTGTTGCCATCGCCCGTGAGGAACAACCGAGGCAACACGGGAATCAGCACTCGAAAACAATTACCCACACAAAACACACGATACATAATTTCCGAGATCGGCGCGTAGCGTGCCATTAGCGGGAGTCGGATTGAAGTGTTGGCATCGGAACACCTGCTTGTTACCTGCTATCGCGCTAATAGGCGACCCGGAGCCGACCGAAGCCGCGGATCTGCCGCTGGTGCGCGTAGGAGTTGCGGGGTTCTTGGTCGGGGATCGGTTGCAGGGGTGATGGGGTGAAGCACACAATACACTCCCGTCGATAATTTGACAGGTACTTGAGTCCATGCTTGGAGCCGGCCTCCCCGCCGCGGCACGCATGCGTTTCCGAAACGCGAAAAACGGGCTTGAGAATAGTGAGCGTTTCATACTGAAAAAAAGATTGGTAGAATTTACCATTCCTTCAACACAGCGTCAATTCAGAGTCAATTCTGCCAGAGGTAAGGTAAACGTTACTATATACTGGTACAGGCAACCATTCCTCTGTGGGAATGGACTTGAAGATTGGTAGAATTTACCATTCTTTCACGCTATGTGAAATACAGCGTGAAGGAATGGTAAATTCTACAAATCTTTTTTCCAGTGTAACGCTCGAGTCGTTCAGGTTGTAACATTGAAATATGCTCTTCATCGACGACACAATTTTTTGAAATTTAAGAGAAAATTGGAGGAAGGGGTTTGAAAACCTGGTAAGCGCCGCCAAGGGCCGTATTCGTGATCGACCCTTAAGTAGGGCTTCGGTAGGGCGTTGACGAAGAGATGTTGCGGTGTCAGTTGCCCGAGAACCTCTGGGAAGACAGGCATATGTGGCGTTTGGGTGTCGTAAAACGCCAGAGTGCGTTGTAAAGCGACTTCATACAATACAGGTCCTGGATGATCTACAGAGTGATCGAATGAGGTTCCTCCGGGAGGTCCTATGATCTACTGAGTGATTGAAGGAGGTTCCAAAACGCCTTCAATCTAAGGCATAGCGTTACGAATCTGTAATAACGCGATCTTTACTCTTTAAGAAATCGAGTTTCGCCCGCATTTTTGATGGTGCTAATTTCGGATAATTAAATGGCCGTCGTCTTCGCAACATCCAAAAACATCATCCTAAACTGTTAAAATTTAAAAAAACACACTAGAAGAGCCAACCCAAACCTTGAGATGCTATTAGAGCAGTCACTTCCGGGCGCCCGATTTTAGTTGCTCGCATTGCTTGCAATAGTTTAATAAATATACTGACATAGGTGTCATAATTTCTGCTTTTACTTTCAATAATCTAAATATTAATTGTTGGAATTCTCATTTTATTATTTAGTTGAATATGTTTAGGTACTTGTGTATGCTTCGTTTGTGTATGTAATATGTTTCGTACTGTTACGAATTTGTATTCGTCTTGTGTGGCTAACCCTAGTATCAGCAGTATCCCTTCTCCTGAAAATGAGGTAAGGCCCTCATTTGACAACCCACCTTCTCGCTCAGTACCTCAGGTTCCTATAACGCTAAATGTGAGTTAACAGCAATGTCCCCTCTTCAGACACTGAGGTGGAGACCTATCGCGATACTTCAATTCCATGTTTAGAATGTAATGTTCCTGCTACGTCAGATACTGAGCCAGAGCCTGCACCAGACAGTAAAAGTGTTGGAAGACCCAAGAGGAGCAGAAAGAGGAAATTCAAAATGACGAGAGAGGAGAAGAGAGTTAAGAAGAATTCGTACGAAGATTATGAGAATTGTAAAGGGAAGTTTGGGCAGGGGAGGGATTTTAGGGACTATTTATGTATGTGCCATAAAAAATGTCATAAGAAAGTGTCAGTTGAAAACAGAATCTCACATTATAACCGATTCAAAAACTGTGATAATTTTAACACCCAGACAGCTATGATTAAAACGTGTGTAACAGAAAAACCTGCAACAAAAGTTTCAGATGGGTCCAAAAGGAAATGTATTCGAAGATATAAGTTTGAAGACGTGGAAAACTTAGAAGTTATGTATACCTAGTGATATTGCAGTTCCTAAGAGAACGAAAAAATCGCGCGTGCATTAGGTTTTGGTGATTTTAACGTTTATAACATGTAAGATTTTTAAGAAAGATAGACTTCCTGATGATGTGACAATCAAAGTATGCGGAGCAGATCCAGAGGGTTCTGGCGATGATTGAAATTTGCCTAATGAAGCAGAACGAACGGTACTCAGCAAACGTGAAAAGCGTTTTAAAAGAGTTTAAATTTTCGGTGATGATAGTGAAGAAGACTGCGAGGATACCCCCCTCAGTCCGGATGGTAACTTACTCAGATCTCAGACTCATTCGCAAGAACCAATTCCGGTGCTATAACCCAGCTCATCCACACCGTCTGGGAGTCGCTTAACTTTGCCTTAAAGTTCAGTGAACTTCATCGAATATGATAATGCTGAACTTCAGAACGTGTCAACCTCTCCAACTTCAATTATCACCGCTAGCCCAGTGCAGTGTAAAAACCCTCTTGCTGGCAGCGGAGCAGTGTCGTTTGAAAACTCTTCAATTGTCATTACAAAAAGTCTCATATTTCGAAGTTTCTCGTCAAATTCTCGACTAAATATTACAGGTTACATGTGCAACCTCTGAAAAAACTTTAAAATTTCGTGAAACATGAAATTCACTTCATGAACTTCACTTTTCAACGAGGGGAAATTTCATTGTGCATCTCTGGTCACCGCAGAAACATTCCTCGGCGACATGATGTATTCGCAACAAGCGGTAAAGCTGTAAGTTCCGTTATGGCATGATGCTACGAATTTGTAACCAGTGTTTCTTTCTTGAGAAAAAATTTGAAAAAGTCAACATTTTGGAAAATAATACGAAGTGTATTTTCTTTCATGGTCTACAACGTTGATTTTTTTCACTGATATCAGTGAACCAAAAGTAATTCATGCCGTAGAGGATTAACGCAACATAGTACCTCTTTAAGTAACTCGAGCATAATGCTTTCGTTTGACTTAGGAAATAGATCCTTCTAAAGGAAAATTAATTTTTGGATTAATTTTTTTTAAAATACATTCCTTGTTTAAAATTTTGTAGTTTAAATCGTTATAATTGTTTCATACTTGATTTTTATATTTTTAGTCGAGTTCATTTCAATGTCTTATCCATGAAATTCGCATACGACGATTACGCTTCTCTACATGGATCGTACCAGGATATGAAGGACTAATATGAGCGCTGCGCTGCCTAACTTGGGTGCCGCCCCCGCCTCCATCGCAAGAGACCGGGCAGTATCTTTCCCAGAAGCAGATTTCCACACGTTGAAGCTATTATTTTGCCGTTTCAATTTTGTATTTTTCTGTAGTAGAATTCATATATTCGATTTCAGTTTTAAGTTTTTTCTTTTTTCTAATTTTGTTGCGTATTAATTTTTTGATTAATTTTTATTGGAATACATTCTTTGTTTAAAATTTTGTAGGTTAAATTGTTAAAATTGTTTCATACTTTATTTTTATCTTTTTAGTCGAATTCATTTCAAGCAATGTCACAACAAGCCATGTTTAAGAATTTCTGAAGAGGGTTTCGAGTGGCCGAAAAATACCTATCCTAAAGTATTCTCGAGTTTTTTCAGAATCCCCAAAGAAGTCTCAAGAAGGCCGAAAAAGAAGCGATTTGTTATCAGTGTTGTTAGTAAAAGTAAGAAAAAGAAAAATTTGCAACCATGCATGTGAAGAGAAGATGAAACTCCATGGAATTGTGCTCTGGCTGAAAAATACCTACACGAGAGAAATAAAACAACGTTTAGATAAATAAGATGAATAAGGATTGATGTATGAAATAAAACCCTTTTATCAGTAAGGAAAGGTATTTTTCAGCTGGAGACTCAAAACCGGGAGCTTCACCTTTGATTTGCCCTGATGATTTGCCCTTTCATCCCAAGGATCCCCGGACCAGTCACAGCTGGCATTTGTATTCCACCAGATCAATAAACTCTAATCCGTCCGAATCTACCGTTCCTTTGTGGCCTCGCAAACTCAATTATTACTGCTAATCCCAATGCAATCCCTGACTATGACAATCCAGTTACATTCAGTACAGCCAACAATCGAGCTATTAATGGCTTCAATTTCGCACAAGGAAATTGGAATGCTAATAATAGACAAGTTCTTTGTCAACCAGGAAATTACCAAAACCTGTCCTCAAATGATCAAATTGATTATCGGTTTAACCGTCACGGAGCCAATCTGCAGATCCCTGTCTTTGCAGCGGCAACTCCAACTCAAACTTACGGTGAATATTCGTTGTTATCACGACACGAATTTTTAGCAAATATCCTGCCAATAATGAATGATTACTGTCTCTTCTTTGACCAGTCAAGAACATTAGCTGACTGCTCTCCAAAAGGACTGCAATCGGGGCTCGTTATGTCACAAGGAGTTATCCTTTCTGATCCAGCACCCAACAATATTGTCAACACCATGAACAATGCTTTCCCCGATAAATTTGTATACGACTAGTCTTACTCACACAACGCTTTTGATCCGAGCATACCACCAATGACTCGCCTTGTAGCTCAATATTCCACAGTCAATCTTGGACTATTTCTACCCGGAGTCGCAGGCTATTCTCATGTTAATGAGAATGCTCAGACCGGCCGTTCGAGACTGACGTCCGAGTGGCGTCTGGCCATGATAGTTTAGTTCGTTGTTAGTCGCTTGCGAAAGAGCGAGATGTCCCTTTTTGGTAATAAAATCTAATTCGTTTCTCCAAATCTTCGTTAATATTATTTTCGCTAAAAACGACAATCAGGGCCGCGTTTATGAGCACCGTGGATGTATGATGGTTCCAACCCAAGTAAAAAACCCGAGTAATATCTTCATTAATTCTGCGTGAACTAAAACCGGATTCTGTGTGTTCCGTGTGAGTATGCCTTTTAAATACTGGTGCAATTTTACCCGTAGGAAGTCTGTTTACTTTGTCGTGTCAATTGCGTGCAACAGACTCATGTCCCATTGTATCCCATTTTTGTGTTCCAGATGGTCAGACCATTACAGCAATCAGTGGCTTGTCCAGACCGGATCTCCTTCGCTTTGTTAAATAAATTACCCCCGCCATAATGAACTTTGTGAGTTATCTGCTTTGTCAAGGAATGGTTGCTGTTTGTAAGTTTGCATGCCAGACCGGTGTAGGAATTTGATAGCAATATTTATTTTTGAATAATAGGAAAAGTGGTTATGTACCCGATTGTGGAAGTTGCTCGGCCTGCACGACGCCCCAACTGTACCCTCTAATAGATGTTGTTGAACCTCTCAAAAATTTATTACCCTTAATTAAAAATTTACCGGATCCATCGAAGGGCTGCTTACTTTGTCTCGCAAAATTTCTGTCGGGACACCAATGTACGTTAGTAGCCAAAAACAAATTAACCTCATAGGCCGAGTTTGGATGCGCGGGATTCTATTCCATTCAGACCCTCCTGTCAAAGCTATTTAAGCTTCAACCTGATATGTCTCCGTGGTAACAGAGTTCTATATACATACGCATTGTAACGCTATAAACCTGTGTGAATAAAGTCATATCCACAGCATTATTATGAATATTATTATTATGAAGTTGAATAGTTATTCAATAGTTCTGATTGTTGCTAAATGTACGCAACAAAATGGTGACCTCGACGTGATTAAAACAATAATGAAAAATCTTCTTGAAACGTGTTCTGGAAGAAGTTAACCTAAAAAGTTCTTGTGAAAATTCGACTTTTCGGAGTGATGATTTTATTGTTCAATAATTTTCTGTGAACATGGTTATGCAAGTGGTCTAGTACCTCCATACCGTTCATAAGATTTACTTTGACGATTAATGTGAATTGCGCAAGTGGTCTAGTAACTTCGTAGTTCATATAAATTCAGACTTAACCTTGCAATTCATGAATCAATTGAAAAATTGATGCGAGTTGCATGTGATAAGCATCAATTATCGGAATTCATAGTAATTCCAAGATGCATACAATGCATAAATTATCGGAATTCATAGTAATTCCAAGATGCAGACAATGCATAAATTATCGGAATTCATAGTAATTCCAAGATGCAGACAATGCATAAATTATCGGAATTCATAGTAATTCCAAGATGCAGACAATGTATAGTGAGATGGGGTAAATATATATAGCACATAAGAAAATAAATCAACAAGTCGAAATACGAGACGAACAAATAGATATAATGAGCACAAAAAAAAAACAGAAGACACACAAAGGGAAATAATCTTGATACTCCACGAATGAAACACAATAATATCAATCTGCAAAATCAGATAACACACTAAGGAAAATTGTACGCGGTAATCTATGAGCGCGTCACAAAAAAAAGAAATATCGCAATCTCTTGGTCGCACCCCGCGACCATCGCCCGAGTCTTCTCTATCTTGACTAACTTGGGGGTTTTTGGGCTCCTTGGACCCCAACCTCTTACAATTTTTGAAAACCTCCTCCAGCTCCAGACCTCCTCCTCCCGATTGGCTTGAGCTTTAGCCCGTCCCTCGGGAACTGCCAATCGGGTCCTTAGCCCTGCATCTGACGTCAGTGGCGTCGGTTTACACCCACATTTTCCCCGAAATTTTGGCACGGCGGGGTGCCTAAACCCTGGGAATCTGACTCTGGCCAGGTGGCCAAGACACCTGATTGTTAAGTTTGGAATTCCATTGCAACGGCGCTCGTAAACACTTGCTACAATGGAACTCAAAAGTCTAACAATCCGGAGGCTTGCACAGGAAGCGAAGACAAAGCTCGATTGGACTGTATTCGTTAAAATAAATCCTCTGTCCTCGCGAGGCGCGATGGTAAGCGCTCTCGCGGACCTTTGTCTTCCGTGAGTAACTGATTGTGCGTGCCTTGTTCAGAGTCAGATGTTTTACGACTTGAGATCCTGTCGAATCCCAAACCTTTGGCCGTGTCACTCAGCTGCTGATTTTGAATAGTCCGTTGGGTGGCTTTACTCGAATTCCTAACGCAGCTCGCAGGTGAAAAAGGTGCATGATTTGCATAAGAAATCAGAGGTGCCCGCCCAACGTGCTCTTCCTCGAAAAAGGTTCCTCGAAGCTGAGTGAGCACTGGGAGCCAGCTCTATGCTATGGCAAATTACAAGGATTTGCCCAGCACTTAGAGCAGAAAAGCGAAAAAAAAACTAGATATTATTATTGGCTGTCATTGCAACTGTGTATTGGTACCCAATGCACTACACCCCTCCCCCCTAACGATTAGTTGGCTCCCGACAACTTACGGAGAGAGAGACCCAATGATACAACTGTGGGAAGGTCTGTTGCTGAAGGTTACACTGTGGACTGTAAAATTACTTGAAGAGAGGCGTCATTACTAATTTTTGGAATATTACTTACATAATCATCAAGGAGATCAATTAAATAGGTGACAATTGTTAATTAATGAACACAGGAGTTTAAACAAAGTAAAGAAGCGCAACCGGTGAGTCCACTGACCTACAAATCTAAATTTTGGAGGCGATGACCTTTGAATCCCTGCGTGGTAGCAAATAGACCGTTTGAAGATACAATGGTGAGGTTTATACAAAAGAAAGCTATACGACACAGGTAGTGGCGCTACGTTCGGGTTGCCACTCGTTCTTTGTCTTTTGTTTCTCTAACAAAGCAAAGGTCTGCCATAAAATTACACAATAGACTTGCACCTACGGGATCCTTCTTTGTGGTCAATAAGTGGTCTGCTTACTGGTTTTCGATGTAACCTTTGAGTCTCCATTAATCCTTTCACACTTTTACTTAATTCCGGGAAAATTATATTTAAGTCATTAATTTTGCTTGATTTGCTTGTCTCGTTTTTTTTTTTTCTTATTCACCATATAAGCTTATTACTAAGTAGGTTACTACGCCAAATACCGCTATATGTTACTTAGCCTTGTGGGAAACAATAATAATGAATCTACTAATATTACTCATACTAATATTACTCTATAAATTAAATTTATCAATTAAAATGTTTTCTTACGTGGCCTTTCTGATTGCACCGATGGCAAATTGTCTCCAACCTAGACGGGTAATTAAAAGTGGTCGTTGATTTTGGGGGTTGCATATCCTCCCGAGAGGCGAACTCTCGCTCCAACCTAGACGCGTCTGCTTGGGCGTCTGCCAAGTCAACAAAAGGAGTATTAATCAAAGTTTGGTATAATTTCAATTCTAATCCACGTACAAAATAATCCTTGATTCTGTCATTTGTCATCCGGCGATCGATGGCCTCCGCGCCGTATTTTTTATGTAGCAAGGCTAAGTACCGAATCCCTAACCGTCGCACGCGCGACGCATAAACGTCAACGCTCTCTCCCTTTTCTTGTCTGATCTCCATCAGGTTACGTTCCACCTCCGTGATGGTTTTCTTATCACCGAATATTTCAAACAGGGTCTTCCTGGTCACTTCCCAAGAAGAATCAGATCCCCTGATTGCCATACTAGCCTCACCGGTAATGTGGCAACGCAAAACCTTAAAGAGAAGTGGTTGATCCACTTCTCTGACGCTCTGAAATAAATCATCGCACGTATATATGAATTCTTCGACGAAAGCTTTACCATCGAATTTTGGTAGCGCTTTTATGGCGACAGAAAGGGGAAGTGCGCCGCAAGCACTCCCAGTCTCGGAGCCTCCACCGTCGGAACCCGGTGGAGCGGTCCCCTTTAACTCATCCTCGTTCGTCATGACTCAAATTTTGTGACCTTTCAGAGGGAAAACATTTTGAAGCAGTTACCTATGAGGGACAATGAGAAAACCTACCATTTTTCGACGCACCAAGCGAGAAATAAATATTCTGGCTTAAAACTAATAAAGGGGGAAAAATTATATACTAAAGTCATCCTGAAGACCTGAAAGAAAGTTAAAACAAGAACAAGGAGAAGGATTACAATATTAATTTCAATCTTACAAACAAAATCATCCATCCGATGTCCATTTTTTTTTTGATAGTTCCGCAATCCAAGGGGAGGATCCAAATAAAGTAAGTCCAGTATATTAGTTCGTGCACCGTATCCAATCAACGTCCTTTTCGAAACTTTCCAACTGCAAAATTTTTTTTCTCACGCGCGTAGTTTTCTTTCACCAAAAAAAATTAAGTTCCGAAAATTTTTTTTTTTTTTTTTTAAATAATTCACTCTTCATTTGTCGGACATTAATTACTTTCCTTTAGCGGTTTATACCGCAGAGTAAAGTGAGAAGGTCCAAAACGAGAAAAAAAAACACCGATTCGCGAAAGTTCAAATTTCAGGAGCGATTGTTATAGGTTTTTTTTTTTCGTCACACACACAATTCAAAGAGGGAAAAAAAAATTGTTTATTATTTTTTTTCAACAAATTGAAATATCCCTTTAGAGTTTGTAAACACAAGAATTGGTCGGCCCGAGCGGTTTGGCCTAGTTTCACAAATTTACGATTTCCACGCGAAAAAGTTTCTTTCATTCATTTATTTTTTTTTCAACGTTCGTTTATAAAATAAATTATGCACTTTCGAAGAATTAGTCCTTCACGACCGCGAGCAATGAGTTCAGTTTGATTTTTAAACCCCGCGTCTGACACCAGTATAGTGAGATGGGGTAAATATATATAGCACATAAGAAAATAAATCAACAAGTCGAAATACGAGACGAACAAATAGATATAATGAGCACAAAAAAAAACAGAAGACACACAAAGGGAAATAATCTTGATACTCCACGAATGAAACACAATAATATCAATCTGCAAAATCAGATAACACACTAAGGAAAATTGTACGCGGTAATCTATGAGCGCGTCACAAAAAAAAGAAATATCGCAATCTCTTGGTCGCACCCCGCGACCATCGCCCGAGTCTTCTCTATCTTGACTAACTTGGGGGTTTTTGGGCTCCTTGGACCCCAACCTCTTACAATTTTTGAAAACCTCCTCCAGCTCCAGACCTCCTCCTCCCGATTGGCTTGAGCTTTAGCCCGTCCCTCGGGAACTGCCAATCGGGTCCTTAGCCCTGCATCTGACGTCAGTGGCGTCGGTTTACACCCACATTTTCCCCGAAATTTTGGCACGGCGGGGTGCCTAAACCCTGGGAATCTGACTCTGGCCAGGTGGCCAAGACACCTGATTGTTAAGTTTGGAATTCCATTGCAACGGCGCTCGTAAACACTTGCTACAATGGAACTCAAAAGTCTAACAATCCGGAGGCTTGCACAGGAAGCGAAGACAAAGCTCGATTGGACTGCATTCGTTAAAATAAATCCTCTGTCCTCGCGAGGCGCGATGGTAAGCGCTCTCGCGGACCTTTGTCTTCCGTGAGTAACTGATTGTGCGTGCCTTGTTCAGAGTCAGATGTTTTACGACTTGAGATCCTGTCGAATCCCAAACCTTTGGCCGTGTCACTCAGCTGCTGATTTTGAATAGTCCGTTGGGTGGCTTTACTCGAATTCCTAACGCAGCTCGCAGGTGAAAAAGGTGCATGATTTGCATAAGAAATCAGAGGTGCCCGCCCAACGTGCTCTTCCTCGAAAAAGGTTCCTCGAAGCTGAGTGAGCACTGGGAGCCAGCTCTATGCTATGGCAAATTACAAGGATTTGCCCAGCACTTAGAGCAGAAAAGCGAAAAAAAAACTAGATATTATTATTGGCTGTCATTGCAACTGTGTATTGGTACCCAATGCACTACAAATGCATACATTATCGGAATTCATAGTAATTCCAAGATGCAGACAATGCATACATCATCGGAATTCATAGTAATTCCAAGATGCATACAATGCATAAATTATCCAAATTCATAGTAATTTCAAGACAAAGTGTGCAAGTACTCCTGTAACTACACACCTTGTAAAAAGACCTAACTAAGTCGTATGCGCGAAAGTGCATTTAGGCATAAAAGACCTATCTAAGCGCGAAAGTGCATTTAGGCATAAAATACCGGCGGGTGGACGGAGTAAAGAAGAAAATGAAGCCCAGATGAAAGTGAATGAAGCAGAAACCTCAAACTAAAAATGCGAAAGGAAAACGTGGAATATCATCTGTCCAGATTTGTGAACTATATGGAAACAACTTCCGAAACAAGCTCACCTGAGATAAGTGACATGAAAGCCCGGTATACCAGTTGTACCAACTTGATTTTTAAATATTTTTAAAAGGTAACAGGTGCATTCAAGCGCCTAAAGAGAAATTTGTTGAATCCTAAGGAGATAAATTCCTGACTCAACGATAACTCTGCATTGGGTTATAATGTGGCCTGACAAATTTTTGTATCATTTTCAATTTGCTCATGTAAAGAAGAGAGAATGCAGGTACGGGCGTGGGTTGCGATGTGTCGATTTTTCTGCCGTTTGGACCTGTGGTACAGAATCCATTGTTAAGGTGTTCGCTGCGAGCACCCTGTTTGTCGATCCTTTTCCATAGGTTTGAGTTTCATAACGATCGATGTATCGCAGGGCACGACACGTACATGAATTTGTATGTAACTTATCATTGTCACGGATTAATTATCATGAACTTTGATATATTAACACACATGGTTAAAGTAATGCAAAAACCCAAATTAAAAAATCTTCTAAAGATCTGAAGATTAGATCTTCCAAGCTTTTCTGGGGGATATGAAGAGTGGCAGAGCTTCTGGAGAAACAGAGCTCTTCGACAGTATACAAACTTAAGTGAATTTGATAAAGTGCATTTTATATCATTATTAGTGCATTTTATATCATTATTAGTGCATTTTATATCATTATTGTTATATTGTCTTATGAGTGTTGACCTATGGCTCAGCGAATGGTTTGTGCCTAGAAAACGGTTTTCAGAACCGTGCGACCAATAACAGTTTCCTTGAACTGTGGCAATAACAGTTTAGATTTTCAGACTGCCAACATAACGTTAGTATAACGTAGAATCGAGTTGGCGACTTGATTTTTAGCTAAGTGAAATTTATATAATATGTTTTCATTGCATTGTTGCCAAAGTCGCTACACAAAAAGCAAGTTTAACATATATGAATTTAACTTACTGCTGTACAACTTATTACTGTCTTACTAACTTATTTGATTTATAATTTGGTGCGGAAGGAAATCATCCAAAATATATGATATACTTATACTTTTAATAATCCTCTTGAATAGAGATGAAAGATTTGAGCAACTCGTTGTGAGAAAAAGCAAAGACATTTAAAGATTAAATGTAAATAGCTGAAAGACGGTGGAAGACTAATAAATACTGCTGAAATAATGAGATAAAAGAGAAGTGACAAATGAGTCAGAGTTCAGTGGTTTACATAATAAGAATGCAGATCCTTATTCATTGAATGTACCATAGAGTAAAGTTCAAGAAGAATTGAAAATCCCGTATTGTGGCGATCAGTAGTATTGAAAGCGATTCTTACCCATGGTCTGAATCATTGGTGGATCGGGCAAATTGGCAAGATTGGTTTTTCTCCATTTAAACGATGGAAATGTATCGATTTTTGAAGAGGCCAGGTGCTCCGACAAGAATCGATTATGTAACGTAGGTTTAAATGGAAAATGACTCAGGTTGCCGGATTTCTATATCCGCCTCTGGTCCAAATTTCTAGCTGTGGAGATACGTAGCATCTCTGGATGAGAAAGACCGTAAAAAAGATTTTACACGAAGAGTAGAAGCAAGATGGACTACATTATCCGATATTATCAGACATGCCATTAAGATCTCAAATTAATATCAACGTGCAAGATAGATAGTTCGTTTTTCTGTTTCTGTTGTTATCTGGTTTCAGGTAACCTACTATCGACTAACAGCAAAAGATAATGGAACTAAACCGAGCCTATCCATACCCTCTGCTGTCCCGTCTGTCATATGTTCTCCTGTCCATCTTGTGTTATCCTACATATCCTACATCCTATGCATAAAATCCTGTATGAAACCCTGACTGGATGTTCATCGCCTACTTTACGGTATTCTAACCGCCACCATTCTCCGTTGATGCACAAATTAACAGGAATATGAGAGACGACGATGAAAAGAAACGGAAAATAAAAAAAATAATAGAAACAGAAGAAGAAGGCAGTCAAGTTTATTTTCCTGTATCTCTAAACCGTCTAGAATAACGAGCAGAGCAGAGAGTACTTTAAAATTCACAAACACAAGGAAGCGTGCACCCACACTGCAACAATTTTGTTTCGCCGGGAATGATTATTCAAGAAGAATAAATAATCAGCACCTGTGATCGCTTAGGTGCCCAAATCAAATGATTAGAGTATAATTCAATTAAATGCTGCTCTCTTTGAGCGGTTCTTCCTGCACTCTAGAACATAAACATTTAAAGTCAGATGTGAAAATCCTTATGGAAGAAAACATGGTACTTCTTCAAAGTACCAACTTGTTCGAAAGAGCCCAAATGGCGGAAGCAGCTCTAGGCAGCGTTAGAGATAATATTAACAGCGTACAAGATACATGTCGACCGTAGAAGACATCGTTGGTTCGTTGGTTATAAGGAACAGAAGCAAGCTTTCCCAAGGCCGGATTTACATTTTTAGCGCCCTAGGCTAAACTTAGGGTGGCACCCCTAAAAGTAGGCGCTTTCGGGGGGGGGGGGGGTCCTTCCAGACGCCCCTCCCTCCAGATCAGAAGAAGGATGTTAGGCGTCCGGAAAATGTTCAAATTCACCTTTAAAAAAACACCTTTGTCAACCACAACGTAGGCATTTTTTAATAAGTCACGTTTTTTAATGAAGTCTCAAAAATTTTGCGCCCTAGGCTATAGCCTATGTAGCCTAATGGTAAATCCGGCCCTGAGCTTTCCTCAACTTCAAACAATCTCTTGCTAAACGTGAGGCAGAACAACGAAGGCCCGAGGAAGAATAATGAAGTATTAAGTCTCAAAGGAACAACTGATCATGAATCATAAAATCTACCCAAATTCGACAAAGAACTGAGAGATTAATGAATGAGAAGATTAATTCGACAAAGAACTGACAGATTTTAACAATCAAAAATTACGCGAAAACGCGACGACCTCTGTGTAAAGCTACATTGCAGAATGCAACTCACATATACCCAACTAGTGGGTGAGCAATGTAACCAAAGCAAACAATGAATGACAATCAAGAATCCTTATCGGAAAACTTCGGAGAAGGCGACAACAATCATTCTGTCAATGTTTATCCGAATCAAACAAAGCAGAAATCGATTCACTGTACACTGTACACTGTACTCTTTTTTTCCTTGCCTAGGTTTTTATCCAATGGTTTTTCATATGGTTAAGGTTTTTAATGAGGCAGTGTTTTCAAGATCACAGCCAAGTGAAAAATTGGGATGCATTATTTTATGCACTTATCCAATGGTTTTTCATATGGTTAAGGTTTTTAATGAGGCAGTGTTTTCAAGATCACAGCCAAGTGAAAAATTGGGATGCATTATTTTATGCACTTAATGACGAAGAAAAACAAAAACTAATAAAAAGTTTAAAATTGGTTTTTACATAAAAATCTTGTACATTTACAAATTGTCGTGTAACAAAATGTAACAAATGTCACAAAATGTCGAATTTAAGTACTTGAGTTATTTAAGTATTTGATTTTGAATTTTGAGGAGACCTCAAGGGGGGGAACTTGTGAAAGCTATTTATGCTTCAACCTGATATGTCTCCGTGGTAACAGAGTTCTATATACATACGCATTGTAACGCTATAAACCTGTGTGAATAAAGTCATATCCACAGCATTATTATGAATATTATTATTATGAAGCCACCGCATTAATAATAATTAGTTAACCCATATTAATTAGCTGCCACCGCACGCACCGCAGCAGGAGTACCAACACCAACAGCAGCAGCAACAACTGGCTCAGGTTGACATCAACACGATAAGGTTTCACGCTGTTAATGGAATATACAATGATGCACTAGTCCTATCTGAAACAATGGATGCTGCAACTATAAAACGTTTTCATAAGAAGCTCATACAAGTGATGGCAAATTTCACGATTCCGGCGGCGAATGTCAAGGTGAAGGAAATAAATGAACTGACTGACATCTCCCTTGAAGTGAAAAACAGTGAATCCCCTTCAGAAAATATATTGAAAGAAGAAACGGAAGGAATAAAGGAAGAAACGGGAGCTATGCATGACGATTATAAAGAAGAATCATATTCATGAAGATTCATCTCGAGAACTTCTTGATACACGCTTCTTAGCTTTGATGTAGAGGTCGTTGTCTCTAGTGTGCTTGCCATGTTCTGCTCTTGGGGAGTTGTTTCGTGTTCTGGTTCTGGAATTGGTATTCTTAGCTGCCTACTTCTTCTGGGAGTTTCGTTGATTTGAGGTTCCCCAAAATGATCAATATCAATGACTTCCCAGTGACTGAAGACTAACTAAGGGCTCGCTAAACCAGAGGTCTGCCTACGTATTTCAGGAGCGAGGGAAAGAGTTTCTACAACGGGAAGTACAGCAGTTACATTAAAATATGAGGAGCCCTTAGGTCACCATGCAGAACCCTATCATGCCGTTTACCTAGAACTCTATACATTTTTCCTAACACTTCCACACTCACAAGGATCGAACAACTGTACATTGCTGCCATTAAACGCTGAGGCTGAGCGTGAAATGCTTTACGACAACCGTCTTTTACGGCGGACATTATTTGACCAGATAGTGGAACAAAAGCCAAATTTGTGGGACGGAATTCGCTGAAATCTACAGTCCAGTCTTGAAAACTACAAATGCGACGCCCATCATGGGTTCTTCACACAGAAGTCCTGCCAAAGTTGCGAGCTGAAAACCACCGATGAAACTACTATCATACTCGGTTAATGGATTGGATTGGGTGGACAGGCTCAACTGCTACTCTCAAGATTGGGACTGCCATTAGATTTAACTCACTAAAAGCCGGACAAGCTAATTCTGTGGACAAAGTGCCCGTTTTTACGATGTAGTCTTCAAGACCTCCAATCCCAAAGACATTACCAGCAGCAGCAGGCACTTCATCAAGACTCTCAAGTTCTCTTCCCATAAATAAACATTCCCTTTCTACAGGAAACATTTTGGAGACAAATATCACGTCGAGGTCACCATTTTGTTGCGTACATTTAGCAACAATCAGAACTATTGAATAACTATTCAACTTCATAATAATAATATTCATAATAATGCTGTGGATATGACTTTATTCACACAGGTTTAATAGCCTGAGTCGCTGAATGTCTCAAAATTATAATAACTAACTAACTAACTATCAGGTTGAAGCTTAAATGGCTTTGACACCTCCTATGGAATTTATCGCTTCTCGTCGCATCCAATATCGTACCGTCTCTTACCTTCAACAAAGACAAACTTTGTGAGTTATCTGCTTTGCCAAGGAATGGTTCCTGTTTTTAAGTTTGCATGCCAGACCGGTGTAGAAATTTGATAGCAATATTTATTTTTGAATAATAGGAAAATTGGTTATCAAACGAATTGTACTCCGAGTCTTCTAGTAACGACTCCGTCTTGTCTTTATCAGATCATCGCCTAAACAATAAAATGTACCCTGTTATTAACTCCGAACGCCCAAAAACTTCCGCGAACGCCCACAAAAAATTCAAAATTCGAAGAAAACGCACGCGGTTTAGGTCCGCCCGCTAACGGTTGCGCTTGACAAGCTGCGTGTCCTATCCACTGCCATCATGAAGTGGTTGGCAACGCAGCCGTTTTCACAGTTTCAATAAATCGCAATAATGCGCATCGGCATTAGTGTAATTTTCAATGGTTAAGGTCTTCATAATTATGAGCTCAGCTTGAAGCTCCTTCATATTTTGTGTTACTCACGCTTTGTCACGATGTTAGTTTAGTTGCCTATCCGCTCTCAACCCACACGGAAAAAAATTTGCTGATTCAACAATTCAATTGCTAAAAACAGTGAGTGCAATGTTTCAACGCAGATTTTACAACAAAAAAAATGCTACTTTAACCACATTGTAAACTAATTTAACCACGGGGGTGGTTAAAGCAGCATTTTTTTGTTGTGAAATCTGCGTTGAAACATTGCACTCACTGTTTTTAACGATTGAATTGTTGAATCAGCAATTTGTTTTTTCCGTGCAACTAAAGTCACGGTGTTCACTGCACGCTCTTCTGAATGTGCACATTTCTGTCATATTTTTGAAGATGGACAAAAGTCTATTTACATTATAGGCAACATAATCAGCACTCTAATCTTGTTCTTTTATTTTGAATTTCATGACTTTCTATATCTTTTTCACCACTGGCCTGTAAATTTCCGGCAATTGCTAATTGCCTGCGACATACGCAACAGACCCATCCATGACCCATTGTATCACTTTTTTGTGTTCCAGGTTCTCTGTTTTATGACCCTAAACGAACAGAGTCAAAGAGCACTCGTCGAAAAAGTTTCAAAGGCTGTCACCAATTTCAAGGTGAGGTTACCATTAAATTACGGTTACACGGGATTCCACGATAGCAGAACCGTAGACTTGGGTACGATTATTGATGCGCATGGTAGAATAACCATGCTGATATAGTAGCTTCATTGTGCTCACAGAATATAACGGTGGACACTGTAACATCACCGTGCTCATCATTGTAATCATCAAAACCCACGGTTCTACTACCGTGGAATCCCGTATGACATTATATCGTGATAGCTGTAGAATAATATCGTGTTAATTTCCTCCATGTAAGCAAGACTAGGGCCGCCGATGAGTGGCTTCAAGTTAGGGACTCACCGTCCATTTCTTGATGGAATCATTGTAGTAGGAATTTCGGATATTCAAAGTGGCATTATAAAATGACATTAACATAAATAAGTCGAGGCGAAAAATTATAAATGAATCAAGAAAATGAATCCTCGTATCATTTTCCGTGCGAAACCAGAACTAAACCGTTTGAATGCTAAATGTGTAGCTTATTTTTCACTTTTGTCACAGAATAAGCAGATATGGATGATCAATTTATCGTACTTAAGAGTACATTCGGGCCTAAAAATTTCAGGTAGGAAAGAAGAACATTTAAATATTTTAAAGCATCTTGCAGTGACTACGACAGGAGTATGTTTTGGAAAAGACCGAAAAGAGAGGTCAGTGTCTCAGACGGAACAAAATTCGATTCCAGAGATGTCAAACTGTACACATAACTGAGCACTTCTGCATCCCAGACCGTAAAAAGTAAATACATAGTATTGGAAAATTAAAAAAGGACTCCTGAACAGATAAGAGCGTAAAGTAAAAGGTGAAAAAGGAAAAAGCTGGAGACGTTGCGTCTGCAGTGTCTACTTACCGGTGATGCCTCTTGTGGTCAGTCAGGTCATAATTTAAGATGTGGTCGACAGACATCGCGATGGGATAGAGGTAAATGCTAACTTCTTGGTCTGATACTTTCCACCTTCACCCTCTCTCTTCGACCTTTCCAGCTACGTGATTTTTAGGAATCACATCAGCTTGACGTAAAATTATGATTTAAAATGAGCTAAATCCATATTTTCAGAGCTATGAACTAAAGGGAATTTCCCTAATATAGATAGGAGGTACGCGATTATGTGTATAGATAAAATACTGTCCTTCAGCTTTGGCGGTCGCTCACTCGATGGGCTATCGGGCTGGGGGCGAACAACGCACAGGGATACAATGATTTTGATAAAGGCCATTAATTTGTGGTTCGGCCAAATATTGGCATAAAATGGAACAAAAAACACTCAGTAACCGCGATGTATGCGCGCGTGCCGGAGGGTTGCCTGGCGTTAGCCCGATTTCCTCCATTTTGGGGTGCGATCTCACGACCAGGTCAGTCACCCTTTGGATCTTTGGGTCTCATGGTCGGATGACGAGTACAGTAAAATGTCGTCAAGTAGTTCTCAAGGTTGTGAAGTTGTTCAAGGCGTGACGTCGGATCGGACATAGTTAAGGGAGCAAAATTCGGTGAACGAAGATCCTCTTTGAAAGTAAAGGGTTTTATCAGATATCCGTAACTTTTTGAATTTTCAATCAAATGTGTTCGGGTCTGCCAAAAACCGCACACTTTTCTCAATTCCAGCCGTGAACCGCACACGCAGATCTATGTCCATACATACTTCTTTTCAAAAATTGAAATTAACATAGCGGGTTTGGTAGCATGTTTCAACACATTTCAAGTTCATTATTAAGAAAAGAGTACAACAGTCAAAATGGTAAAAATGTTTTTCCGCTTGCAACACTCGTCACCAGATGAAGTTTTTGATGCATATCTTGAACTTATTGCTTGTTGCTCCGCGAAGAGATGCGAAATACAATATTTACCGACTATGTCTTACAAAAATACGTGGAGCCTGGAGCTTCCTTTCCACCGCACGAGTTTGGTCCCGCGCCCCGCTTGCCACCTCTGTCACTTACATTTTACTTCATTCGTCGTCTTTTCAATGTGTTCGGTTTTGGTATCAATGACATTGTGCGATTTTGGGTTGCCTATTTCAGATCAAAATTTTCGGACGTCTTGGGTCGTCCCCAATGCGTTCATCTTGGTCACACTAAAAAGCTATTTGGCTTGTCTTTAAAACAAGACAGAGAGAAAAACTATATAAAGCTTACCTATGAGGTTAGAGCATTTCAGTGGCGTGGCGTGCTTTGCGATTTATCGATTGATCGGCCATTTAAACCTATGGAAAACTATCGATAAATAGGGTGTTCGCAGCGAACACCTTAATAATCGATTATTTACCACAGCTTCAATGGAGATATATCGATAGATCGCAGAGCACGCCACGCCACTGGAGCATTTGTCTCACTACTTTTTGAACAGCCTATGTGTAGCAGTTCCTTAGTGGAACATTGATCAAATTAATTGCGCATCTATTAGTACAGCGGTATAGGGGACTATGGCCGTTGCCATACTTGCACATGCAACCAGAGGTATGTTGGTGTAAAACAGAGGTAGGTACTAAGTCATGAACTAGGATCATATGATTTTGTATTGAAGAGTATAAATATGTCTTGTGACATGCAGCTTCGATCTGATACTCTCGTATTAAAAGGCAGCAGTGGATTAACATGAGAAATGGTGGGCCTGATGACAGTGGAATTATGTGAAAGAAACACCACATCCAAAACTGCAGGCTTGAGAGATCCCCCCCCCCCCCCCCCCAAGCAGTGTATCATGGGACTCACTTGATGAAACTGCTATTTAATTGGTCATGATGTTGGGTGCGTCACTGCTGTGTTACAGTTTACTGCTCAACAGCGTACGTGATCCTGCTAATGAGTTAATCTTTGATGAATAAAAATGATGTGCTCGACATCGCGGTACTTGTTTTCTTACGCTAATAGATATGACATAAAGGTGAAATGCCTCTACTGGGTTTTTCGCGACTAATTATCTAGAGAAAGATGTTAGTATCGTGAAAATTTCTCGGTTGCATAAGTTCATTCGAACGAAATCACGCATTGGTCATTGAAGAGTTTTACTTTAGCAAAATGCGCATATTGTTGCTGTTTAAAAACCAGCAAAAATTTACAGTTATTCAGAGTGGCGGAAAATATTAAATAAGTACGCAATTGGTGAACCATTCGAAACAAAATATAATTTTTTATACATACACTGTCAGGATTTCCTTTCAATAGAAACGCCAATAAATATAATTAACACGAATTATGAAGAAGTTGAAACAAAATATAATTATTTCTAATCGTTCTTCGTACATTTATATAAAATTAAATGTGACACGTTTTTAAATACACTTATGAATATGATTATGATACATTGAAACAGAAAATAATGAGTACACAGTGGATGAACCGATCGAAAAGAAGAAAAATTCCTCAAATATTCGTATTGATGCGCACAAATATTAATGCATATATTTTCCGTGGATTCTCCTCACGAGGCTAAATTGATTAAGTGACTTTATACTGTATCCTCACAGAAATTGTAGTGTTTTACTCTTGTCTCAAATCGAAATTCCACGTGTAAAAACGCCAAGGAGAGAATGTCGCAATAGAACTTAAATAAAACCTAGGAACGAGCCGCAGATTTAGGAAAACTCCTTACTTCGAAATAAAATTCGAATTCCATAATTTTGAATCTATTACAATCGTTGCTTTGGGTCCAAATTATTAGGCTTCGTTAATTTTAGCGGAATGATACTTCCTTCAAAATACCTGTTAAATATTGCTCTGAAACGATGCTCTGAAATGAAGCGTATTAACTTTTCTTTACAGGATTTTCATTGGTTATACATGGTGCTCTTTGACTTAATGAAAAATATTGCTAGAACATGAGGAATGAATGAGCGGAACGAACGAGTAGCGCAATTATTCACCTCTTCATTCTATTCTTTTTCCATAAATCCAATTTCCACGGGAATTTTCACCCAAAGTTTTTTTTACCCATTGACACTAAGCCCAAGTAATTTCACCCGTGAGATGTTTAATCCTATGGTATATTGATACAATTTACTTGACTAGAAATTACTGAGGTAGACATACGCCTCTTCATTTCCATGACTACAAGCATTTTTTTTTCATTTAGTCCAAAATTCATAGAGTGATATTAAGTAGGTTATTTTATTTGCGCTTTTATACAACAAAATTACCCAGTGTCAGTTTTCTTCTTCTTTGTTTTATACTATCCTTAAATTTATCAGTGTTGTGCATCTTTCTTCATTTTTTTTCTTCCTTTCAAAATGGCAGAATTAATTAATAGCAATAGAAACAAGAAGATACTATCATTTGAAGGTTATCTATATCACAAACATTCCTCAAATTCTAATCGAACACGAACGTACTGGGTGTGTAACCAAAAACCGGAGTGTTCCGTCAGAGCTGTAACCATCAATGAGCCTTTGCAAGTGATTAAGGTAGGAAAACACGATCATCCCCCTAACCAAGATGAATTTGTAGCAAAGAGGATTTACGCCGAGTTGAAGGAAGAAGCAGCAGTTCATACATACATAAAGTCGCTTTTATAGCGCCACCTCGCGCTCTGCGACGCCCAATCGCCATTGCCCCCTATCCTCCCAGAGATCATCAGGCAATTGGCACCTTCTGATCTCCTCCTCCACCCCTTGTCGCCAACCTTTCACAGGACGTCCACGCCGTCGCCTTCCGGGAGGAACCCAATCGAAGACCTGCTTGGGCAACCGGTCGTCTGCCATCCTTCGCACATGTCCATACCAGACCAACTGCTTGGACCTGATATCGTGCACGATGTCCTTCTCTACACCCATGATCTCGCGTACTTTTACATTGCGGATACGCTCTCTTCTTGAGATGCCAGCAGACCTCCGCCAAAAGTCCATCTCAGTTGCCCTAAGCATGTCTTCAGTTCTTTTCTTGAGTTGCCAGACCTCACTCCCGTAAGTTACGATACTCTTCACGATGACGTTGTAAATTTTCCTTTTGGTCTCAGAGATACTCTGGTCCCAGAGAACCCCATTTAGCATCGCGATAGCTTTCCCGCCTTGCACATTCCGATCTTTAATAGCCCGATCCAAATTTCCGTCCTTAGTTAACCAAACTCCTAGATATTTATACTCTTCACAGTCCTGAATTTTCCGACCATCCTCCAGTTCAATGCTTTGCTGATCACCACCGATAACCAACTTCTCCGTCTTAACCACATTTACTTCCATTCCCCACTTTCGGTATACTTCCACTAGCTTCCGCGTCATGTAATTCGCATCTTCTTCGTCCTGAGCTATTACCACCTGATCATCAGCAAAGCACAGAGTATAAAGGGTGCCATCTTCACGTAGCGGAACGCAAATTCCCGAACAGCATCTTTTCCATTCCTTTCAAACTTCTTCCAGGTACACTTTAAAAAAGGTTGGCGAGAAACAACCCCCTTACTTCAGTCCTTTAGTATTTAAAAACCCCAACGATAAGTCCCCATGCGATTTAACCCTAGAAAAAGCCACACCATAAAATTCCTTAATAGCACTAATTAGTCCCCCACTAAAACCCCTTTTGTTTAAGGCTTCCCAAAGTTTCATCAATGGCACACTGTCGTAAGCTTTCTGGAGATCCACAAACACTAGATGTAATTCCTGGCCTCGAGTTAGGCCTGCATGATGCAGCGTCGCAGGTCACCGCATTGATATCGTTGACGAAGTATACCTATAGAAAGAACAAGGAGGATGAAGTCAGGATTGCTGGCGCTATGCCGTCCAAAATCCTATATTACACCAGAATTCCCATTTCCACAGCAAGTCCAAGATTTTACCTCATCACAGGTGAAGGCTCCCACTTCGCTTTCCCTGATAGCAATGTTGTAATGTCTAGAAAGGATTTCGAAAAACGAATCTATAATTGCGAGACAGTAACTGATTGCGTTAGCGTCACTACTCCTCAAGGAGAGTCTGAAGAAGCGGCAATTGCAGGACTAGAATATGAGAAACCGCCTCTCATATTCACGGTCAAATCATTTAATTACACTGCGGATGATACGGAGGCGTGCGACGTAGCAGCGCTTCTAAACATAGCTATAAAACCACGGGATGATAAAAAGAAAAAGAATACTAAAAGCAAAGATTCAAAGACGGAGAATGTTGACAAACCAAGTACATCCAAAGATAATAATGATAAACCAGGTACATCCAAACAAGATGACAAAGACAAGGAGCTCGAAGAGCGCGAACGTCAGAAGAAGAAGGAGGAGCATTTGCGCAGTGCCTCTCCCACGTCGCATCAAGAGGATGGCTCCACTATGAAAAAGAGGAAGAACAAGAAGCAAAAAGAGAAATCACATTCACCAACTTCTCCCATATTGTCCGCTAGTTTATCACATAGTGATTCGCAAGACATTGGTACATTATCTGATTCTGACCTAGATGAGAGAGACAAAGAAGTCATATCACCGACACACTTAGATCAACTCCGCTCGTACGGCGTCCGGACGCCCACATTTGAAAAGATGAAAGACATTATAACTCAGAGTAATACGCAACCGTTAAGTCTCGACCTTATTTCTGAAGTAACAAAAGCCACCGATGCAGAACTAGATTTAAACCCTCAAGTATATTTGGTAGTGCTAGGAGATCAGGAACACTATCCTATCCCCATGTATCCATTGCCCACGATGCCTGAGGTCCAAGCAGCAGTTCATCCGGAAGCAAAACCTAGCCTGTTGATCAGGGAGAAATTAGGTGAGGTTGACTCACTTGTCCTTCCTCTACTACCAGAGAGAGAGACTATGAAAAGAACTTTAAACAAGAAGAGGATCGCCAACTTTCCTACGAATCCCACCGACATCACAGCCTTCAGAGGAATCCCTCCGCAATTTAGAAGCACAAAAAACCGTGACAATTTCATCATTTTCGACTCATTTGATGCAGAAGACGAAGAAGACAGTTCAGACGAAGAAGAAATTTATCAGAATCCTAATAGAATAATTGTGTTCGGAACCACACAAAATCTGTCTTTGTTGAGCCGGTCAATGATTATTTTCTTGGACGGGACTTTTAAAACTTGCCCACACATTTTCACGCAAATTTTCACAATCCATGGAACGGTCCATGGTGCAGTGTTTCCTCTCGTGTATGCATTGCTGCCAAATAAAACAAGAGAGTCTTACCGAGCAGTTCTGAGAGCAGTCGCGGATAAATGTGTTCCTGCAGAAGATGTTTCGCGAGTGTTCAATATGTTGGAGCCAACATTACCACAGACCATGGAAGAATTGGCAAAATATTTTGACAGAACTTACGTCAATGGATCAAGAGAGCTCGTTCGGCGCCGATACAGGGTGCATCCTCCGAGGTACAGTCCAGTTCTGTGGAACCATTATCAATCAGTTTTACATGACGGGCCACGTACGAATAACGCAACAGAAGGTTGGCATAATAGATTCCAAAGTTTAGCAGGAAAAAACCATCCATCCATTTATTATTTACTTCGGCAGTTCTTGAAAGAGCAGGTGGACACGGAGAAACAGATAATAGAAATTCAAGCTGGACGGAAGGTTAGAAAACCAAGGGAGGCAAAGTACGAGCGACTTAACATCAGGCTGAGAACGATTGTCTCCCGTTATGAAGAGCACAAAACAGAACGTACAGAGCTGGATTACTTGAGAGCAATAGGCCGCAACATTGCCTAATCATCGTGAGTCACCTAAATTGCCTAATAATTCAAATAATCTAATAAATACGGATTTTCATTCATGAATGAAATTTGGATGAAAATGCTGGGTGAAAATTGTTTGGGAAAAATTTTCTCGGTGAATTTGGATGAAGGGGCAATGGGGAAACTGGCTTTGGATCTTTTGACTTTTGGGGGAAAAGGTTTGGGTGAAAGGGCTCCAAACCATTCTTTTTCAAACGTATTTACTTCTCAATTTCAGTTTTCAGTTTTTAACTTTCAAATCACTTTCTCAATAGCCTCGCTCTCTTCCCTCGCCGGGAGGCTCGGTTTTAGGCCCCGGAGGGGTTGTGGTACGCCCCGTGTCCCCACTCACTGGTAAAAAAAACAAATTGGATCTGGAGTCCAGACTCTTGGAAACATTGACAAGAAAAAATACCCTTGATTCAATCAGAATCTAGCTTAAATCAAGAACCAAGCCTCTTAATTTAAGCGGATTTCGTTTTGATTCAAGCAAAAATCCGATTGAATCAAGAGTATTTTTTCTTGCCAATGTTTTCAAGAGTCTGGACTCTAGATCCAAGGTGTTTTTTTTTCCAGTGCACAATTTCCACGCATTCGTACGGCTTGCAAACCAACGAACATACCCCTTCTTTCCCAAGTGTATGTGGTTCCGTTAGGCAGAAATACATTCAATGTTCATTCAGAAGGATAGAAAAATGAATATTGATTCACTGAAAACGCAACGGCAGGATATTGTAAAATAAATTGTGTTACATTAATTCGTGGTATACGTTTACATCGGACATGCTTTTCTTCTCGATCATTACTAAAACGAGGGACAGGCTTCTCACCACCTTCTTTCAAAACGCTTTCACAACCTGAAACTACCTAAAATTTAACTTGGAAAGGTCTCATGTGTACATACATGGGTATGTACATGTCTTCCTAAACACTTCTACCGTGAGCCACCGAAACTACATTTTATCAGTAATTGTGAGCCGCCGCTCCCTGCTAGGGAACGACTTCCTGAGAAACTGCGAAACTTGCGGAAATTTTAAGTGCAGTTTTCAGTTAAGTTAATTCACACGTCCGAATACTATTCTTAAATGAATGTGCATGACGTCCTAGAAAGCTATTCTGATTTAAAAAGTCCTATGAAACGCCGAGCAGTGCAGGTAGGATGATAATGTCTTCACCGGCGAATTGTATAGTCGTTTCGCCTCCCGGTTCACCAGTGCCAAGTGCCGAACACGTCGCGGAAACTACCCCGTAAAAGAGTGTAACGTGTTGCTGAACAAGTTCGATGGAGGATCTAACGTTGAAACCCTCGACTTCAGGGACGCAGAAGAGAGGGGTGACGATCCAGGAGCATTTCGGCAAGCGGAGTGGGAAGAAGAAGAGGAGCGACGTCGTAAAGAGGAGCTCCTCGGAGACTCCGAATCCGAGCAGTGGCGTGACGTGAACTGCGATAAATCGATTGTTATGCCATTTGAACCTATGGTAAAGAATCGATTATTAAGGTGTTCGCTGCGAACACCCTGTTTATCGATCCTTTTCCATAGGTTTAAATGGCATTACAATCGATATATCGTAAAGCACGCCACGCCACTGAACCCGAGTCCGTGGAGGAGCTCTTCCTCTGCGAGGAGGCGATGCAGTTCTCCTCGGACGACGGCGGAGGAGTCTCAAAAGGTGCTCGAGTTGTCACCGACCCTTTCGCCGGAGCCGAGGGACCAGGACGCGGAGACGGAACCCGAAGCGGCAATGCCGAGTACGCAGGCACTCATGGACGAAGAAAAGGACTTCCTGGAGAGCAAAGACAAGCACAGACATTTTAGCCCTTTCACTGGAAAAAAAAACGCATTGGATCTACAGTCCAGACTCTTGTAAACATTGACAAGAAAAAGGACTCTTGATTCAATCGGATTTTTGCTTAAAGTAAAAGGTAATCCGCTTAAATTAAGAGGCTTGGTTCTTGATTTAAGCTAGATTTTGATTGAATCAAGAGTACTTTTTCTTGTCGATGTTTTTAAGAGTCTGGACTCTAAATCCAATGTGTTCTTTTTCCCCCAGTGTAGGATGAGAGTCCGAAAACTTCTCTTTTCTACCGCATTCGACTGTAATGCTGTGCGCGAACTTCATCAAATTCCCTTATGTGACAGATGTCTCTCAGCCCCTTCGTTAGAAGAGTTTGGTAGATCTATTTACGACATAGTAAAGCACGGGTGCTGACTTTAACCCAGGGAAAGTTTATCAACCGAGCTAAAATCTAACCCAACGCCTTGTTTCAACCAAGGTACTGAAGACATTGAACTGTGGTGCACACCACAGCCGACCTGCCCTGGGCCATCACATTAGCAGACGATGCACCTCTCAAAATACCCATCGACCTTGAGCAGGGGCACAAGCTCACCGAGCGGCTCATTAGGCCCGAGTGCCCCAAGCTCAGTCGATGGATATTTGAGGTGAGGGTGATGGCTTTTGGGACAAGTTCAGCAGCTACGACACCGCGAAGCTCGAGCCCTTGTCGCAAGCGACTTCTTGTTCGTGTGTGCTTAGAACATAGTTGTTGTGCTTCACATTATTCGAGGTGCCGGGCCGCCCTACACCCAGTATAGGACCCCCGCATCACATTGGTTTTTCAGCATATATCAAACCCACATACCCATATGGAGCGGTCTCAACAGACAAAGAAACGTATCTCCCATTATACGCGGAAGACCTAAAAGCATGTACGGAAAAAGTTGAAAATATTTGCCCCAACAACGTACCAGTCAGAACAATCCAACCGAAAAACTGTCTCGGTGCATTGTTAACAAACTCAACGCAAAACGCAGTACATTACTGCGAAAGGATTGCTACGGCTAGGGACAGGCCCGCGAGTTTTTATAAACCAGCGGGATCGCAATACTGGATATACAGTGTTCCTAGAACTATAAATGCGAACCTAAAACGTTACATAAGGGGAGAAATAATCGGTTCACCAAAAAATTTATCAGATAATAATTATTTGTCAATCCTTAAAGACTGCTCTTTAGTATCGGATTCATTTAAGTTAGACTCAACAGAAAGCTATTCCTCAAAAATTTCGTTAGATATAGAAAGTCACTTCATATCGGATTTAAATTACTTCATCCATGACGTGGACGTACATTTCTTAAAAACAACGAGCCAGGATAAAAGCTTACAAACGGAAATGTTAAATCTCGTTAAAAATACAAAAAATCTGGACAATAATTTTCCAAACGGCATTGAAATAAATAAGCTAAAGACACACCTGGAAGGGCTCATGGAACCAACGGCAAGTTTCACATACAAAACGCATTATTGGCAGATCTTTTTATTGATAACATTGCGATTAATTTGTATTATCATGTTAGGATACGTATGCTGTATGACGGGTAGAAAATACACATCAGGTCAAAGAAGAATAGTGAAGTATATGCCCGCAGAACAAGAACTACGGATCCTGTCCCATAGGTTAGATTCAGCCACGGAAGAACAAATTCCCACGGAATAAATTAACTGTCGTGAAAATATGACTGTCGGGTCATAAACTGCTCACACGCAGCAAATTTGCCATTTCTTCAAATTCCGCTTTCCTGCAATTGCTGACAGGTCACAAGCGCCACATAGCTGTTAATAATATCATTTCAAAAAATAATCTGTAAATCTATTTAGCCAATCCCTAGAATTACAAATATGGGTTAAGAAATATGATGTAACTAATATTGAGATAAGTTTTTAATAAACTTAGGACAAACCTTTGTCTTCGGCGAGGGCGCCGAGCTTTTGGGGGCCCCAGGATTGTGGTGCACACCACAGCCGACCTGCCCTGGGCCATCACATTAGCAAACGATGCACCTCCCAAAATACCCATCGACCTTGGGCAGGGGCACAAGCTCACCGAGCGGCTCATTAGGCCCGAGTGCCTCGAGCTCAGTCGATGGATACTTAAGGTGAGGGTGATGGCTTTTGGGACAAGTTCAGCGGCTACGACACCGCGAAGCTCGAGCCCTTGTCGCGAGCAACTTCTTGTTCGTGTGCACTTAAAACATAGTTGTTGTGCTTCACATTATTCGAGGTGCCGGGCCGCCCTACACCCGGTGTAGGGACCCCCGCATCACATGAACGCTACCACTGTTGAGATGTTCTCGATCGAGAGAATAACACGATCGAGAAATGTCTCTTCGTATCCATGAAATTCGCATACGACGATTACGCTTCTCTACATAAATCGTACCGGGATATGAAGGACCAATATGAGCGCTGCCTAAATTGGGTGCCGCCCCCGCCACAAAATCCATGATGAGTTCCTCGATGAATTAGTAATCCAACACTACATAATACGCATCGGTGATTTTCGATCAATAATTTGCGGAAAACGATAAGGGAAGGTATCCACGCTATACGATAAATTTACGTGTTTCAGAAGGCTCTCAAGAGACGCTCAATTCGGAAGCACCTCCGATATTTGCGACGCAACAGGCCCTGAACCTCATCCAGCGCCCGATGGAACAGATCCAGCGCCCGAACTGTGAAAGTGAGACGGGCACAATAATATCATCACCCGAACCGTCCCAGGATTCGCTCCAGGTAATACTCTCCTAATTCAACGAAATATTTTTCTCATTTCCTCGACAAATTTTTTTTACGC
The DNA here is from genome assembly GCF_918797505.1 of Bemisia tabaci. Lineage (NCBI taxonomy): Eukaryota > Metazoa > Arthropoda > Insecta > Hemiptera > Aleyrodidae > Bemisia > Bemisia tabaci. Next base: position 22,891,715 of record NC_092796.1, read on the forward strand.
AGAAAATTTCCAAGGTATATGCAAACCCGTATTTCCGTATTTTCCGTTTTTCCGCTTTCCGCTTTGGATCCATGTTGTCATGATCCGAAAAAGGCACCAGCTTCCAACCATCGTTTCATTTAGAAGAATTGGCCATAAAGTACTTACAGATGCTTGGTATTCGCAAAGAAATTCAAACGCGGAACAGGAGCGAAAACGCGTTGTGGAACTTGCAGCAAGCATTATATTAGAAGACATTCGGGGCAAAAGATATGACCTTGATTATTACCCACCCTCTGACGCTTTTTTTAAGTTCATCGATGACGACGTACCTGAAACTTTAGAAATTTTGTTAGAAGGGATTATTTTAAAACCGAAAAAGAAGAGAGAAGGAGAGGAACCCCAAAAATGGAAGAATAAATGTACCTCTCTTGACCATGGAATCATTTCAGCTGCCAGGCCAAGATCTTTTTGTTCACCCATTCAAATTGCAGTTGCTATTTTTCTTTACAAAAAGTGCGGCTCTAGAAGACTGGTAGATGTGCTCAATGCTCTTGGATCTTGTTGTTCATATGAAGAAGCCCTCCGTTTTGAGGCGTCAGCGATGATGAGAGCTCCTCTCGAAATTTACTCAAGTGGGTTTGCTCAATTTATATTCGACCACGCAGACTTTAAAACGCGCACTATAGACGGGCTTCTAGCATTCCATGCTATGGGCCGTAAACATTGCACAACCCCAAAAACTGCGGTGGCGCCTGATAAAATTATTCCACGCACCAAGAGGCCATCTGCTGAAATTTGCAGTGCAGGTAGGATAAATAATGTATTCACTGGCGAATTGGATAGTCGTTTCCCCTCCCTGTTCACCAGTGCCAAGTGCCGAACACGTCGCGGAAACTACCCCGTAAAAGAGTGTAACGTGTTGCTGAACAAGTTCGATGGAGGATCTAGCGTTGAAACCCTCGACTTCAGGGACGCAGAAGAGAGGGGTGACGATCCAGGAGCATTTCGGCAAGCGGAGTGGGAAGAAGAAGAAGAGCGACGTCGTAAAGAGGAGCTCCTCGGAGACTCCGAATCCGAGCAGTGGCGTGACGTGAACTGCGATAAATCGATTGTTATGCCATTTAAACCTATGGTAAAGAATCGATTATTAAGGTGTTCGCTGCGAACACCCTGTTTATCGATCCTTTTCCATAGGTTTAAATGGCATTACAATCGATATATCGTAAAGCACGCCACGCCACTGAATACGAGTCCGTGGAGGAGCTCCTCCTCTGCGAAGAAGCGATGCAGTTCTCCTCGGACGATGGCCGAGGAGTCTCAAAAGGTGCACGAGTTGTCACCAGTGGCGAGGCGTGCTTTGCGATATATCGATGGATCTGCCATTTAAACCTATGAAAAAAAGATTGATATACTGGGTGTTCGCAACGAACACCTTAGTAATCGATTCTTCACCGTACTTTCAAAAGGGGATATATCGATAATCCATCATTCACGCCACGCCACTGATTGTCACCCCGACCCCTTCGCCGGAGCCGAGGGACCAGGACGCGGAGACGGAACCCGAAGCGGAAATGCCGAGTACGCAGGCACTCATGGACGAAGAAAAAGACTTCCTGGAGAGCAAAGACAAGCACAGATATTTTAGCCCTTACACTGGAAAAAAACCACATTGGATCTAGAGTCTAGACTCTTGGAAACATTGACAAGAAAAAGGACTCTTGATTCAATCGGATTTTGGCTGGAATCAAAAGGAAATCCGCTTACATTAAGAGGCTTGGTTCTTGATTTATTGTTCGTGGTTGTATTGGAGTGTCTTCCTCGTGTCTCAAAGCTGTCATCTACCCTGGGTCGAGTGTGTACCTTCCCTGGTGTATTTTTATTTGTTGCAGATCCAACTATCTAACATGGCTGACCCACCTACTAAAAAGAAGAAGTTCATCCGAACCCCTGGCGCTAATATTGGTGCAGGCCATGCGACAAGTGAAAGCAGTTCTGTATCAAGTGCAACCCCTGAAGCCAACCCCAACCCAGCCCCTAGCGGCCGAGTGCTCAGATCCCATTTTGGACTTCATACAATAGAATCCGATCATATCACACCAGTAATTGCCAATATAGCAGCAGGAAGAGAATATGTGAAAAGAAGCTTCTATGATCTAGGTAATTACCTTATCCGACGACAAGACGTGCGTATTACTTATCAGCCAATGATGCATGGTGTAGTTCTCCAATCGCAATTAGCTAGGCCCGCTGCAACTGGGGGTGTTACTGTCTACCCACCAATATCGTTAGTTCTTGGCGGGTATGAGCCCAGATTGAAACGTACAGTGCGCCATTCCATCACATTCAAGTTGCCCTATACTGAAGGAGCTCTCGCCGAGGACGCCCTTGGCACGTACCTCCCGGGAGGACAGCCTGACGATAAGAAACTGACAGCAGCACTATACCCTGTCCTTGGGAATTTAAACCTCACCCGAATGGTTGCACCCCTAATAAACAGTTCAATGTACAGATATGACAACAAGTGGTTATACGTGAAAGGAATATTTTATTGCCTACTCATGGAACGTTGCACTCAAGAGAATATTCCACTATTATACCCAGCTTTTCCCATCCCACTTCAGGTAGTTGCTGAGGACACAACACCTGTTGGTGTAGGTCCTTCGATCATTGCTGACCCCCTTCAGCGTGGGGATTTCGCCCTGTTCCTGGATATCGACTTCAAACTCGCTGATATCCAATACGTGTACTGGCTCAGCGCATCAGGACGACGGCTAGCACCAGCTGCAGGACCTAGCCTGGCTGCGATGGCAATACACTGGCCATCGATACCTTTCGTCATCTACCATCGTGGTGGTCCTGCGTTGCCCCCGCCTGTGCAAGGGCCCATCAATCCCACAACATTTTGGAACTGGTTACATGATTTCGCAACAGCGCGCAATGAGCGGGACCAATTGATTGCAGGAGCCTATGAGGCATCCTTATTAGTAAACTCAATTCTACAGAGAGTTACAGACGGAGTTCAACCACCCGCCAATTTAGCACCTCGTCCTGACACCAATGTGCAAGAGCAACTACTACCAATTCGGTGTGTGGCCCAAATCCCTCCTGCTGCTGCCCTCCTTGAATGGCATGCTTTAGTAAACACCCACTTTTGAGACGTTCGGTGAGGTCCTGGTCCCTATGCCCCATGAGAACAATTTTCTTCAGCGCATGTTGGGAATAACCAGAGCTGAAGACAGTGCATACTTAACCGACCTCACTGCACTAGGTCAAACCACCATGGCCGAGAGACTTGTGCAAGCAGCCACCTTTGCAGGATTCGTATCTGTGTTCATGACCACGGTCCTACAATCTTTTAACTGTTATGGGGCTGTAATCCAGAGGTGGGCCACAAATAATCCGGCTCGGAGGACCATGAAAATACTCCTACGCTCAGGGAGAATAATATAAGGAGAATAGTGGACTGTAGCTTTTCCTCCCAGCCGCCCGACACCGATATGATAAGGGAAAAGAGAGAGATAGCGGATAAGCTGGCCTACCTTTGACGCATGGGAGGACCGCAGATCACATGCTGAGGAAGAACCTCACTCCGGGCTCAAATACTGAAACTTACTCCATGGCTAGAAGCTCCGGCGGTCGGCGGAGTAACTACTCATCGGCGTGAAATGAGAGAGCAAGAATAAATATAGGAAACTAATCCGGAGATGGCCAACCTGATAAGGATGATAACACCAAGCAGACTATCATGGCACTGGCAACTAAATAAAAAATGAAAATCTCACCAAAGCAGAACGGCTATACGGCGGACGGCTGATGCGACTTACCAGAATTGCGGAAGCAAACCAGAAGAGAAGAAAACTTGAGAATCGCGAGGAGCGTCAGAGTAAAAAACCACGAGTTGCGGTAGCGGTAGGAGAAGGATAAAGATAACCTCTTCGCACTAGCACAGAAGAAGTCAAAAGCTAGAGGGGTCAGCTACCTAGCTCGGGCGGCGGTACGGCGGGGGAATTCGGAAGCGGACCGGCTCGGGTCCGGGCTGGAGCGTGCTACCATCTGTCGGCACGAGGTGGCATTAGGACAGATGGCGCGGCGGGAGATTTGACATGTCTGTTCAGTCAAGGGTACACAGTACCCAACAAGCTAGATTTTGATTGAATCAAGAGTACTTTTTCTTGTCGATATTTTTAAGAGTCTGGACTCTGGATCCAATGTATTTTTTTTTTTTTTCCAGTGTTGGATGAGAGTCCGAAAACTTCACCGTTCTACCGCATTCGACTGTAATGCTGTGCTCGAACTTCATCAAATTCCCTTATGAGACAGATGTCTCTCAGCCCCTTCGTTAGAAGAGTTTGGTAGATCTATTTACGACATAGTAAAGCACGGGTGCTAACTTTAACCCACGGAAAATTTATCAACCAAGCTAAAATCTAACCCAACGACTTGGTTCAAACAAGTTACTGAAGACATTGAACACTACCACTGTTGAGATGTTCTCCATCGAGAGAATAACACTTTTGTACACCACCAATCACTCTGGGGCTCACGTCGAGGAAGAAGCGACTCCTCCTCTCCTGAATACCCAAAATTATTTAGAGGAGGAGTTACTGTCCGAACCACCCCCCAAGAATACTTTCCATGTTTCTCTGGACGAATTGCAGGGTTGTCCCCTGACTCTGTTAATTCAGGAGGCGGCGGAATTGACCGACCAGGGACTAGCGCTGCTATTGAGAACGATGGACGATATGAGCCAATAGATGGAAACCAACCCCGTGGAGGAAGACAGTCAGATGGAGTACAAATGGACTGTAATATCCCTGTTGTTGAAAAAATAATAAAAAAAACTTTTCTTCCAGACAATTAAAGACGATTGGAATAGAGTCTTTATTTCCGCAAATGACAATGAAAGAATTATCCACGATGTATACTACGCTGGATATTGGCATGGGATGAAACGGGCGTTTATACGTTTCTACACGACCCCTAAATCAGTTGTGGTAACTTGTGGGGATCAAAAAATTGCAAAGCTAACTCGAGATCTCTCGCAAAGAGAAAGAGGAGATAAAGGGTTTGGCTCCTCTGGATTGAATTAAAGTAAGAAATGTTTTTAGTAAATTATCTTTTCTAATGTCTTTAAATGCATGTTTCTTAACTTATTTTTTCTTTTTATTATTTTTCATTTTAAAATATTGAATTTTCCTGGAGTGAAGACCACTTTCCATCAAAAAAAAAAAAAAAAAAAAAAATTTAAAAATTGGATTTATTAACTGATTTTAAATGAATAGGTATTTTTATACGTTTATACCTAAGTATATTTTCATGGAGATAAAATTTTTAAACATGAAATGACTTAAATTCAATAATATTATTAATTATTTTTCTTAGTTTCTACTTTCTTTAATATGCTCGTACATGTTTCACATCTATCCAAGTCGTTATTCACATATCAAAACGGTGGTTCTCTCTGATCTCTTCTGCAACCAACTCACAATTAAGTCATCCTCAAACCCCCCGGCTCTTCTCGTCAATTGATCATCACAAAACCCGTCTCCTGACCCAGACAAACTCTTGATTCTTCCTGTTCTCTCTGGTCTCTGCTGATATCAAAGTCCGTCTTCCCGTCAACTGGTTCCTTCAACCATCACTCTGTCTCCATCTCCATCAGTCTGAAAACTCAGATCCGTCTCCAAATCTCAAGCACTCATCACCTGGTTAGTTTTGGTTAGGTGTAATTATTTGATATTGTTATTGTGAATCTTCCGTTTCCCCGTAGTATCCTCTTAAGGGAAACGGAATTTCTTACTGACTTTTGCGCAGATCCCTCCCTGTAATTGAAAGAATAGGTATTTCTCCACTTCTAGAATTTAAATTTTTCAATTTAGTAAGAATAGATCTCCCCCCTAATTGGTCGGATAGGTTTCCCCCCAGATATTCTCCGGAAAGCCAAGAAGACGGCAGGTTACTGGCAGAATATTTTCACTCTATCAGATTTCCACGTCGTAGAACAGCTCTCATAAAACTATTCCTTCAACAACTTATTTCTCCCACCCTTCAAGACACAGTTGCTGAAGATTGAATACTTCATTAACTCATTTTTTTTTTTTCACCTTGTTGACTTATCACCTTATCAACACCATGATAACCATAGTATTTTGTTTTATCTGCAAATTTTGGTTTTTAAAAAATGGTTCTCATCTCCAAAGTCTTAGACATAAAAAGAGCCTACTGCGTCCAAATCTTTTAGACATTCAAGATGATATTTTTATCGATTTATTACATTGTTCATTATGCGATCAGTGATATATTGATGATCGTGATCATCTTCATAGTCAAAAACATATTTCTTTTCAAAAACATAAAATTAAGTCTGTTTCATCTTCATTCACTCCATTTGAGGTATTCCGATGTCAATCATGTCGTCGATGGTATGCAAATGGGGATGCACATACGGAAAAACTTAGAAATACAAATTTTCAAGACATTGAACACTATACCACTGTTGAGATGTTCTCCATCGAGAGAATAACACTTTGGTACACCACCAATCACTCTGGGGCTCACGTCGAGAAAGTAGAGACTCCTCCTCCTCTGAATACCCAAAATTTCTTAGAGGAGGAGTTCCTGTCCGAACCACCCCCCAAGAAAACTTTTCAAGTTTCTCTGGACGAATTGCAGGGTTGTCCCCTGACTCTGTTAATTCAGGAGGCGGCGGAATTGACCGACCAGGGACTAGCACCGCTATTGAGAACGATGGACGACATGAGTCAATGATGGAAACCAACCCCGTGGAGGAAGACAGTCAGATGGAGTACAAATGGACTGTAATATCCCTGTTGTTGAAAAAAATAATAAAAAAAACTTTTCTTCCAGACAATTAAAGACGATTGGAATAGAGTCTTTATTTCCGCAAATGACAATGAAAGAATTATCCACGATGTATACTACGCTGGATATTGGCATGGGATGAAACGGGCGTTTATACGTTTCTACACGACCCCTAAATCAGTTGTGGTAACTTGTGGGGATCAAAAAATTGCAAAGCTAACTCGAGATCTCTCGCAAAGAGAAAGAGGAGATAAAGGGTTTGGCTCCTCTGGATTGAATTAAAGTAAGAAATGTTTTTAGTAAATTATCTTTTCTAATGTCTTTAAATGCATGTTTCTTAACTTATTTTTTCTTTTTATTATTTTTCATTTTAAAATATTGAATTTTCCTGGAGTGAAGACCACTTTCCATCAAAAAAAAAAAAAAAAAAAAAAAAAAAAAATTTAAAAATTGGATTTATTAACTGATTTTAAATGAATAGGTATTTTTATACGTTTATACCTAAGTATATTTTCATGGAGATAAAATTTTTAAACATGAAATGACTTAAATTCAATAATATTATTAATTATTTTTCTTAAGTTTCTACTTTCTTTAATATGCTCGTACATGTTTCACATCTATCCAAGTCGTTATTCACATATCAAAACGGTGGTTCTCTCTGATCTCTTCTGCAACCAACTCACAATTAAGTCATCCTCAAACCCCCCGGCTCTTCTCGTCAATTGATCATCACAAAACCCGTCTCCTGACCCAGACAAACTCTTGATTCTTCCTGTTCTCTCTGGTCTCTGCTGATATCAAAGTCCGTCTTCCCGTCAACTGGTTCCTTCAACCATCACTCTGTCTCCATCTCCATCAGTCTGAAAACTCAGATCCGTCTCCAAATCTCAAGCACTCATCACCTGGTTAGTTTTGGTTAGGTGTAATTATTTGATATTGTTATTGTGAATCTTCCGTTTCCCCGTAGTATCCTCTTAAGGGAAACGGAATTTCTTACTGACTTAAGAGCTTTTGCTCGCAGATCCCTCCCTGTAATTGAAAGAATAGGTATTTCTCCACTTCTAGAATTTAAATTTTTCAATTTAGTAAGAATAGATCTCCCCCCTAATTGGTCGGATAGGTTTCCCCCCAGATATTCTCCGGAAAGCCAAGAAGACGGCAGGTTACTGGCAGAATATTTTCACTCTATCAGATTTCCACGTCGTAGAACAGCTCTCATAAAACTATTCCTTCAACAACTTATTTCTCCCACCCTTCAAGACACAGTTGCTGAAGATTGAATACTTCATTAACTCATTTTTTTTTTTCACCTTGTTGACTTATCACCTTATCAACACCATGATAACCATAGTATTTTGTTTTATCTGCAAATTTTGGTTTTTAAAAAATGGTTCTCATCTCCAAAGTCTTAGACATAAAAAGAGCCTACTGCGTCCAAATCTTTTAGACATTCAAGATGATATTTTTATCGATTTATTACATTGTTCATTATGCGATCAGTGATATATTGATGATCGTGATCATCTTCATAGTCAAAAACATATTTCTTTTCAAAAACATAAAATTAAGTCTGTTTCATCTTCATTCACTCCATTTGAGGTATTCCGATGTCAATCATGTCGTCGATGGTATGCAAATGGGGATGAACATACGGAAAAACTTAGAAATACAAATTTTCAAGACATTGAACACTATACCACTGTTGAGATGTTCTCCATCGAGAGAATAACACTTTGGTACACCACCAATCACTCTGGGGCTCACGTCGAGAAAGAAGAGACTCCTCCTCCTCTGAATACCCAAAATTTCTTAGAGGAGGAGTTCCTGTCCGAACCACCCCCCAAGAAAACTTTTCAAGTTTCTCTGGACGAATTGCAGGGTTGTCCCCTGACTCTGTTAATTCAGGAGGCGGCGGAATTGACCGACCAGGGACTAGCACCGCTATTGAGAACGATGGACGACATGAGTCAATGGATGGAAACCAACCCCGTGGAGGAAGACAGTCAGATGGAGTACAAATGGACTGTAATATCCCTGTTGTTGAAAAAAATAATAAAAAAAACTTTTCTTCCAGACAATTAAAGACGATTGGAATAGAGTCTTTATTTCCGCAAATGACAATGAAAGAATTATCCACGATGTATACTACGCTGGATATTGGCATGGGATGAAACGGGCGTTTATACGTTTCTACACGACCCCTAAATCAGTTGTGGTAACTTGTGGGGATCAAAAAATTGCAAAGCTAACTCGAGATCTCTCGCAAAGAGAAAGAGGAGATAAAGGGTTTGGCTCCTCTGGATTGAATTAAAGTAAGAAATGTTTTTAGTAAATTATCTTTTCTAATGTCTTTAAATGCATGTTTCTTAACTTATTTTTTCTTTTTATTATTTTTCATTTTAAAATATTGAATTTTCCTGGAGTGAAGACCACTTTCCATCAAAAAAAAAAAAAAAAAAAAAAAAAAATTTAAAAATTGGATTTATTAACTGATTTTAAATGAATAGGTATTTTTATACGTTTATACTTAAGTATATTTTCATGGAGATAAAATTTTTTAACATGAAATGACTTAAATTCAATAATATTATTAATTATTTTTCTTGTGTTTCTACTTTCTTTAATATGCTCGTACATGTTTCAGATCTATCCAAGTCGGTATTCACATATCAAAACGGTGGTTCTCTCTGATCTCTTCTGCAACCAACTCACAATTAAGTCATCCTCAAACCCCCCGGCTCTTCTCGTCAATTGATCATCACAAAACCCGTCTCCTGACTCAGACAAACTCTTGATTCTTCCTGTTCTCTCTGGTCTCTGCTGATATCAAAGTCCGTCTTCCCGTCAACTGGTTCCTTCAACCATCCCTCTATCTCCATCTCCGTCAGTCTGAAAACTCAGATCCGTCTCCAAATCTCAAGCACTCATCACCTGGTTAGTTTTGGTTAGGTGTAATTATTTGATATTGTTATTATGAATCTTCCGTTTCCCCGTAGTATCCTCTTAAGGGAAACGGAATTTCTTACTGACTTAAGAGCTTTTGCTCGCAGATCCCTCCCTGTAATTGAAAGAATAGGTATTTCTCCACTTCTAGAATTTAAATTTTTCAATTTAGTAAGAATAGATCTCCCCCCTAATTGGTCGGATAGGTTTCCCCCCAGATATTCTCCGGAAAGCCAAGAAGACGGCAGGTTACTGGCAGAATATTTTCACTCTATCAGATTTCCACGTCGTAGAACAGCTCTCATAAAACTATTCCTTCAACAACTTATTTCTCCCACCCTTCAAGACACAGTTGCTGAAGATTGAATACTTCATTAACTCATTTTTTTTTTTTTCACCTTGTTGACTTATCACCTTATCAACACCATGATAAGGCAAAGCAGGCTAGACTTCCGTTTAACACAGAAAGGCAAAAAGCGACTAGAGTTTTAGAAATTATACACTCGGATGTGTGTTATGTTGATCCCCTCACATGGGACGAAAAACGATACTTTGTTACTTTTATGGACGGCTACTCGGGTTTTGTCTATGTGTACTTGTTGAACTCAAAAAGCGAGGGCAGTGAATTCTTTAAGGAGTATGTAGCCGAGGTCGAGGCAAAATGGGGACTGAAAGTTTCAAAATTGCGCTCAGACAATGGGGGCGAATACAAGTCAAACAGCTTCAAAAGCTGGTGCAAGGAAAGGGGCATTGTTCCGGACTTTTCAACTCCATATTCTCCTCAACAAAATGGCGCCAGCGAGCGCCTGAATCGCACAATTTTGGACAAAGCTCGAGCGCTAGTTTTCGAGTCTACGCTCGGAAAGGAAATGTGGGGCGAAGCTGTACTGACAGCCGTGCATATCATTAATAGAAGTCCAAAATCAGGGAGGGAATTGACACCGTATGAAGTGTGGTTTCAAAAGAAACCAGACTTAACAAGACTTAAAAATTTTTGGGTCGCAAGCTTATGCTCAAATATTGCCAAAACCGGGAAAGTTTGATGAAAGGTCTCAGAAATTAACTTTTGTGGGATATGGTCCAAACGGCTATAGATTGTGGGACACAAACAGTAGGGAAATTGTCCTACGACGTGATGTAAAATTCATTGAACGCAAAGTAAAATTTACTGAATGTGATGTAATCGAAAAGGATGTGGCAACATCGGGTAACAGTTCAGTCGATGCTGATATTATACTTAGTGATACTTTGGACGAGTCCACACCGGACGAGTCCACTGGTGAAAGGAATGCGGAGGGAGAGGAACGTGATACGACAACTACGCAGGAAAGCGACAGTGAACTCGTCGACGCAGAAACTGATGACGACAGCGAATGGCTACCTAGTGGAGACGAAAACGGCAACGTAACAGTAAAAAATTATTTAAAAACACAAAGATAAAACACACTCACTTGCGTAAAATTGTATAAAATAATAACCGGGACGCGTTTCGGGAGCTTAGCTCCCATCCTCAGCCGCGACTGGAGGTGTTTGTTTACCTCGCAGCTCATTCCGCCAATTTGCCGGGTCGTCATGTTTGTCATGTTTGTCGTTGTAAACAAACACCATCAGTCGCGGCTGAGGATGGGAGCTAAGCTCCCGAAACGCGTCCCGGTTATTATTTTATACAATTTTACGCAAGTGAGTGTGTTTTATCTTTGTGTTTTTAAATAATTTTTTAAAGAATTTCAACTTGTGTAGTCCCCTAACGGTATTAAAAGTGAAAACGTAACAGTAGTTCAAGACGGTGAGCGTCGTTATCCAGAGAGAGAGAGAGAGATTCCCAGTATCGCGCTATACTGACAATGCGTTTTTTGGCGGATCGCGTCCTTCCATACCGCTCCGCACCTGATCCTAAAACTTACCAAGAGGCAGTGACCTCCCCTGAAAGCGATGACTGGAAAATCGCAATAAATGCAGAAGTGAGAGCGCTCGAAAGCAATAAAACCTGGGTTCTCGTGGACAAATCTCAGGCTAGGGGCGCAAAAATCCTAACTAGCAGATGGGTTTTTCGAACGAAAGAAGATGGGGTCAAAAAGGCCAGACTAGTAGTAAGGGGTTTTGAACAGGGTGACGTCGACTACGGGGAATTATTCAGCCCCGTGGCAAACGCCAGTTCTGTAAGAACCCTGTTAGCAATAGCTGTCGAAAAAGACATGCATCTGGCAAAGTTTGATGTAAAGTCAGCCTTTCTCAATGGAAAGCTCGATCAAGATGTTTTCATGCACATCCCCACAGGTTTCAAGAGGGTAGAGGGAAAACTTTGCAAACTAGAAAAGGCACTTTACGGGCTGAAACAGGCACCACAGGCCTGGAACACAACTCTCACTCAGCGTCTGATTAAAAACAACTTAAAGCAACTCAAAACTGACAGTTGTATCTTTAGAAATAAGGAAAAAACAATATACATGTCTGTGCATGTAGATGATGGTCTGACGGTCTGGAAATATAAAGGTGAAGTGGAGCGCTTGTTCGGAAAATTAAGGGAGGAATTCGAAATGAAAATTGAGTTTGAGCCAAAAGAATACATAGGTATTGAAATTGAAACATGCAAAAATGCAATAAAAATATCACAGAAAAGATACATTGAAAGTGTCTTGATGACTTTCAACATGCAAGATGCAAAGGCTGTTGAAACCCCCATGGTCCCTGAAAATTTAAGCAACAACGAACAGGCGGTCAACGGAACCAAACAGTTGGATATAGTTTCTTTCCCGTACAGAAAAGCTGTTGGATCCCTCTTATATTTGTCAAATAAAACCAGACCAGACCTAGCTTTCGCTACTAACGTAGCAAGTCGGTGTTTAGACAACCCAGAAAAGAAAGATATTATAAGGGTAAAACGCATTTTGCGCTATCTGAAAGGTACACCTTCTGCATGACGGCATAATTTTCAGCAAGCTTGGCACCTGCAACGTAACAGGATACTCAGACTCGGACTATGCTGGTGATCTTATGACTAGGAGAAGCACCACTGGTCTAATTGTATTTTTAGGAACCTCTCCTGTGTCTTGGACTACTCGTAGGCAAACGACAGTGGCAACTTCCAGCACTGAGGCAGAATTAGTGGCTGCAACGGATTGTGTAAAGGAGCTTGCACACATGAGAAATTTGATTACGGAATTATTCGATTCTAACACTAAAAACGAAATGTTTGTAAAAGAAGGCACACTTTCTTTGCTTCTCGATAACCAAGGTGCCATAAAACTGATTCAAAACGGGGTAAATAGTAAGCGCACCAAGCATTTGGATGTTAAATATCACTACATTAAAGAGAGAGTCGAACGAAACTTGATAAATATTAGATTTGTCGGCACAGATGAACAGACAGCCGACATCCTGACCAAACCGCTACAAAGGGTCAAATTTGCGTATCACAAAACCAAGCTCATGGGTGGATGCTCCTCTTAATCCAAGTCTAATTTTTCTACTCTTTATTTAACGGTATAAGTTTAAGCATTTAAGGGGTATTTAAGGTTTAAGTTTATTTTCATGTACCCATGCTAACCAGAAATTTCGCATTAAGGGAGGGTGTTGGAGTGCGGCGCAGCCGATGTAGGTAATGCTCATTTTCTGCTGACTAAGATTTTTCTCTTCTCCTTATGCACGGACTTCGTCCGTCGCGTAAGTCGCAACTTAGCTCTTATTTGTAGCGCCCAGTCTTTTAAAAAATATTTAGTTTCCTCAACTTTCAATGACCTCCTTTGTCAAAACCCGAACTTATCCACTCAACATAGATCTCCCCCCTACTTGGTCAGATAGGTTTCCCCCCAGATATTCTCCGGAAAGCCAAGAAGACAGCAGGTTACTGGCAGAATATTTTCACTCTATCAGATTTCCACGTCGTAGAACAGCTCTCATAAAACTATTCCTTCAACAACTTATTTCTCCCACCCTTCAAGACACAGTTGCTGAAGATTGAATACTTCATTAACTCATTTTTTTTTTTTTTTCACCTTCTTGACTTCTCACCTTATCACCTTTTCACCTTATCAACACCATGATAACCATAGTATTTTGTTTTATCTGCAAATTTTGGTTTTTAAAAAATGGTTCTCATCTCCAAAGTCTTAGACATAAAAAGAGCCTACTGCGTCCAAATCTTTTAGACATTCAAGATGATATTTTTATCGATTTATTACATTGTTCATTATGCGATCAGTGATATATTGATGATCGTGATCATCTTCATAGTCAAAAACATATTTCTTTTCAAAAACATAAAATTAAATGAGAAAACAGAGAAGAATCGGAAAATTAAAAAACTCAAACTCACAAAATAAATTGTGATATAATTGTATAATTGATATAGTGATATATTAATTGTATAGTGATATAATTGATATAATTGTATGTGATAATTGTGTAAATAAAATTATTTTGTGAGTTTGAGTTTTTTAATTTTCCGATTCTTCTCTGTTTTCTCATTTAATTAGCTCACAGTTTGTTACCTCGGTTTTTTTCCGTTAGTTTCGTTTGTTTTCGACTCTTTCGGTTCGTACATAAAATTAAGTCTGTTTCATCTTCATTCACTCCATTTGAGGTATTCCGATGTCAATCATGTCGTCGATGGTATGCAAATGGGATGAACATACGGAAAAACTTAGAAATACAAATTTTCAAGACATTGAACACTATACCACTGTTGAGATGTTCTCCATCGAGAGAATAACACTTTGGTACACCACCAATCACTCTGGGGCTCACGTCGAGAAAGAAGAGACTCCTCCTCCTCTGAATACCCAAAATTTCTTAGAGGAGGAGTTCCTGTCCGAACCACCCCCCAAGAAAACTTTTCAAGTTTCTCTGGACGAATTGCAGGGTTGTCCCCTGACTCTGTTAATTCAGGAGGCGGCGGCATTGACCGACCAGGGACTAGCGCCGCTATTGAGAACGATGGACGACATGAGCCAATGGATGGAAACCAACCCCGTGGAGGAAGACAGTCAGATGGAGTACAAATGGACCGTAATATCCATGTTGTTGAAGAAAATAATAAAAGAAAAATTTTCTCCGAGACAATTAAAGACGATTGGAATAGAGTCTTTATTTCCGCAAATGACAATGAAAGAATTATCCACGATGTATACTACGCTGGATATTGGCGTTGGGATGAATCGGGCGTTTATACGTTCCTACACGACCCCACCCAAAAAACAACAAATTCCATCATCTGTACTCATGAACGACACATCCACGCCGTCCATATCTGCAAGTTTAAAAAAAGCACGCGCGACTGCGGAATCGCGAACAGAATCAGAAAGCGATTCGGAGGACGCCGTGTTCGTGATTCATAAGATTTAGTGAGTTGTCCAAGCCCCGATCGGCATCAGCTGATGAGCTTTGGAAAGGGAGGAGTTTTTCTTTGTGAGATTTTTGTTAACCTAAAAAGTCCTTCCATTCTTGCTGCTGGTTTTCATTATGTTCAAGTTTAGCCTGTTCGCAATCGTCTTTGCAAGTATCAGAATCACTCAATCACATCCTATCATTCCGAATACTGACTCGATGACTCAAGGTGACGGTGCCGGACACGGGAGCTGTCAGCATTAGATTTCGGGTGCACTGCAGATTGCGAAACGACGGGTGGCGCGACTGCGGATTGCACAGGAGTTAGGGCGCTCGTATGATGTAAACAAACTTTGGCCGCGGAATTGAAGAATTGAAAATCTCTAAATTGAATCAGACATCTGAGGAACTAACGAACAGCTTGTGAGCTGTAAAAATTGACGACCTGTAATACAGATTGACAAGATTATAAAAACTCTCTGACTTTTAAAAAGAGGTGGCGGGGGATTCAAAACAAGTTGATGCTGTACATGCTAAAGAAGGTTTTATATATGAAGCGGAAAATTTATTAAAAATGAGAAATTTAGAAAATATTGACTCATCAAAAACTAATTAGCAATAAATGCGCGCAAAAAATGCGCAATAAAATTCCGGAAAGTTTTGCTTTGAGCGCTTGAGTCTATATACGCAGTATAGCTGGATATACTTGCCGTCAAGTGGTGGCTCTGCGGTAGCGCGCTCGCCCAGTGAACCGGCGGTCCCGGTTCGACTCCCGGGCGCCGCGCCAAATTTTTACGACCGAATTTTATATTCTCACACATTTTCACATCGATTCCCATTTGATACATTAGATCTTAAAACATCAATTAATTTACAACCATCAACGATCAATAACTTCTTCAATTTGAAGTATAATTTTTTTTTTTGGGAGGGGGAGGGGTCACGCGCGCGATATTCTCGCCAATCACTGTACTTTCACATTAGCAGACGACCCGCTCCGCCCCCTCACATCGACATATTTCTCCCGAATGAGTCATGAGTCATGTCGCCCGGTCGTATGAGTCATGATTTTTCCCATCATTATCCAAAAAAAAAAAATCATTATGAAAAATTGTAGCATTTTTAATTTGAATGTTCGTAGTAATTTTTCACTCAAGGTGATGACACAAAACCAGTTCAAAATTCAGGTAGGCTGATAGGTTATGACTGCAGAGGTATAGATTCATCATTTACCTCTATTTCTCTTCTTTCCGAACATACCTGTCAGAAACATCCCTACAAGGTTGAGCCAACGATAGTTCTGGTCCAGCTGCTTCAGTTGTCTTCTTCGTTCGAGATTCCGTACATCCAATGTTATGTTCAAAAGACACCATTTGTAAAGGGGTGCGGAAAGTTAGCCGATTATACATGGTCGTACAAGGGCGGGTTCAAGGAAGAAATTGTGTCATTGAGTAAAGTTCAGTGTGAGAACCTTCATAAAACACGGATGTATGATCTCGAAGGAGATAGAAAATTAAAGATCGGAGATGAAGACGTAGAATATACGGGGCACTATATAGCAGCTGGATCACTGAATGCCCGAGGAGATTGTTCCGGAGCTTCCTATAGTTTTAATGGTTACGAGTACGATGACGCGGTGGCTGAAGTTCATCTCAAAGTTCGAATATCGTCAGGGTCAGCTCGTTATGTCAAAGAGACAGGGAAAATTTCTCTGGAGTCAGGATACGAAGCAGTCTACTCTTCGGGATCAATCATGGATGTGATGAATGGTGTGACTTATTGGGATCAGACAATCAAGGGGGAATGCGACGACCCAGAGACGAACTTAAATGTTCTGTTTACAGGACCAGCTAACTTAATAGTTGGAGCAAACTCATCTTTAAGTATGGTAACTGTTGAGTCTGGAAACACAGCTTTTTCGATTGAAATCAAGCGATCCCAGTTTGTCTGCGGATTTGATCTGAAATCGACAGAACATCCTCAACTTTTCGCATTCATCACAGAGTCCCTCAATTCGCCAACACCTGTAAAAACTAGTGCCGCTCTAGACCCAAAGGCAATTGATTTATCTCTGTACATGAATACTAAATTTGTGTATATTGAGAGGCACATTGGAGTTGAAATAGATCGAATGTACCAAGATCTTGTCTATCAGAGATGCAAAATAGAAGCCAAGACTATCCAGAATTTGTTAACTTTATCCCTGATATCCCCTGAAGAGTTTGCCTATGCATCAATGGAAGACAGTGGTTACACAGCGGTAGTCAATGGAGAGGTGGCCCATATCATCAAATGTCAACCAATTCCGGTGGTTTTTAATTCCAATCCAACTAGATGTTTCAAGGAGATCCCTGTCTTGTATGGAGCCAATAAAACAGGCTATTTGTCTCCTCGGAACCGAGTTGTTCAAGATTATGGATCTGAAATGCCGTGTCATCCACTCCTTTCTACAATGTTTAAGGTTGGCGGAATATGGCTTAGTGTATATCCAAGACCGATGCAAGCTAAGGAACCGAGGCACCTATCATTGACAATTGACTCCTTTGTTTACCAGGGTATAAAGGATTTGGCTCAATTAGAGATTTATTCGACCGACCAACTCCTAGAGTATCAGAGATCGTTACTCTTCCAGAAGGAGAAGAAGGCAATATCGTCAAATGTTGCATCCCAATTCGCAGGAATTGATATTGATTCGTCAAATCTCCATACAACGAATCTTTTAAATCCTGAAGAACTAGAATCGGTGGCTACAGGGGCCGTTCATAAGGTATTTGGATTTACCTCTAAGTGGGGTGGACTATTTTCAACGATTTTTGTCTTCACGGCACTTTACCGAGTTGTCATGAACTTACTGAACTCGATAGTTAATGTGGTGTCCCTTTACGAGGTATTTGGTTTCTCCAAGCACCTTTTCTTCTGCTTTTGGGATTCATTAACACATTTCTTCGTCATCAGGGCACATGTGAGAAATCGTGACAACCTTAGAGCAGCTAGACCAGAGAATGATCAGCAGCCACAAGATTCGGCTCATAATTCAAACAATCGAAGACAGGAAAGATATTCTACAGATGAGAATCAGTCCGAATCGATCCCATTGAGAGGTCGTATTTTAGTCACATCAGAGAATGTTCTAAAACAAATAGATCCGGTATTTACCCTCGTTTAGAAAATGACTCAGACCATTGACGTTAAATCACAAATCTATTCATTATATCGACAGTATAAGGCACAACTTGATTTAAAAAAAAAAAAAAAAAAAAAAAAAAAAAAAAAAAAAAAAAGAAGAAGAAGGAAGTCTTGGATTCATTGTTCTCTTCAGTTTTTCATCCGATATAAAAGTTTGGTCCCTTCCAAAAGTGAGTATTACTTCTCCTGCGGTCCCTTTTGAGGTTCCTGCAGCTCTTTTTCATATTCAGGCCATGATTCTGGAAAACAAATCTATTGATAGAGAAGGCCAGGATTCCTTGATGAAGACAGTTAAAACCTGTCCGATAAGTGATTTGCAGACGGGATACGAATATATCGTTCTGACATTTTCCGTCATGATTGTTCAGCTTATTTTCATTGTCCTTCTTTGATATGATCATCATACTGGGTTTCTTCTGCCATATCTATAATTTCGCGGTTTGTGTCACGACATCATGATTAGATACTGTGAAAAAAAAAAAACCTCGAAGGGCCTATTTAAGATTGATTATTTTAACACAATTATAAGAAACAATTTTCTCTGGCTTTTCAGTGTTCGCCGAGTACCTTGCAGAAAGACACCTTGGTTCCGTGATATTTACGTAACTCAAGTATCGAAGAACTGGTTATTTGGACCCGTAGATGAAGACACAACTCATCTCATCTTCTTCAACTCTACTAATCTGCGGATATCCTCCGCTCAACTGAATATTTCAGCGATTATTCCACGCAACCTTATGCCGGGATACGGAAAAATTTTGAAGGGAGCACCGTTGGGAGCTGTATTCTGGCACCCCCATCGATTTTTTATATGCGTGGATACGTCTGACAAAACAAAGTATAACCAAACAATTATCCTACAGGTAAGAATTAGGATCACTACATTACTTAAACACTATCATCCCCCCATTATTCTTCATGAGTGCCACAGTTTTTTCCGGATTCCCGGAGAAGTAATAGGGGCTTTAATAGATAACAACCCTGGTGGTCTCCTCCAACTAACTTACGACCACTGACTGATGGAACAAGAATCCCCTAAGAGCTGGAAAGAAGCAGAGCTGGTACTATTTCGTAAGGGCACAAAAAGTTCCTTACATTCAATGTTACGTCCAGAAGACTACGTTCGTGAAAGGATGTAGCAAACTCGCCGATTACACTTGGGCGTATAAAAGAGAGTACAAGGATGAGATGGTTCAACTCAGTTACAGTCAATGGTAAAAAATCCATCGATCTAAAATCTATCATCTGAGCGGAGATAAATCAATCCGCATAGATCAAGAAAACGTTGAGTATACCGGACATTATGTGGATGCAGGATCTTTTAATTCCAGAGGAGATTGTTCAGGATCGTCATACACATTTAATGGATACGAGTACGATGATGCTGTAGCAGAGGCACACATCAAAGTTACAATATTAACCGGAGAAGGTCATTACGTGAAAGATACTGGGAAAATCTCTTCTCTCTCTCTCTCTCTCTCTTCTGGATTTTCCTGGGAGAGCTTGTGAGGTCTGTGATGGCCTTTGAGCAAGACTCCAGGTCGATCTCCGGGGTGACGGTCCAGTGGTCTCCAGATAGCACCAATTTCTTCTGAAAGATAAAAACGTACCTATCCAGGCGATTTTCCAACTCTGGCTAATCAGCTGTGTACGTACGTCTTCCTGAAGTACGGAACCGTAGGTTTGAGCACGTTGCGCTTTTTGGCTTCTTTACCACAATTTCAAGAAGCAAGTGATACCGACGATCTCAGCATTGTCGGCGGCATGATTGGCGAGCTCAAATATCTCAGAGAACAGTATGGAACCACCATCGCCCGCCTTGATAACGGAACAGGCGGGTTCAGCGTACGAATACACTCCCCTTCCGGAACACACACATTCGATGATGACGCGTTTGCGACGGTTAGCGGGGCAATTCTGCAACTACTTCGGGAGAGCGTGCCACAAATGTGCAAGTTCGCCCCGGCACCGCTTGGCAGTTACGGTGTCGGCTCTAATATTGACAGGGCAATTCATACTCCATTCGACAAAAAGCCTAGAATCAGCCCTACCTGACTGCTTAACAATTGATGAGATTAAAAGAAAATTGCGATCCTTTCCCTTCACAGCAGAAAGTTCTAGGACCTACTCCTATACTTGGTTCACAATAATTTTCTTTTCCCTTACATTGATTTTAGGTGCAGTCATAACCTACCTATACTTACGTAATAAAAAACCCGATCAAACTCATCGACCGAGAATCATTAGATTCTCGCAAATTGTTCAACAGGAAGAAAATTTAAATTTTGAATTAGCACAGCCAGCGGAATTAATAAAATCTTATCAACCGTTCAGGCTCATAAATTAACTTTATTCCATTTTGGTAAAGGCATACATATTCCCAATTATCTATTTTTCAACTACTTTTATCTTTATCTTATTAATCAACATTACTCTAAAAAATATTAGAATTATTCTACTTGTAAAAATCGCTTAAAACTCACGCGTTTTTCTAGGTGAGGGCATATCATTTTATTAATTAAAATTTTTCAAAATTTTTTTTAAATTCTTATACTTGTAAATTTCAGATTAGACATTTTATTATTCATAACTTTTCGAAATTTTTAAATCTTTATACTTGTAAATTTCAGGATTGGGAAAAAGATTCCCTGCACATCCTTATGTGTAAAAACCAACTTTGTAAAATATTCATTAACTTCTTTTAGCAATATTAGATAAAGAATATATGAAACGTAATACGACCGAGGCGTAGAGACGATAAGTATACCGGACATTATGTGGATGCAGGATCTTTTAATTCCAGAGGAGATTGTTCAGGATCGTCATACACATTTATTGGATACGAGTACGATGATGCTGTAGCAGAAATACAAATCAGAGTTACAATATCTTCTGGAAGAGGTCAATAAGTGAAAGATACTAGGGAAAATCTCACTTGAGAATGGATTCGGAGCTGCTTGTTCATCAGGAGCTGTAATGGATGTGATCAATGGTGCAACATTCTGGTCACATGACAACTATCGAGATGGTAGTGATGCCGGTGACAAATTTAAATGTTCTTTATACAGATCCAGCAAACCTGACATTCGGTTTGAATCCATCACTCAGTATGATAACAGTCCAATTAGGTACAACTGCTTTTTCCCTGCAGATCAAAGGTAACCAGGTTATATGCGGGAAAAGCCTGAGATCAACCGAACATCCTCAATTATTTGCATTTGTATCCAATGAGTTGCAGGTTCCCACTCCTTTGCCCCGTCATCATCGATAAAAGCCAGCTCAATTGACCTCTCATTATACATGAACACAAAATTTGTCTACATAGAGCGCCACATGGGGTCCGAGATTGATCGCATGTATCAGGATCTTGTATTCCAGAGGTATAAGATTGAAGCGAAGACCATTCAAAATTTATTAACTCTATCATTGACGTCACCTTTGTTTCAGATCAGTGAAATCAGTCAATACATCGAGAAATTGAAAAAAAAAACTAATTATTTATGAAAAATTTTTCAAAAACCCATTTAAAATAAAAATCAGTTGAACCTTCCCCTTCCCCGCAAATTCCCACGCCAAAGGCTTTCGGTTTCATTAACAAGAATAATACAGTGAAGGAATCCACCTCAACTTTCACCCGCAGAATAATTTTACTAGAAGAGTGTTCCAAAACTCCATCTGCAAAAGAAGAGCAAGAATTCTATATTTTGCTGATTCCCGCCAACCGTCAACTTCTCGGTTTTGCTGGCATTCACCTCGAGGCCCCATTTCCGATACTCAGCCACCAACTTTCGAATCATGTACTCAGCATCATCCTGATCTTGGGCGATAATTACTTGGTCATCAGCAAAGCATAACGTGTAAAAAGTTTCTTCATCATTCAGAGGGACACCCATTCCGGATCATTTCTTCTTCCATTCACGCAGTACATGTTCTAAGTATATTTTAAACAAGGTGGGGGAGAGGCAACACCCTTGCTTTAGCCCCTTTAGTACATAAACCCCCCCCCCCCCAACAAGGCGCCTTGACATTTAATTCTTGCGAAAGCCCCGTGATAAAAATGCTTAATTGCCAAGCATTACTTAGTCCACGAGTAAAATCAGATTTTTCCAAGGCCTCCCACAGTTTCACTAAAGGCACGCTATCACAGGGTTTTTGCAAATCCACGAACACCAAGTGCAATTCTTGACTAACCGCCATCTTCTTCTCAATAACCTGGGTGATGCCAAATAGATGGTCGACGGTAGATCTGCCAGCCCTGAAACCCGCTTGCACTTCTGCCTCATGATGAATCCATTCTTCTTCGATTTTAGCTTTTAATATCTTACCATAAATCTTACTGATCGTTCCGGTCACCGACAATCCGCGATAATTATCGAGATCGTCCTTTTTCCTTTTTTTGTGGGTAGCTGTAAGACGCAAAAGACACAAGAAGAGTGTTCCCATTGGAAGCATAACCAAATATACTCGAATCTTAAGATTATCTCGTACTTCTCCTTGCTCTTTCTCTGCACCTCCACAGGCTCCCTTCACGAATAAACCCCCAAGGAAGTAGCGGCCTGGAACTAAAGCGACAGTTCCGAAGGAACATAACCCCATGTACAACCTACAAGGGATATATTCGATAACGAGAGGTTTTACGTTTGCATCTCCGACGGACCCATTTCAAAAATGGATTCCTCCATCCTTGACGTAATTTTGTAATTGAAGAACACGCCACTTTTAAGCTGCGGTTTTGTTTTAAGTCAAATTTTTTTGGCGTTGATTCAACAGCGCCCTCTACAGGTTTATTCGAAAAAAAAACACCGACGACCACCATAAAATACCGCTCTCTCTTATATCATTTTTAACGAAATACACCATTAATTCCATAATTACTTTAATGGCTCCTTCTCTATGATAAATAAGTTATTTATATTTAGAAGGGGCGTTGCGTTCTTTTGGGGGGGGGGTGAGGAGGGGGCCACCGGAGTTGTGATTGTTGCTCTATCCCTTACGTGTATCCCGTTCCCTTCCCTTGCCCCCCCCCCCTTTTTTTCTGTGTTCACAGTGACTGAGCGACAGAATTCCAAAAAACCACCGTTACGAACCACTCTTACGAAGATATTTGTAGAAAATAAATGCGACATCCTAGATCATCCACTGCAGCCACCATTTGTAAAATGTTCAAATGGGTATTACATCTGCTGCTCGTGTCGCCAACGGCTGACACATGACGCATGCCCGTATTGCCGAATGCCCTTAACGACGGTAATTAAGGATCGTGTATTGAATGAAATTTTTTACGCTGTCCATCCGACATTTTGTTCGGAAGACCCAGAGCCTCCGTTAGGCCGGGGGGCTAGGCGATCCTTGAATGTAACCTCTGCTGGGCTTTCAAGACTGCCGAGGGGCAGGGGGCATCTGCTCTCCCAGTTGGGAGTATTAGACTCTTCCCCACCTCCACCAGGACGGAGGACGCAATTCGCTTCCAGATCTTTTGAGCCGGGGTTTAATGTAGTCCCTTCTAGCTACTCTCCAAGGCAAGAGCCAGAAGAGTCGGAGGAGAGGCTTGATGGACGAACGACAAACCAATCGGAAAGGCACGATGCGAATCTACAAAGAGCCATTGGGAGAAGCTTAATAGAGTCAGCGTTTTAAGAAACTCTTTGGAACACCTTAGATGTCGATGATTCAGGAAATATTTTTGCAAGATTCCCTGTGCGTAGGTGTTAGTGATGGTGCGGGACCCCTGCCTCCGGGGCTCGGGCTGTCTCAGCTGCGTCAGTAGGGCGGGTCATCCTACTCGTCTTGATCCCTTCGGGGTTCAAGGCGGGCCGGGACGTTCCCGTCATTCAGACTTATCAGCTGGAACGGTCTGGGCCACGGTAGAAGGGGTTGCCATGGTTGTGGATGAATAGATTTGAATGCTTATGCAGTCGAAGCAGAGAAAAAAGTGGTTGATCGTTACAATCCCTGTTATAACCCTTTTATAAACCTTTATGATCTTTGGTGAAGAAAAGCTTTATTCCTTCAAAAAAAAGTGAGTTCCTTATTGGTATTATTCAAACGGCTCCAAAGATCACCGGCAAATGCGACATAGAGAAGAAATAATAGTCTTACGGGGACCACATTCACGCAATCCACGCGTGCAACTTCTTCCACAGCACCTGCAAGTGCGGCATTACACGACTTTTCAACAGACTTAATTTCGGAAGGAGACGTGTTCGAAAGATTAACTCAAAACGAATTATTCAAGACGGAGATGGGCGAATTTGCCAAAACATCTCATACAAGCGAGGCGGGAGAGTGCATCAATTCATATCGGCGCCAGGCGATGGCACTTTTCTGCTAACGGTGAGCGTGACCAAAACTACGATTTTGAGGAATGTTCGTCAGGACGATTATTGGCGTCACGCCGATTTCCGAGCAACGATGGCATGGCAGAAGGACGAGGCACCGATGGTGGAGATGTTGCAACGCAGAGTGCTACAGGCAATAGACGAAATATCGGTTCAACCAGAGACGATCTTCAAGGAAATCGACCCCAACAAATGGAAGAAGTAAAAACATATCCCAAAGGTAAAGCTTGTAAAATGTTTAAATTAATCCAATCGTATATTGCGTCACCATATCACGAACATTTGATTGTTATGAATGGTTATTCGGACCCATTTCGTGTACGCCTCATACACGGTTTACGTGTCAACGCGCGCTTAATCAAATTATTCACGAAATTAATTCAAAATCAGTAACTGAGTTAGGATTAACATATCTTTCCGTTCCATTTGAATAGCTATATTTCAATTCAGAAAACCCAAAATTTGAATTTTTCTCTTTACGTGAAAGCGTACAAATTTTGGAACTTTTATTATTACATCAATTCGTAGAATCATTTCCTGAATTTTTGCAAGTTTTGGTGGATATATTGAATTGCAAATATCCCAAAAAGAATTGTCTTTTAGTACGTCCAGATCCTAATGCAGGAAAAAAAGTCTCTTTTGATTGTGTGGCACAATATATGCTTAATGCAGGACATTGCTGGTAACTCTAATAAAAATTGTAGCTTTCCATTGATGGAATGCGTTAAAAAATAATTATTATTTGCAATGAACCGAGTTGTGAAAGCGATTTTTTTGAAGATTGTAAAACACTATTTGCAGGAGATCCTCTTAATGTAAAAGTTAGATATGAAAATGATGCAGTAATAATGAGAACTCCGATAATAATATTATGTAATAAAGATCCATTTCCAACTTATAAGGCTTTCAGAAGTAGAATGATAAGATGTGAAGTCACGAGGAAAATAAAATTCCTTTCTACTTGGCAACAAGTAGAAAGAGTCAAGACAAGAAGAAGAGAACAGACAAGAAAGAGAAGAGAAGAGAAAAGTAGAAGAGTCAGACAAGTAGTCTTGATCGTCAAAACTATTCTCACGTAAGTTCAACTAATGATCTGTAAAGCGAAAATGTACGATCGGTATTCCAATCACCTACATCCGGGTTGTTACGATGGTCTGCCAATTCCTCTCGCCCTGCTGTACTAAGAGTATGGCCATCTTTTAAATGGAGAGCGAGTGTCTGCACTGTTTGATGGTTTCAGGATCAGCACAAAAATTAAAGATGCGAAGTCACCACCTACCATACCAAGTCTCTCGGTCAGTAGGAAGGGACTGGGTACATGACTGACTCGGCAGATGCTTTGCGGCCTACACGGGCATGATAATTGAGGGAGGGATGTACCCTTATGAGCCTTGGCTAGGAGGGCTGGGGCGTTGTCCCCATACCGCCAGAACGATTGCTGCGTTCAATTGGGTAATCGCCGTTGCCTTACGAGAGTGCTCGCTTTTGGTGATGGGCGGCTCTCTATTAGTCCGCCCCGTCGGATGGGGGATCGAGGGGGCTACCCCCACGACTTCAGATATCACATTTTGACGAGGTTTTCAGGCCTCACTACTAACTCAAACATGCAAAAAGATTTACTAGAAACAACTTTCGAATTAAAATCATTTTAATCATTTTAAGGCGCCACATACTCGATGTGACGCAAGTCAATTTTTATCAAGAAGAAAGGCTCCCCCCACCCCCCCTTTTTTTACCTTCCTAATTTACCGACATGCTCCTGGTAAGATACGGAGAGATGGTTTTGAGGTTTTATAATCGCCAAGAAAATTGCGCACGAGCATGGCCGCTGGAATCAGGTTCCGATGACTGATGATTTCCAGCGAACCTCAATGGCACATACATTTGGTGACATTTGGGACTTTCTGAACATGGAATATACGAAGTTGTAAATTCCAAAAGTTGTTTGTTCCCGCCATTAAGACTTATCAGCTGGAACGGTCTGGGCCACGATAGTAGGTAAGTAGGGGTTACAATGGTAGTGAATGTGAAAAAAAAGTTTGTATTGCATTGCAGTCAAAACCGAAAGTTGGTGGATCTGTCCAATCCCTGTTTTTTAGTGACCTAATCCTTTGTAAATCCTTTATTTTTCCGAGAAAAAGAAGCTTTATATTCTCTAAAAAGTGAGTCTTTTATTGGTATTCTTCATTGTTGAATGAAGTTAATCTGCAGATTTTAGAGGAGCTGAAGGGGTTCCTTACCCGAATATTATGTATTTAAAGCAGTGACTCCTAATTCCGATTTTTCAAAATTGAAACTCCCTTAGCACGCTACATTTCGATTCGTTACTGTAGAACTGCGTTCTCAAGCAAAACTGACTTTTTTCTTTGAGACAGAATAACAGAGGAAACACGTACAGGGTCTTTAAAAAATGGTGGGTTCGAGTAGTACTTGCATGGCACCTATTGGGGGCTCCTTGCCCGAAAATTATGTTTTTAGGGCAGTGATGCACATTTCTGTTGTTTAATGAAGTTAAAATTACTTTAGAACGTTTCGTCTTGAATTTAACCTTAAGAGTGGCGCATTTAAGCAAAACAGACTTTTTCCTGGAAGACGAAGAAACAGAGGAAACACATACAGGATCTGGTAGGTTTGAGGAATCCTGCGAACATTGTAAGCTAAAACATGATGTCTGGAAATCTTACATTTTCAAAATCTGATACTTTCAGATTTTCCTAGATTTCAGAAAAGGAGATTCCTGAATGAAACCTGCCGTGTTTTTCCCGAGGTTCAGGGCAAAAATATTAATTGAGTTTCATCCTCCCCCATCAGTTTTGAGCCCGTGTTGCCACGGACTACCAAAACATAACAAACAAAAAAACTCGAAATCGTCTGGAAGGGGAGAAAGAAGAAAATCCCGAGTTCGAGCATCAATTCGTTGAGATTTACCGAAGGTGTCATAGTCTTTGACGAACCTCGGTTTTCGCGGGTTCTGGATACTCGGCGCTGAAATTGCGAGACACCGCGGGCAGGCGACCTTACCGTCAGCTTGGGCGACCTAAGGGCTGAAGCCGTAGAGCAGGGCTACGCGGTGGAAGAACTCGGCGATGGCGTGTTTGAGGGGGGGATGAGTGGCGTAGGCGGTGAGATGCCGGACGCCGTTGAAGATGACCGGGAGGAGGATGCGGAGATCCAAGTCGGAGAGCTGGGCGATGAGGTCGAAGACGGACACGAGCATCTCCGCCCAAACCACCGTGTGCGCCTCGCTATCCTGAAATCACAACACAGAAATCGAAGTCAATCACGTTGGCCCACACTCGAAAAAAGGTATGACTCTGAGACCCATAAAAAATGGCTCGGAGATCCATAATTTCTAACCAAAGTGACATACCGTCTACAGTATGGCTTTCTGAGCCATACTTTCTTGGTCGTGAACCTATAAGCATGGCTCCACGAACTATATTTTATGGCTTCATGATCCATAACTCAGCCTGTAAGTCACTCTTCCCGTACTAGTTTATTGAGTGCAGAGTGTCTACAACAGAGACAGGAGACCCTCCACTGACCTCTTGGCGATAGGTGGAAGCTTTTACTTTCGGAGACCCAACAATTCCTTATGGACAATTAGAAGGGAGCATCAGTCATCACCCTAAATTCGGCTGTTGACCTACCTACATGGTGGATGATGAGCTTCGGGTAAGGTCATGAACGAAACAAGTTCCCCGAACTTCGGCCAATTTTGGCTCGTTTGCAAAACGAAACTGCCAACACGTTGAACATCAACCATGAAGGTGAGTCAACAGTAGAATGCTGAAGTCCCGAAAGTAAAAACTACTACCATGGCCAAGATACTAGAGAGGGGTCTCTTGTCTCTGGTCTACAATGACGTCGAATCTTCGACATAATACACGTATACCAAGAGTGCCGATGCTTTTTTAACAATTTTCATCCGCCTAAGAACTTGCCTGATGTATTCATTTCTTAGATAAGAGAAAAACCACATTTAATCGGTCAAGGTGTTTAAGTGTTGGCAATTTGACATCGCATTCAAGATCAGCAACTCGAAAACATAAGAAACCGAACTGTTGTGATCCTTCAGCCATTAACAGACTTATTTCGTTCAATTTTTTTATTTCTGGACCATAATGAGCCGTGAGCAGTGCTTGCACTGCCAACCACTACGATTCTGTGAGGAATCACAACGTTTACAGACCGGTTACATTGCCAATCAGCGGGAACCATCTTCTAAATGGAAAGACCTTCCTATTAAAATCTGCTGTTCAGGAATGGAATATGGTGAGAATCATTCAGTGCTTGTGTGCCTATATCTTGTAAATCATTCTGATGTAGCATGTGTAGCATTCTAATGTATTCTTATGACCGTGAATAGTCTTAACTTGTTCCCACTTGGGCCTATGCAATTAAATCATGGAATGGGAACATAGTCTTGTCGAACCGAACGCAAGCGAATAAACAGACCGGAGACCGTGAACAGTCTAGACTTGCTCCCACTTGGGCCCATGCAATTAAATCATAGAATGGGAACAGAGTCTTGTCGAACCAAACGAAAGCAAATAAACAGACCGGAGACCGTGAACAGTCTAGACTTGCTCCCACTTGGGCCCATGCTATTAAATCATGGAATGGGAACAGAGTCTTGTCGAACCGAACGCAAGCAAATAAAGATTTGTACACACGCTCTAGCCCACTCAATTAAAAAGTGGCATGCCTACAGAATCTTTCCTATCCTCAGGTGGCCACGATCGTGGACACCTTCAAAATGTATTGATGCATGGAACTAGACGTTTACGGAGACGCGAAATAACCGGAGACCGTAAACAGTCTAGACTTGTTCCCACTTGGGCCCATGCAATCATATCATGGAATGGTAACAGAGCCAGGTCGGGCGGAACGCAAGAAAATAAAGATTCTTATACAATTAAAAAGTGACATACCTTCAGAATCCGTTTAGATTTGTGGAAAACGTGTTACGTCAAGGAGTGTTTAAAATTGGTTACTGATTATGTTCAATGTCAGAAACTGTGTATCATGTTTTAATAAACATGATCGTGGTCAGACTAGGATCTTGAAAAGTCTCCGAACTGATTTAAAGAATAAATGCTTGATTGCAGGATAAAAACGTGGGATTGAGAGCCGGAAAAATTCGTTTTTCATGCTCTTCTTTGAATTTTATATCGGTTTTCAATACCATGCACTGGCTAGTATCAGGTAACGCATTCAACTAGGTGTTCATTTTAATAATTTCTGTTATATTATTACCCTAGCGCTCTGGTCGAAAATGAAATTGAACGCGAAAAAAACCGTGAAAACGGCCAATATTGCTGTAAGACCCATGGGTGCGGTAACGCATTTCACTGAGGAAATTCAATGGCCGGCTGAAACCTTTAGTATAAACATCCTGCCTTAGTACGCTTGAGTTGCAGAAATCCAGTGTGGTTCCGACATCGGCCCTTGACGATAATCAATTTGCTACTCGCCAATTGAGCTACCTGTTTTCAAGCTGGCCTGAACCACCAGAGCACAATGTGTTCTTTCGAAATTTACAGTGGTTATGTTGCACTTACACCAATGTTACCAATTGGTTATGAAAGATGGGAAATTTTTTTAATTTTATTAATTATTTTTGCACTTGAGGAATCGACGAGGTAACTCCTGCAATTCCCGGCGGTATTTACTTACAAGGAGTTCTCAAGCAAACCTGAATATCGATAAAGTCTCTACCAAACCACGTTTCTTGGTTTCCGACGTTGTAGACTTCCTGTTATACTTGATTTTTTAAAAGTTGGGCTGCTCGACGTCGATTCTTAAAATTTCCGTGATTTTTCCTTTCTGTGCGAGGCAAATTTTGAGAAAACTCTGAGGAGTGATGTTGATTTGTTCTCCAAAAATAAATAAAACAGGACCGGAGATTTTTAAACATCGCAGATGAGGTCCGTGGTTTGTTAGTTTCACCGTCGATATGGAGTTATTCGCCTTCGAAGTCAAGAAAGGTGGTTGATTTTAAAGCTTCAGCCTACCGCCCGCTGTAGGGAGGGAGGGAGTGTATCCCATGCAGATAGCGATGCGTGTAATTGAAACGTGAGCATGAATTAAAATTGATGACATACACGTCAATACTCGTCGAAAATGAAATTGGAAGTATGCCGGATTGAGTATGTAAGCTGTCTCACTAAGCAGAGCAGACGCGAGGTGAATGATGAATGATTAACACCTCGTCAGAGATCGGAAGAAAAACGTTACTAAAAGGCTCTCGGACCAATTAGTCAAGTTTGTGTGGAGGTCTTCGACAGCAGATACTATACTCGGGAGTGCTTGACTTGAACCGACGTCTCGGAACAACTTAATTCCAAACGAGAGTTCCTGATGAAGCAGGAAACTCGAGCAACTGGTGCAACTCAAGCGAGAAATTTAGGATAAGCTAGAATACTAACACTGGTAAAAAAAAAACCTCTTGGACCAATGCCGCGGTGCATTGACTTAAGAGTGCAGTTTCTTGTCGCCGAATTTTTGCTTGAAACAAGAGTCTGGACCATTGTTGCTTGAAACAAGAGTCTGGACCATTGTTGCTTGAAACAAGAGTCTGGACTCTTGTTTCAAGCAACAATCCGGCGACAAGAAACTGCACTCTGGAGCCAAGAGGTTTTTATTACCAGTGAACAAACGAAACATTTTTTCGTACTTCAGAGTTCATGAAACGGGGAAAGAAGATTATACACTCTTCTTCGCCCAGTATTTCAATATACCTTTGTTCCTCTGACGTGAGGGCGTACCTAGATTTTAGCATGAAAGCGTGTAATTGTATGTAAAACGTGGAAATTGAGATACGCCGCCCTTATTTCAAAAGGAGGACTATATGTTCATTACTGAAGGTGAATTTTGACTTTTACTTTTTTGTGTTACTTTTTTTGGTGTTAGATGAACCTGATGGACTTGGTTGCACAACACGATTTTGTGTTAAATCGACCCAAACCGGAGAGCGTCCAGCCCTCACAAACTAGAGGCTTCAAAGAGACTCATCGATTGCCCCGACTTAAACCGCTGGCCAATGGGAGGGCCAGGAAAGGCATCGATGAACCTCTTTGAAGCCTCTAGTTTGTAAGTGGGCTGGACGCTTAAGCTACTCTGAGACATCGGATCATGAAGAAAGTACCCTGCCGAACTCAGGTACTCCTCTTTTCCTCCCGATACTCAGAAGTCGCAACTTGCGAGTGGCTAGCGCATTGCATTACTGCCGATGTGATCCAAGTCGATCCTGGCGGCTGGCGACTAATTTTGAACGAGGTCACAGATTTTCAACGGTCATCTCAACCATGAGATTTGGTCAATTTGACACTGAGAAAACTAAAGCAAAATATATCAACCAAAAGCTTGTAATGGTTTACTTCGTGTTTTACTTCCCATATTAACAACACAATTTTTGTTATTTTTCTTTACTGCGTACCCATATTATGGAAATAGAAACCTGCGTTTGTCCTGATCACTGCTGATATCATCATTCGATGCTTACTTCCAAACGATACGAAATCAAACACATAACTGTACATAAAGGAGGAGAGCGATGTCGTAGCGTGATCAATTAGAAGTTTAAGAAACCAAAGAAAACGAAGATAAATAGCAAGGATCCAGAAAGTTCTTAGCCTTTCCATTTCAAGAACCCCTTTCAAAATTTCAAAAAGGTTATTCTTTCATGATTCTGCATACATGGATTGCCTCGATTTTTACCGCGATATTACGAAAACACGTGATTTTCGCCGCAGTTTTCAAAAAGAAATTGCGATTTCCTTGGCCTTCCCGTTTTTCAAACCCCGCTATCGGGATCTTCCCATTTTCACACGCGGGTCGGGAGGTTGTTGCACCCGTGATAAATAGTACTGAAAATACACTGATATTTCCTTCATTATTTCGTCACCTTCCGGGCAAAGTATCACAAGCGCCATGCGACGTTTAAAATTTTCCGCTGGCATTTGATTTTTTTACAGAGAAATTCTTGGTTGAGTCAGTTTCAGAATTTCACTGAATTTCACCTGCAGCACAGAGAAAATTCAGTAAAATTTTCGGACAGCTTCGTTGAACAATTTCTCTGTAAACAAATAAAATCGCGGCAGAAATTTTTAAACGTCGCATGGCGCTTGTGATACTTTGCCCGGAAGGTGACGATTTATGTCGCGGCCATGACCTGCCAAGCTCCTATTTGCAAAATGTAAGTTTTTAGGTTGAACACGTTAGTCTGCTGCGGGTATCAAAACGGTTGATTTCACGAAACAATCATGCGCAAACAGCTTGAGTCCGCGAAATCCCATGCACGCAAAAAGTCAGAAGAGAAAATTTCAGCTCCTGACTCGTCGAAAGCTAGCCACACCTCGACGAAACACGAATCTCTGGGTAGTAAAGTCGTAAGAAACACAAGGGTCAGGCTGACCCTCATATTCACCCACAACAAAATAAAGAAGTGAAGTAACTAATTAATTCAGGATGTCTACTAAAACAGGCTGGCGAAAAATCAGTACTTTTACAGTACTTTTTCAGTACATTCCCAAAAAATTCAGTACCTTCTCAACGGAAAAACTCAGTGCTTTTTAAGTACTTCAATTGACGAAATTCGAAAAATTGCAAAAATTTGAATTTCTCGATCAAATTGCGACAAAAAAATAGTGAAATTCCGGACCTTCTCGCGCAATTTCCGCACCATGTCAGTACTTCTGGACCGTCCTTGAAAAATAAGTACTATTTCCGGACTTGTATACATCTTGTAATTATAGAATAAAGGATGCTTAAAGCACAGTGCGACTGTTACCTGTGCACCTCTAACTTTTAACATGATGCGAAGCTCAACGCTACGAATATTCGGTGTTTTTAATTTGGCAACGGCGGAGCGGAGGTGCGCTGCGTATTCTCGCGCTCGATGTCAAATTTAAATAATGCTCGCCATCCATCAAAATCTTACGCGTTTGTGCAGACGGGAAGCATAAGATCATGTTAAACAAAACCCATTTTACCATCAGTCAAGTGCTTTCGATTGAGATGCACTTCAGGAAAACTGTGAAGAGATGAACGCTACGGTAACAGACTGATCTGGTGACGACATGCGTCCACGATAGGTCCAATGTTCTATCAGAGAAAAATAACCCAAAAATATTCAGCTTCGAGAGCTTGATTCTGAAGCCGCGGATTGCACATATTTTTCAAGTTCTCTATCATGCGGGATAGCCAAAACTTGACGGATTTTGAAAAATAACTAAGAATCTTCAAATCGACGAAGACTGATCCTTGGATCGTCAAATAAATCGTGAATATACTTGTATCCCGCTAAAAATAACACCAAACTTTGAACAACCTCTCACTGCAATAGACAAATAAATGCTTACTCATATTCCGATTTTCAAGTAAAATTCGATCTTTCTTCAACAGATTCCATCAAGATTTTCTTCCCTTGCCTGCTCATACATTTTAAAATCGGCTCCGTCACATGGCGAAATAAATAATTTTAAATGCGTGGCCAGGAGAGTAGCCGCCCTTCCCCGCACCAAAAAAAAAAAAAAATCCAACGCTGGAATGAAGTCCCTTTTTTTTGAGTCTATTGACGGATCCAGCAAATTGGCAACATTGTCTCGTCTCCATTTAAACACATGGAAATGCATCGATTCGTGGAGGGGCCAGGTGCTCCCATACTAATCGATTATTAAGCACAGGTTTAAATGGAGGGAATCCGGTGTTGCTAAATTGTTGGATCCGCCTCTGTTCGAGTCTGGACTCAAGATTCAAGAGACTTCCTTTCGAAGAACCTCATTCCAAAAGGACACCATTTTCACAAGATCCGAAATCCGCACCTGATAGCCCCCTCTTTGTTATGATACATTTTATACCATAAGCTAACATGATTTCCGGTTAACACCGCTGCCCTCAGGCACGGAGACAAAAATCAACCAGGAGGGTGATCTTACCTTGAACAAACTGTCGTTCCTCTGGTGCTCGATTTCCGGCGGAATGGGCTCCGCGGGCACGAGGAAGTTATCCGCCGGCGTGAAGGGGTTCCTCCTCTTGGGCGCGCCTTGATTGTTCGGCATCACGCACGTCTTCTTCCTCCGTTTGTACTCGTCCATCATCGAGCTAACCTCGGACTTGCCCGCGACGTGGTACACCGTCGCGGGGCCCTCGTCCTCGCTGGTGCAGTTGGACGAGTCGTTGGCCAGGTCCGCCAACTTGAACGGTTTCGCGGGGGTCTTCGCGACTTTCTTGTCTTTCTCCTCGCGGTCACGATCGACCTCACCCTCCGAGTTCTCGTCCCCGGACGCTGGGCTATTCTT
This sequence comes from Bemisia tabaci, assembly GCF_918797505.1. Lineage (NCBI taxonomy): Eukaryota > Metazoa > Arthropoda > Insecta > Hemiptera > Aleyrodidae > Bemisia > Bemisia tabaci. Next base: position 22,926,618 of record NC_092796.1, read on the forward strand.
TTCCGAACTGATCTTCGGGGAGTCTCCGGGGGGCTTCTCCCGCCGCTTGATATCCGGGAAGTCGTCCGTCTGGGCGATGAGGAAGAACATGGGCTGGTCGGAGATCCTGTCCACCGCCGAGTGGGCGCCGTCCTTATCGAGCAGGATATCGACGTACGTGTCGCAGAGGGCGTCGAAGCTCTCCCTCAGCCGAAGGATGAACGAGCCGGGCCCTTCCTCGCGCTTCTCGAGGATCTTCTTGACTCCGTCCAGGGTCGCGTTGGTCTTGGAGACCTCGCCGAGGCAGATGTCGAAGAGCGTGACGAGTTTGAGCGTCCAGCTGGCGCCGGCCTGGCGGTACAGGTTCGCCGCCCGCTCCAAGTTGGCCACCTTCTGGACGAGGAACTTGAGGCCCGGCCGGGAGTCGAACTGCAGGGCTCTCTCGTAGGAGACGTTCAGGCACAGCAGGAGAGTGTGGATGTGCGCGTCGGACATGTATCTCATGAAGCCTGGCAGGGCCCGAGTCCCGAATTTCACGCTGTGGTCGCCTGATACTGGAGTTATGGCCGGACTTTGAAGCAGGACATTCGCCAGGCTAAAATCAGAATTGGAAGAGGGCGGGAAATTAAATTCAGGCTACTCCTTGTAATTTTTGGTAGTGCAAGCATTTAAAAAAGAAAGAAGAGGAAAGCGCTGAGTTGGTGTGGACTGTTTCTGTGGTGACGTGATTCGGAAAATTAGTTTTCTAATTTAAAGAAATGAATTGTTATAGCTTAAAATTCCACGTTCTTTAATAAGCCTCACTGGAAAAAAAACACATTGGATCTAGAGTTCAGACTTTTGAAAACATTGACAAGAAAAAATACTCTTGATTCAATCGGATTTTTGCCTGAATCAAAACGAAATCGGTTTAAATTAAGAGGCTTGCGTCTTGATTTAAGCTAGATTCTGATTGAATCAAGAGTACTTTTTCTTGTCGATGTTTTCAAGAGTGTAGACTCTGGATCCAATGTGTTTTTTTCCAGTGCTGCACTTGGCGTTCCTTTTAAAAGAAGAGGAAAAAAATCAAGTTAACCGATAACGTTCCTTGGTAACCATAGACGTACCATTCTTTCAAGGGGGAAAAAAAGAAAAAGAATTAACCGAAAGAGTTCTGCTTACACAATTGAAGTTGAGCCTATATTTATTTTTATCAAGTGACACTGCCATAAAAGAGTGATGCGCACAGTTTGATCCGTCATTGGGATACGCTTATTTTTTAATGTAATTCACAGGCTCAAAGGAAAACCTTCCAGAATTCCTATGGTTTCGGATGGCCTGCATAGTTGATCCCAATTTTATTCAAGTCGCAGACATATCCTTTGCGATAGATCGTTTTTAATGATAACCAGTGTTGAGAAATTTAAGAAACGACCTCCACCAAGCTTGAGGGTGACTACGTGGTCTGTCCGGAAAGTATCAGGACTTTTTGATTATCTCGGAATGTAATGCAGAAAATGAGCTGAAACTTGGGTTGGACTTTGCACATGTCCTCTCCAATGCACCCACACAATCGGGCTTTCACACCTTTAATCAGTCGATTGCAATCAACTGATCAAAGTGTGTGTGTCAAAGGCTATTGTCGCGTTTTTTTTTTCGTGAAACGACCGAGCGCGAAGATCAAAGAATTTGTATTAAATTTTGCTTTAATTTAGAAAAAATTGCCAGGAAGACCATGGGAATGATTCGGAAAGCTTTCGGCACTGATTCTATGAGCAAGAGAGCAATATTTATGAGTGGTATAATCGCTTAAAATTGGGTCGTGAAACAGTCGCTAGTGATCCGCGGTCCGGGAGACCTCCGTCGACGAATTCTCCCGATAACGTGGAAAAAGTTCGGGAAGCTATTGCCCAAGACAGCCGATTAACCGCGCGGGAACTGGAAGAGCAGCTAAATATCCCGAAGACCATCGTTGCGGAAATTTTAACTGAAAAACTCGGGCTCCGTAGAGTGGCAGCGAAATTTGTGCCAAAGGTTTTGACAGCTCCTCCTGTCTTGTGCAACAGTTTTTGGCAAAGCACGGTATTTCTCTGGTTCCAAATCCTCCATACAGTCCAGACTTAGCTCCTTGCGACATCTGGCTGTTCCCAAAGCTGAAATCTCCAATGAAAGGGACTCGATTTGACTCCATCAATGACATCAAAGAGAATACGACGAGAGCGTTGAAGGACATCCCAAAGGAGTGCTTTTTGGGCTGTTTTGAAAATCTCAAAAATCGCTGGAACAAGTGCATTGTGTCTTACGGAGAGTATTTCGAAGGAGATTAAAGCCACAATGTCATAGGTAAGCTCGATTTCTCAAAATCTAAAAAGTCCTGATACTTTCCGGACAGACCACGTACTTCAAAGATTTGGATTGCTTCATCTGCATCTTTTTCGGAGGTGTCGATTGAAAGTTTCGAAACGACGACTTTACGAAATTAAGGCATCCTTTCAAAAGATAAAAAAAAAGGTATTTTAATTACCTAGGGATGACGTGGGGAGTCCCTTGAACGAGAAGACTCCCGATCGTTTGTAGGAGCATTTGGTGGGCCAGGAGCCCGACGACCAAGCCGTAAAAGGAAACGCGGACGACATTCTGCTCAGGGTTGGCGCTCTCCGCGGGATACAGCAGGAACGTGTAACTCCTCTCTTCAACCTCGTGAGCATCCTCGTACGCTCCTTCGTCGCCCCGTTGGCCCTCCAACAAGAAGACCTGTCATAGAACAACAGATAAAGAACCATTCATAAAGGGATCTCCTTAAATATTCATTCAGTTAGGAAATTGGGTTAAGGTGATTCGATGGACGCCATATTTTGTGTCAGAACGGCATGCGATATATCACATCAATTGGTTCCATTTTTTCAGCTAGTCGTCATATTTCTCAAATTTTGAGATCGCAATTCTGTTGTCAGGAGACTGAGCAACTTACTTACCAATTTTTACAAAGAAATTCAACGTAATAAAGGGGTGGTTTTTTTAGAGAGAAAATATCGCATTCGAGTACAGTTTCGATATCAGTGTCGAATGCTATGTTTTCTCTCTAAAAAAACAACGCCTTTATTACGTTGAATTTCTTTGTTAAAATTGGTAAGTGAGTGCCATAGTCTCCTGACAACAGAATTGCGATCTCAAAATTGAAGAAAAATGATTAGCAGCTGAAAAAATAGAGCCAATCGATGCGATTTGTCGCAAGCCGTTCTGACACAAAATATGACGTCCATAGAATCACCTTAAGACCATCTAATGAGCGTCGATCATGGATCGTAGATTATTTCAAATTGGCCTTCCCATTTTAAAAACCCCTTTTTTCTCAATAATTTCAAAAAGATGACTTGGAGACGGCTCAATACGTATGATTTGCCGCGATTTGACGTTAAACAGTTGATTTTTACCGCAGCTTTAGGCGTTGCCTCCACGGGACGTTTGGAAGAGGACAACACTGACTTCCGCTAAACGTTGGACAGACTTTGTTTGGAGATAAAATTTTGGAAAAAGGCATTCAGTGAAGGGCTTCAACTTTGATTTCACATGCAGGACCTCAGAAAACCGGGAGCGCCCTCGAAAATTCTGTGAGGGATAGAGCATGCGTTTCGGGAGCTGACCTGTTGAGAGAGGTGCTTCATCCTGAGAAACTCCTGCGGGGAGGAGTCCTTCCTGGCGGCGACTTTCACCTGGGCGTAGTCCCCGTAAAAGCTGAGCGAGCCGGCGCAAAAGGCCGCGCTCAGCTGGGCCACCGGGAGGAGAGAGATTGTTACGGCGCGGTGAAGACCCACGCACACCAGCTCCCACTGGTCCGCCGACATCTTCGTTCCCAGTTCCATGACTACGTGCCTGCACAACACCAAAGCCAAAAATGGCATAAATTATTACGTATTGATGCAAAGTGCACACTGGAAAAAAAAGAATCTTAAATTTGCCGCCAAGAGGTATTTCTTCTTAAATCAAGAATTTTTCTGGTTAATATAAGCTACTTTCTTGCTTAACCCAAGCATTATTTTTCTTGTATCAAGAAAAAGTCAGCTTGAAGCAAGAAAAAAAAATTTCTTGGCGGCAAATTCAAGAATCATCATGCTTGATCCAAGCTACTTTTTTTTCAGTGTAGAGGTGCATTTGCAACGGGAGTGAGCGAACAACGAGCTATCGAAAAAAATTTGAGAGAAAAAGACTAGTTTTACTTTGAAGTTTTGGCGAAGTGCGGATCCATTTCGCTTCGAGACACATTGTAACAGCTCTTCGTTCCTAAAAAAATATCCTCAGTAAACCTCAAATTACAGTTAAAATTGTCCGAACTTTTGTCCCAAAAAAAAAACACGAGCCCTGGCTTTCGTTGACTACGCAGAGCGGTAGGGCTCATGAGATTTCGGACTTACGCTTGTGTAACAGAGACCGATTCAATTAGGGATCCTAGAGGAGAATTTACAACCAGTCGAAGTACAGTGTCGTTTTTTATTGAAAATTTCAGCAGAAACCATTATGGAACTTTGTAAGTTTTTTTAAGACACCGAGGTGTGTTTGCATAGTTTCAACATTGTCACCTCCAACCGCCATAAGAGGATCCTGCGATGGAGAGGAAAAGGAGGTGGTAGGATTTCCAACATCTTGGAAAGATGTTGATGACGCAAGTGAGTACAGACTTTCTAGTCATCCATTTTCTAGGCAATGAAGTGGTTTAAGCAAAAACACCGAACATCGAAAAGTACTTTAAATTAAATTGTATGTTAAATATCGCTAAATAACGAACGTTACGACTTATTATCTTCGTAGATTGAACCTCAGATATGGCCGCCATTTGGTAGCTGCGCACACGCCTACGTAACGGTGTATAGGCAAATGGAAACTTCCCGTAACTCCTCGACTTTTTATGTCAACCTTACATAAGTCGCCTTTTTATGAAAATAAGTTTAGAACCCCCCAAAAAATCAGTGATTTCGTCTCGTTTGCTTGTGACTGGTGCCACTGACCCACTACCTCCACGGGGCCCAATAGTGCTTCTGCAGTTTCATATTTCTAGAGCCAACCAAGGATTTCCACGGAAAAACCCTTCAATTTTCCTGGGTTCCAAAGGGGGAAAACATGTAAAATTCAACGATAAAATCGGTCAAAACCTACAGTTCTCAACAATCATTGATGTAAATGGCCAGAACTTTCGCGGTTTTCATCGGGTTTTCCCCAATTTCCTACGAGTTTAGGGTTACCTGCACCGAATTAACCTAAAATTGCCACCTCCACAGCGCGTTTTAGAGCCCAAATTACTTCAGGGTTTTTAATGCACCCTGCCCAGGTTTGGTTATAGGTAAGTTCAAGCCCTAATGTTTTACGGAATTAAAAGCAAGATGTTTTACAAGTTTCCCCTGTTTTGGGAGTGGTTCAGAGCTTTGCGAGATCAAAACGATTTTAGACAACAGCTCGGGTTAGCAAGTGACGCTTTCCATTGAAAATATAACTCATCGATTTCAGACCCAACCTTCGTGTCTTCGCCGTTCAATATCTAAAAAATTTTATCTTGGAAGAAAGAGCGTCCCGCGAAGTCGAGTTCCTCCCTGGCCAACACTGGAAAAAAAACACATTGGATCTAGAGTCCAGACTCTTGAAAACATTGACAAGAAAAAATACGCTTGATTCAATCGGATTTTTGCTTAATCAAAACGAAATCCGCTTAAATTAAGAGGCTTGGTTCTTAATTTAAGCTAGATTCTGATTGAATCAAGAGTACTTGTTCTTGTCGATGTTTTTAAGAGTCTGGACTCTAGATCCAATGTGTCCCCCCCCCCCCCCCCCCCCAGTGAATAGCGTTTTACTGAAGATCTGCGAAGCGAATGCACCGAAGAATGAACTCCTGCAACAGTCGAAAGCGCGACCCCGTCGACACCTCCCGACATCCTCCCCCCCCCCCCGCTCTCTTCAATCACGCAGAAAAATGACTTTACGACAGGATCATAGGACGACGAAAATGGAACGAGTCATCGGGAGGAAGGGACGGGCAATCAGCACGAGTACTCGTGTGGGGACAGGGTTTCGCAGGTTAGGAGTGTCTGTGGTCGTCCTTTAAAACCGATCTTATTGGTTGTGTGGTTACACGCTACGAACATACGCTCCGACGTTGTCTGCACTTATCACGAAATATCTTTCCGTCTTCCTACTCGTTATTGCGTCTGGACGGGAACCTGAATGTATTTAAGATCACGAATTGAGTAAAATTTCAAATTTTCCTCATTTCCCCCCCCCCCACTTTAATGACGTTTTTTCCTGATAAATTGTGCCAAAATGTCGTTTTTTTTTGTTTAGGTTGATTGGCCTAGTTCCGCCTTGCGGATAAACAGCCACTTACAAAAGGACGGGATCACACACTACGTTTTTAGCAACAAAGATGAAAAGATAAATAATTACTAAGTCGAAATTTCTTATCTTTCGTAAATTCAAGCGAGCTTTACCAGAAATATATTCCAGACTGCGTAAGCCCTAGCTTTATTCCGCAACAGTGCCTCTTTTCTTACTTGTACAGAAAAACATCCCCAACTTTGTGGCCCGAAATTCCCAAACATTTCGAAAAAAATACGACTAAAATCTAGTTTTCCCTGACATTCTCTGACTTTCTTTGATTTTCCTTTACTTGCTACGCCAATATTATTTTGACGCGGTGACGTCCCAACATGAGGGTGAAGGTTAGGAGAGCGGTTTCCCCTCTCTTGAGAGGAACCAGAGGAGTTGTAGAAACGATCCGCAAAAAAAAAAAAGAGATGAATAGAAAGAAAAGAAGGGATGTTTAATAAGGGGATATTATCAAGTTAAAGCCCCTATACTTTCTAACACTACATTACGCCCCCGTTATCGTATCTCAACAAGGTCAATTTCAATTGAAGGAACCGGGCTGCTTCCAGAAAACTACAACCGAGTTTTGAGGGAAGCAAGGGGTTTGTCCATGATTTAGCCTTGGAGAACTCTACATGAGGGAAAATAATCAGAATAAATTCGGTTTCTTTTCATCAAAGCTATATTTGCCCAGGAACCCCCGGGTGGCCGTTGAAATTAGGATTGGAAGTTTCGAGTTTTTTCAGGGCCCTGAACAAATTTGGATAATTTTTTGTCTTGTAAGAGGATACAGTATGATAAATATCAACAAATTTTGTCGATCCTGCTAGGAGGCGAGCTTAAACTGTGTGACTTAAAACGTGAAAATTCGCCGTGTCCGTCAACGCAAATTTTTCCATTTTCCGTTTTTCCTGACCTACTACTTTTAACTGACATTACCCTGTTTCTGAGGAGGACTGACTCCGAAATTCTTGGTTTCTCCTTGGGTTGAAATGTTTAGAGAGAGGGAATATTTCTTGGCGAAGAATTCGATGTACAACGAAGAAAAACGTTTTTTCGTCCCGCCATCTAAAGACAGAGATATAAAATCCAACATCGAACGCTGTTTGTCATGACGAGCACTTACATTATTACTGATCGTGAATCATAAGCTAGTTCTAAAAGTACCACTCTGATTACTATTTCGACGATCGTGCAAGTCTACAAGTTTGAGAAAAGTCAAGCAAGAAAAAAAATCCGAATTTAATCATACCATTTCCTCACAATTCGTTTTTTCCCTGCATTTTTGGACACGATTTCTTCTCTGATATTCCGTTTCGCTGGAGAGGAAGCGTCAGGGAGGACATTTCGTCGGAAAATTTTGAAGTCTTCGGGACTCGAACTCTCTTTAGACTTATTAATCTTCTGAACACTAAATACAGCACGTGTTTTTCTAAAAATTTTCGTAAGTTCGCTTTGGGTTAGAGAGGATAGGATTTAAAATAAAAACCATGACGGCAGCCACACTTGACATTTTCACCGCGCGGTATTATGAAGTACCGACATCCCTGAATTTTTACGGAGCGCCTACCAAAATTTCATATTAGATTTTCCTGATATTTCTCGCTTTTTTTTTAAAAAAAAAACCCGATTTTTTGCGAGGATAAACTGACATTTCTTGTCTAATTTAAAATATCAACATATTTAGTGAATAGAATGAACTAACTGAAAAGTGCTTGAAGCACGAAGAATTTTCAGATCAATGACCGATTCTTCTCATATTTTCCGGATTTTATTAATGGTAGATATACCCTGCTCCGGGGGTTTCTCGCTGAATTATTTTATCTAAGTCTTCCTGCGGGCTGACTGTTGAAATTTATAGATAAAGAAGACGTAGAGAGTATTGAGCGATCCTATCGGTTAAAATGAGTGGCTTCTATAGACTAAAGGAGAAAATGATGGACTAACTATAGGGGCTCTCGTGGGTTGCCGTTAGTTCGTCAATTATGTACCTCCTTTGTCCATCGCAAACACCCACTTCCACCAATAGGATCCCTCCATATCTCTTTAGTCTTCTTTGTCTAGAGCTCTTTCTATCGATTTCAATAATCAGCCCGTTGGTCGCTAGGAGCCCTGTTATCCAAAGGAGTCAGTTGGTGGGCTCCATGACACGAAAATGGATCTACCAACGCAACGAGCGAGTATAAAGCCAAAGTTTTAAGAGCTCCTTGAACAGGGTGCCTAGTTTTTTGTCTCTTGGAAAATCCTGATTTTTTCTGATTTTTCACTGCTAAATCCTGATTCCATAATTTTTCCAGATCCAGATCAAATTCTGATATTTTGCGGAAAAAATTAAATTTTTGCATAAGCGTAGGTGAAAGCATACAAATCCGATCAAACGACCGACTTTTCTCAAATACTGATTTTACGACCGCACTGGAAAAAAAAAAAAAAAAAAAAAAAAACCACACATTGGATCTAGAGTCCAGACTCTTGAAAACATTGACAAGAAAAAAATACTCTTGATTCAATCAGATTTATGCTTGAATCAAAAGGAAATCCGCTCAAATTAAGAAGCTTGGTTCTTGATTTAAGCAAAACTCCGATTGAATCAAGAGTATTTTTTCTTGTCGATGTTTTTAAAGGTCAGGACTCTAGATCCAATGTGTTTTTTTTTTTTTTTTTTTTTTTTTTTTCCCAGAGCGATTTTTCCTCAGATTCTGATGAAATCGCGATTAAATCCAGATTGATCTCAAATCCTGATAGAATCGGGAAAATTCTGATGCTAGACATCCTGTTGAAAGCTCCTCAACTAAAATTTCCCTGAGAGCTCTCAAGGTTTCGAGCCGCGGTGGTTTCGAGACGTGCGTGCGTCTTCGAATTTTCCGCTCGGTCTGGCAGCGCTGCTGCGGTGAGATTTTTCACTTAAGCGTATACGACTCGGCGTCGCGTCGATTGCAAATTTCATTCAATTAGAGCAACTGGCAAAAGGACGTGACTCTCTGGCTTCGATATTTATGCACGCTGATTTACGGCCGGAGCACTAAAATACGACACTAAAAGCCCCGCTCGTAAAAGAGGAGCGCTCAAGTTAAAAATCTACTTAAAAACGCGGATGGTTTGCTATGAGCTGATGAGGTCGTGTCATTAAAGTGATCCGTCTTGCGGCCCGAAATGTCTAAGTCGCTTACAATGTGCAGCGGGGCTTTTCTGCGGTGTGCAGAGCGCGGCTGCTGCAAAGTCCTATCTGGCTCTACAGTATATGGCCCAAGACGAAAAAGACTTTTTCAATGTTTGAAAATCTTCGCGTTTCGTAAAAAATGTTTTATTATTTATTTATTTATTATTTTTTTTTTTTTTTGGAAAGAAAGAAAAACTGAACGATACTGAATGAAATGTCCACAGAGTTAACGAAGGATAGAGGAAAACACAAACAATTAGCAATTTTTAATGAGAAAAATTAATTTAACCGGGAATGGAGACGTTGCATGTGTGAGGAATTTGCGATTTGACTGTTGATTCTTGTGTAAAAGTTCGAGAAACACGATGTGGCCACTGGTTTTCTCTAAATTAACTCCCAAGCTCAAAAAAAGCTCTTAAGTTGAGGCCAAAATGGAGGGAATATCCCACCCTACCCTGAGAGTTCACCTCTACATCAAGACTAACTCTCCATGCAAAGATAGGGAGCAAATACATCAGCAAGGTTGCCGTGTTTTCAGTTTTGGAGTCCCCAAATAAAGTGGCAGCCTTGTCAATGTGTTTGCTCCCTATCTTTGCATGGAGAGTTTGTCTTGCTGTAGACGTGGACTTTCAGGGTAGGGTGGGATATCCCCTTCATTGTGGCCTCAACTTGAGAGCTTTCTTTGAGCTTGGAAGTTGATTTCAGAGAAAACCAGTGGCACCATCGTGTTTCTCGCGAATTTTTACATGAGATTCAACAGTCAAATCGCAAATTCCTCACACATGCAACATCTCCATTAGCAATTTTTACTGAGAAAAATTATATTAACCGGGAATTCGCAACTCCGTGATTCGAGGAATCGAGATACACGAGTGTCGACTTGCCGTATCGCTCACTGACAGTCCACCCTTACGCGGATTCAGGGGGAATGGGGGGGGGGGGGGGTGTTAGGGGGCGTACCCGTTCGCCCGAAAAAAAGGAGGGAAAAGAGGGAAAAAGACGCTTATATTTGGTAATTGTTCATGACGACATTGACGCAAACTGCATGTTAGATGCTTTAAAATTTCGAGAAATTGCTGGAGGGAGCCCCCCAGACCGCCCCCCTCTCCGTCCCTTCGTTCGAAGTATCGGGATCTGCCTAGGAGTCCACTTTAATCTAAAAACTGTTGATACCAACTTTGTCACTATTGTTGAGGCAAGGGTTAAAAATAAAGAGTGAAAGTTTAGTTGGATTGCAACATTTCTTGACTTTTCCTGAAATTCACTTCGTTATCTAAAAATGCACGGGTGCATCGGTATGTCATCAACAGGTGTCTGTGAAGTCAACAATAGATGCCCCGATGACGTCATTAACAGGTTCCTCCCTGACGTAATTAAAGTATTCCGCGATGATGTGATCAGCTGGGAGCGACCAAAAATAGCCTGATGAAATCTGGAAAGAAGGTTTGGGAGAGGGGTGAGGAAGAGAGAAAAACTCGGGCAGAGACAGAAATTAGCATTTCATAATAAAAATCTGTATGAAATGTTTAGATCTCTTCTATGGTGGCGTATCTAGACACGGTAAAGTTTACGGAAGGAAAAAGTAACATGGAAAATAATGACTTGAATTTGAAACATTAGGAGAGAAAAAATTAATTTAAGAAACGCTGATAAAATTCATGCAACATGAAGAGAGAAAAATTATCAAAAAATAAAAAAACCAATAGCAAAAACACTACATTTGAATCAAAGAAAATTAGTGTCATGCCTGAAATCTTCTATTCTAAACAAAATAGGGGTACCCGCAACTGGTAAAATTTTTATTTTAAGGTACAAGGGCCCGGCTGAAAAGTAACTGCTCCAAGCTCATAACTTGAGAACAACTAAAGAGGTTGGCAAAAACTTAAAATATTCTGAAAATATTCCTAATTACCTTTCTGATGGTCTATCAGTATGCAATATTTAATATTACAGCATCACCAGCCGAACTTCTGACATGTTCTCTCCTAAATGTTGAGGAAAAATTGTAACTTTAAAAGACGAGGACATTGCGAGTAGAGCTGAACATACCCAAATACTATAGGGTTTTGGGGGTTCACTCTTCGACTTAATTAGCAGGAGAGCTAAATGGACCGCAAACCGTGCAGGCAAGCCCGATTGAGTTTCTCCATGTATATCTAGTTGGGCAGCAGCCACCAAGTCGTCAACTTTATAGGGGAAGTTTTTTAGGATTGGGCTAGGGTGGCTACCGCCACCTAGAAATGGATGGCAAGTTATAATAATGCCTCGCTAAAATTGGACGAATTTAAGAAAAACCAAACAAACAAAGTACGAAAAAATAGTACACCGTATTCAAGAGAATCATCGAGTGCCAAACAAAATTTACAGTTATTTTTCCATGTACTCTCCATTAACTTCAACCCATTTCTGTCAGCGTCCAACGAATTGTTAAAATCTCGTTGAAAAAAAATCGATGGGGTTGATTTTGAATCCAATTTGCAACTGCAGCTTTGACTTCAGCGTCTGATTAGAATTGAGTGCCTTCAAGGTCTCTTTTTCAGGTTGGGAATGACCTAAAAATTACACAGTGCCAAGTCAGGACTGTACAGAGGATGAGGAATGGTCTCTGAATCCAATCATTGAAAGACGTTTGACGGCTGCAACGGGGTCGGGCATCATCATGTTGTAACAATAACTTTGTGCATGCTGGTTGTATTCTTCGAACCCTGGATTTTAACAGTGGCAATCTCTCGCAATATTCGCCTAAATTGATATTTTCAGGTATTTCAGTATCAGCTGCACCTGTGAGGTATGACAGCCTTATCTGTCCATCGCAATACACTCCTTCGACATTTCAAAGAGAACACGTCTGAAGTTTGGCAACACTTCAGTGTCAAAAATTTATCAATTTTCAATCCAATACAGGAAGGTAATTACATCTTCTTTTAGACGATTTTTAGTTTTTGCCAAAATCTTTAATGATTCTCAAGTTATGAGCTTGGAGGATTTTCTTTTCAGCTAGGCCTCGTAATTATGTGTGCCACAACATGCAGGGCTGAAATATCGTCCTGTAAATGCCGAGACAAATTGGGCAGTTCTCAGGGGGGGAGAGCATTATTCCATTTTGTTTTTACACGGTAAAGGATAGAGATTTACTTCACAAGAACATAACAGTGAGGAAGGGGGAGGGGGTTGAAGAATCTGAGATTTAGCATTACATATTTAACAAACAGCCCCTTGCCTAAAATTAGTATTGGTTTTTTGAGGTACTTGCTTGTAAAATTTAACGGGGTAAGAAAAGAAGAGATCATTTTCTGACACTAATTCTGAACTTCCTCCACCATAAAATCCAAATGTAGGCACACATACCTGAGACAAGCACACCCAAGTCGAGCAATTGGCTCTACTGGAGATGCAATGCACTCTATCATGACTAGAATTAACTGCTTGAGAAGTAATGAGTTTTCAGGAATATGTTCTTCTGAACCTAAAGAGGAAACACAGGAAATAATAAAATATAACAATTGATGTGGGAAAGATTGACGATCCTATCAGAAGGGAAAAAATAGAATAACGCAGTATTCTTTAATAACAAAAGAGAAAAATTACCACCCAGAATAGTAGAGAGAAATCTAACTACCATTAAACACTTACAGGAAATTGAAGGGGGACAGCATAGAATTTAAAGACTAGGCACTTTCTACTTTCAAAGAAATTGTTTGAAAGATTTAAAAAATGAAGATAATAATTCTAAATTTTGTAGAGTTATTCGGACACATAAATTATCATTTGGGAGCGTCATCTGGGACTTGTTAGGAACCAAACTAGTTTTTTTCTGAGGCTTGAGCAGGTTGGATATCCTGCACCCATGCTCTAATGGCCCTCAGCACAGCTACCTACATTTTTCAAAAAAAGGCAATGATACAGAAGCATACCAGAAGATCGTTCTTGCGAACTATTAAATCTTTGAATTTCACACTTGATAGCATTTGTATTTTAGATAAGCTGTGAAGCATTTTTATAGGCATAATTGAAGAATTAAGCCCAACAAAGAAGGATACTGTACACAATCGATGTTGATTTTTTATCATTGATAAATCAACACTAGCCTTTCTTGTTGGCTTTTGAATTTCACTTTGACCCTTCATATTTATGATAGGTCATAAAAAAATGCTGACAGTACCCTACCTTTTGTCCACTGTCCTAAAATCACCATGAATTCATTTAGAAATTTTAAAATAGATAAAAAATAGTTATGCACCAAGTTAAACCTTTTTGGGGAAAAATTGGTTCAGATTTGACACTTACCAGCTAAAGGAGTTAGATATTCAACAGTCATATCTGTTGTTAGGCCACAATACTGTTTAAAACAAGGAGCTTCTGAAAGATCAAGTTTACGAAGCCAGTCTTGAATTGCAGGTAACAATAGATGATTCAGACAGTATAACCCAAACAGCTTTCCTAAAATAAAAATGTAAGAAAATTTAGAAAAATACTACACTAGATGCAATAGGGCATACCAGATCCCTATAAATAGATAGTTCACAAACGCTTAAAACAAAATTCTAGAACATAAGTGCATTTAATTGCCTCCTAGTAAAAATGTAAAAAAAATTGGGCAATAAAAATTGAAAATTGAGCCCTACTCCAGTACAATGCTTTAAAGGAACTTTTCTTGATTCCAAAGAATTTGAGTACCTTAGAGGCACCAAAAAAAGGTATAATAAAATATTTCTCAAGTATTACCGAGTATTATCTATTCCTTAAAATAAATTTAATGGCAAAATAACTGACTTACCAGGAACTGTGATAAACTGCCTTAAAAGAAGAAACAGAACATCTAAAGTCTTAGGTTGACAACTGGGGGGACATGTCGCCACGTTTGCTGCAAGCCCCTCTATCATAAGAGACCAGACTTTGAGTATTCCACTAGGTTTTTCTACAGCTGATATATCACAGATGTGATTCAAAGACAAACAACTGTAAGATATTTCTAAGGTATCACTGCTCTTCTCATCCACATCAAATTTTATTAATTCTTTATCAGGTACAATAGGATCAATGAGTTTGGTACAAAATTGAATTCTGGAACAAAAAGAAAAATAAGCTTGTGATAAGGCTGGACCAGAAAACAGAAAAATTCTACAAGAGAAAAAAAGATCAACGTATTTGAGGTTTTTCTGATAAGAAAAATTAAAAACAGAAGTTTAAATGAGTGAAATTACATACCTATGAGATGAATGGAAGACTGGGCAAGCTGGCATCTTGTACAGAGAAGACAACATTGCAGAACAAAATGAAATGTAATCTAAGGCATCATCACACATTTTTTCTGATTCTTTTGTATTGTTATCTGTAAGAGAAGAATAAAATAAAACACAATTAATATCCACTGCTGACATTTTCTAAAACCTATTCTTAAAATCTCCATCACCTTCAAGAATCTGAGGAATCATCATTCAACTCAATCGAAATGGCGAGTCTAGTTGAGGCAAGAATGAAACATATAACGACGTGAAATAGAAACTAAAAGCTGTAACTCACAAAATGAATAGATGAAAAGCTGTTGTGTTTCAGAGCTGTGCCTGTCCTTTCTTTCAGATTAGATTTTGATGCAGATTTCTTTGAGAAGGAAAGAGGCACCTTGAAATGTGTCAGCTTTTACTACGCTCAATTTTTAAGTTAAATTGATAAAAGGCGATTGCACATGGTTTAACGATGCGTTTTCCCCTCAATGTTACACTTACAGTTTGTTACCAGGGTGTTTTCAGTTTTCGTTGCTGATATAATCCAGTTGTTCAGAAATTTACTCAGTTTGACTAAATGTCTAAAAAGATGAAAGTCTTGAGAGAAAAAACCTTATACATTCAAAACCTGACAAGAATATATTTATCTAAAATACAAGGAGGAACAGAGTCTTTCATTCATTACTACATCTCATGGGGATATCCCTCGTAATTCTACTAAAAAAAAAAAGAAAACAGAGAAATTTCAATCGAACAGCACCGTACTTATTTTAAATCCAATATGTAACCATGCAAGACATTATCAAAACAATTCCATTTGTTAAAAAGTATGGCACTTGTCTGAAAGTTGAACTCAAACGAAGTTTCATTTAATTCGAAACTCAAAAAAGGAGCAGAGTGTTTAGTTTACGCGAGTGATAAAGAAACAAAAACTTGAAGACTTACGATGAAACATACCATTTCCCCGAACATGTTTCAGAAGACACAAAATGCAGTCTACTGCGGCATTTGCAAAAACTAAGGAGTTATCGGAGTTTAGGAAGACAGCAAAAATATCTAGAGGAGAGCTGTAGGCTCCTCGCAAAGCACCAAATAGAGGCCTCCAACCTGATCGAATTTCACCTCTATTGGCTTCAACACACTCACTCAAACAACTAACAATCTGAAAAGAGAAAACACATCTCAGTCATAGATTTTCGCAAATAGTATGGTTTATGGGAAAAAAGTTATACCAAAGAAGTGTTTGACATGATGTTTTACTTGTAATTACACTAGTGCAACGGATATTACGTTCCATTTTCAATAATTTAAATTTCTGATTTTCCAGAAATATAGACGCCATATTGTATCGGTGCAAGTCACAGTTTTTAACTGAACGGAAATGGCCACCTACTTATATCATTCTCCATGGAAATTCTGATAAAGGAGATTTGGCAGAACTTGGAACCTTTATAGCCAATGACAACAGAGATATCTCTCTTGGAAAAACAGTACGGACAATTTAGTCCACAAAACTAATACGTAACATGATCACTTTGGTATTATCAGTGATGCAAGCAAGGAAAAAATTGCAATTTTGATTTATGTATATATTTTGTTTCTAATTCATATTTTGATGGAAGTAAGATGGTCAAAGTCACAATATAAACTAGAACGGATGCCATTTTCTACTATTTTTTCCAAAGGATCTTTTCTCCGTTAGTATTTGACATAAAAACTTCAGTAAACTTTTTTATGCTGATCTTGGAGATCCAACAACAAAACAAAATTCTGAGACACGAGCAGTTAATCTGTTAGAGATATAGACAAAAGGGTTTCAACACATACCTGATCTTGTACATCAACATCACAAAGCTCTAAACACAGCAGGTTTTCATACGGTTTGAAAAGAGACTCATTAAAATGGAAATGAGGAAGCTCAACATTTTCATTGAGTAAGGCCGTTATTATGTCATGCATGGAGGAAACAGCCAACTTTGAGATACTATTATCTTTATGACAAGCAGCCTGAAAAAAAAAAAAAAAAAATTTATGAGGAGTCAAATTTTCTGTTTTAGCCAATTGCAAAGGCAGCTATTTTGCCGATGCTCACTTGAATCAAGCACGGATTGGTAGCAAGACATTCACAGCATATCAATGCACTCAACCATTTTTTTCTAAATTTGCTCAATTTGAAAATTATGAAATTTTGTCACTTCAGCCGCAACTTTCTGCCCTTTGACGCCCTAAAACCAGCAAAATGTATCCAGAAAAATATTTGAAAGGAAGAATTTAAAGTTTCTTTTTGGTTGATAATTTCATCTTTTAAACCTCCTAATAATTCAACGAAAAAATGACATAAAATAGCTCACATAAATACATACTGTTGACTTCGTGGAACACCTGATTAAGTACGCATGCTAGTTTAGGAATGGGTGAGAGAAATGAATTTACCTCCATAAAATGGGGGCCGACTATGGACCATATGTTCATGATATGTATTAAAGGCCGCCCACTACGAATACACCTAAGCGTCACTTGAGAAGCTCTGGATAGGAGTAGTGGAGAGTAAGAAGTTGATCTACTGGAAGGTATCCACCACCACCTTTTTCCTTGATTAGTAGATTTTGCAGTGGAGTTGGTAAATAATTGTTTCTTGGATGCAGAGCATAGCTCGTTCATGAACTTTTTGAGGGATGAGAGATTAAGCTTCAGAGCAACTTCTTCAAATAGTCTGAAATCATAAACCGAAAATATCAGTGTTATTTACTTATCAATTTAAGTTACATTACCAACAACAAATATTGTTTACAGCTTACAAATAGGGAGGGCTTTGAAAACTGAGAGAGAGGGGGCAAGAAAATTTTTTCAAATCCTTGATATGCGTTTGCTTGAAATGAAATAAAGAAAAGTTGGGCAAGAAAAATACTAACCGGTCAACATGTTGAGAAAGTATGCAAATGACTTCTGCCGAAGTTTCGCTGTTGAGCAAACTGCTGCCTTGCCCATCCAGTCGATTCTTAGAAATTAAATCTGCAATTGACTTAGGAACAGGGCCCGTGGGAGAGGATGGTGATGCAAGAAAGCTATACACGTCCATGCTAATCAAAATGATGAAAAAAAAAAATGACATGAATTTAGAATTAATATTTAGCGAAGTATCCTCTTTTAAAGAATTGTTAATAGTTTTAGAATGCGAAATGAATCCAGAATTTTTCATGCACTCTTAAATCAACCTAAATCAAGAGTCTAGTAAAAACATGAGTACTGGGAAGTATTATTTACACAGCCCTTTCCGAGATTAAGCTGTTCAGACAAGTCAAACCTCTTCTCGAGAGACTTCCAGTACTTCTACCTTCTGCTATAGCGTCATTAGCTACTTACAGTATAAGTCATGTAAAAAAAGGGTGATTTTAGGAAGAGTTACCCTCACTTAAATTTAAAGACAGAGACGCCTTTGATCATGAAATCACACTAATATTCTTGGAAAAACTGATGGCTATGGGGTTGAAAATAAACCGTAAAATTGTTAAAGTTTGATATGACTGCCATCTTACAGTGGACACAGTTCGAACTAAAATATTCTCAAGCCTTAAAGAGTGCATTATGGGGTAAACATGCTTACCATTCGTCATCCTCATTTTCCACAGGATTAAAACTAAGATTTAAACGATCAGTGGTAGAAACTTTGTCAACTTTGACTGAATTGATGCTTGTAGGCACACTCGATTTTTGATTTTGACTAAAAAACTGATGTTCCAGCTGTCCGACATACAAACAACAACTGAAAACAAAGGAAATAGTTTAGATAAAGAGGTTGGATTTACCATTTAACAACGTTGGGGAGAACACTCTAGATGTACCATTCCAATTCTTCGCATGAGGGATCAATATAAGAAATTTTTTTCTAAATTAAAATTCAAAGACAAGATGCACAATGCCCTATTGGCGAGGGAGATAACGCTGATTTCCAGCTACAATGTTGCACACATTCAACTTGGACTGCTATTCTTGAGGACTGAGGAAATCTTGTATAGCAAATACAAGTCCAAATAGCACAATAATTCACTAATCTGCGAAGTTATGCAAATTTTCAGCAAAAACAAGTTTGCATATCTTGAAGCTATGTTTTGCATTGATCCAGTATAAATACAATTTGAGTGAGGTCACAACATGATGTTATTTATGACCGGTGCAAATATTCGCCTTGTCTTTCAGGTCACTAATTCTAGATTTTGGCTGATTGACACTGCCCAACATTTTATTTAAAAACCAAACAATGCTGTCAAGTCTTCTGAAGAACAAAAAAGTGCTCTCTAAAACTTAAAACAGTTGCTGTGCTCTATATTTACAGTCAGTAACAGGCACACCATGGCAGCCTGGAAAAATAAATCAAAATACAAATGGTCACACTCCCCTCATCAAGTACTCCAGGCACTGCTTTATGAGATACTAAATAACTTAATCAAAGAAACATCTTAAAACATACCTGAAAACATGCGTCCAACATTCTTGTGCATGACTACCTAGTTCCAATCCTCTGGAGAGAATCACCTCCAAAGACAAGGCATGAGGGGCGGTTAAGGTAGATAGTGGTTGCGCGCTAACCAAAGGGCCTGCTGAAGAGGGAGTGGTTGCAGAGGCTAATAATGCAAAGACTCCACCGCATCTACTTTGTAAGCCTGGCAAAAAAAAGCATCAAAAAATGTAATTAATTAGTGATACAGCAACAGTGTTGAAGAAACCCTTTCACAATAAGATCGCCAGTAAAATGAAGGCTTCAGGAAAAATATGCTGGGTGGATCCAAGGGCATTTTCTAAAAATTGGAGCATTTTTAAAGTGCTTCTCTTCCAACATTTTGCACAGAAATTGTGTGAGATGAGAGTTATAATATCACCTCTTCCGCCAGATATTTACATTTGCGATAGCATTTGTTAGATTTAAAATGTAAAAAACAGTGAGGAGACTATTTCTTTCAGGCAAAAATGTTATGAGCACTTAATAGAATCTATTAAAGTATAGAGTTTTAACTCATGGCTCTAGTTTGACAGAAATAGTGTTGCATCCGCAACATGCAACATAACCACAGAAAAGCCAACACTAATCAGGAACAACATTTGTTTTTCCTTAGTTCTAATCAGTTTGGAGCCTTTGTATGGTTACATATATTTTGGACTACCTACAACCGACTACCAAGAGATGGTTTCGCATGTTGCATATAGCTAGAGCACCTTCCTTTTCCAACCCTTACTCCATTTTAATGTTATTTTAACAGCAGATTAGGGCTACAGATGAATAACTGAACAAAAGACATGGCAATGAGTTGATGTTAAAACTGAATGCGAAACTTTAAAATAGTCAATTTGGTCTTCAAGAGGACACTAGTGCCCTTGCATCTCCAAGTGTCATTGCGTCAAAATAATTTGAGCCAAACGTTTCACAGTCTACATTACAAAATTATAATGCGAGTAGACTTCCTATAGGTTACCCTTAACTGAATTAATTCAATGTTTACCTGAGACAGTTGTTAAAGAAGCTGCTTTCTGTAATGCTTCCAGGCTCATGACAACGGATTCTTTTGCAAGAGCTCTTTTGACTGCCTCATTTCCTAATATCAAAAGTCGATGAGATTTCTTTTTAAGTGCTAAACTTTCTTGCAGCGGAACACCGAGAACCACCAGCATGGAATCCCAGACGCAAGTTAAGATACGCCTGCTTAGCTTAATACCTGAAAGAAAGTAAAAAATATTATAGAAAGATCCTTAAAATAAAATATTCAATATTTTAACACATTTTCAAAAATACCACAATACTGATAGTGAAACTAAAAATATACACACTCCCAGGTGTCAAAACATTGCAAAAATCTCATTCTGTTACACAAAAAGATGTCAATGGTGAAACTGACTACATTGTGCACTGTGAGATTTATCACAATAAAACATCATCCTTGAAATCCATTAATCAACTTGTCAGTGACTGATCTAGGATTTTTTAAAGAGGATAAGTAAGGGGAAAGCTGATTTTTTACTTACCGGCCTCTGTTTCAGGACTTATTTCTGGTCTCAGTGCAGCTTTTTCTAAGCGTTGGCAGTCAACAAGGTACTGTGAATTGGCTTGACCATTGTTTGGTATACTTTCCAAATCTGAGAGAAAGAAAAAGATACATTTAACATTTTTGAAAATAAAAAAAAACCAAAATACCATGAAAACATATTTATATGAGGGTGTTTTTTTATTCTTTTTTTTAACGTAGAGTAAGAGGCTCTTCATGAATTGAATACAGTAAAATTTTTTTTAATCATTGATTCTGCCTTCATGCCTAGGCTTCATTTACGCAAGCCAATTCTGCTGATTTGTTTTCACATAATCCCTCTCTCCTGTTTCACCAGCTTCAACTAATCTAAAAATGGTAACCTGAACTGACTAGACTGAGTTTACTCAAGGTCTGCATCTAATGATTAAACTTTTGATTTTACCAGTTATACAGGGTTATTCAAAAGTCACGCACCACTGGCCATGAGGAGGGTGGCCATTTGAAATTTTTAAGTTGCCCTTCACTCCCCTCCCCCCGAGGGGATCAAAAACTGGAAAGTACCTAAGAAAGTTTCCCCCTCGATATGAGAAAAAACGTTTGAAACCGCAAATCGATATCTTAATTAGAACTAAGATTATGGCCAGTGGCGCGTGACTTTTGAATAACCCTGTATCAGAGGATAATCCAAATAATTAACGTGCATGATAGTAATGTGCCGATTAATCATCCGAGCAAAAACATTGAGAAAAAAGACTTTAAACAACATAATGGAGCACTAATGTACAAAGAGGTTCATAATAATAAATAAATAAAAAAAAAAAAAAAAACTAATGAAAGGATTGACTAAAAAATGAAAGGGAAAGCAGGTATGTAGAAGTGAGAGAAGGATACAGTGAAAGAAACTGTGTGCTGAATTTGGGAATAACGCCGGGTCCACAGTGGGTGCAAGATACAGGCTTACTCTCATGAGGGAAACGATTTTGAAGGAGATCAATGGTTTTGGTTATGGTTAATAAATGAAACATAGTTAATGAATGAAAGGTATCCATGGTGGGGGAGAGGGGCTTTTTTGCATTTCATTCATCCAAAGAAAAACCAAGCAAGTACTCAGTGATAAATGTATGCATGTAAAATGTAAACTTCCAATTTTGTGGCTACCAATGGCTACAAGTGAGACGAGTATAAGCTACTTCACTTCATATCCCACTGATCTGCCAGCACAAAAATTGGAGTTGAGCCTATTTTCTACTTGGTGCTTAAAAACACTGAGCACGGGGAGTGCAAAACAAAACACCATTCATTGGAAGATAATTTCAGAACAATGGGAGGTTGGCCAGCACAGAAATGAGCATTGTTTTATTTCAGAAGGTAATAGCCACACAGAAAAGCATTTTAAAATTTTTGGAAGGTTTTAAGCTACCAAAAATGATTGAAAAAATGATTTAATGATAAGTACTTCATTCTTTCCACACGAACAAAATAACAGCGAGTAATTAAACATTCCATGCATGCTGAAGTTAACTGGGATGAACAAGAAAGTAACTTTTTGATGAAGCACTAAAACAGAAAGTTCGGTCCTTCTACTCAACCTTAGCAAACTTTGTAAACAATTTATAAAACTGAGTAAAAGAGGATGGGTGAGAGGTAATATAAGGCGATTGTAAAAAATACAAGGAAAACACAACGTTGAAGACATAAATTCAAAACAACCGGTATTTATCATGCGAGAATAACCTGTTAGTAAGTTAATGAGAGCAAGGTTATCAGAGTTGGAGGAGCAGTAGCCGGCAAGTGAAAGAAAATTGTTCGATAGAGTGATCTGATACAACTCAGAAAGCCACGCAGCCGACAAGTAAACTAGGACACCACTGCCTTGCACCCCCTCCACAAAATCCGCCTGCATAATTGTTAAAGGAGTATTAAGTTACAGGCCATGCAAATGAATTCTCATGAAGGAAGATGAGGAGTAAGTTAAGAAAGTCACAGGGGACAAATGGCCATCATGAATTAAAGGCACGAAACCACTTGCACATTTGAGTAATTTTTCTGTGAAAGGGTTACTAGTGAATTATGAGTTTTGACAAAGAATGCATTTACTGAATCCTTGATTTAAACTATCTAAAAACATAGTTTGTTTATACAGATGTGGGTAATGGCGGCGAGGAGAGACTCCCGCGTCGTTTCACCAACTATACTACGGCCAATGAAAATCGTTTATTTTCGACTTGAATTTGATGGAACTTTGACGGGCTTTTTCGGGCTTAAGGACTTGATTTTTGACTTTTGGAACATTACCATCATTTTTATCGCGAAAAATTCTATGCTTACATATTTTTTATCCTCAAATCCCTCACCCATGCAACAACCCCATTCAATGCTGACGAAACTTGGATGCCCTAGGCTTTTTTAAATTGCCGATACGCAGATATACCTATGTAAGGCAAGAATGGATGAATATATTACTTTTGCAGGATATACACTACTACTTACATTCTTTAAGAAAATAATTGTATACATATGTCTCCACAGCTCCCTGAAAGTTTCTATAACTGTTCTTTAGGTTAGTTCTAATTGAGCCTTTGTGATGAAAAGGCATGAGAAATGAGCAGACAATACCTCAATCCATTCCAGTTTAAAGCTTCAAGAATAAATAAACAGGAATCCACAAATACTTGGGAAAGAGCACAATTTAGGGAAAATCTTCTAAGTGATCCAAAAAAAATTAAAAATATGGAATTCATAAGATTAGAGGTTCAAACATGATAATCCCACTTTGTTTTAGTGACAAATGAGTTCATGAAATATCCCTTGCACTGGGCAAAGCCATGAATTTTAGTTTGATTGATAACATAGAGCTTTGACTGCACAAAAGACTAGACCCCATGCACCAATTGCCATGAAAAGGGGGAGGAAAACCCGCTGAAAAAGGAAAGAAAAATGAAAAGATAATCATGAAGCCAAACAAAATGTACAGTGACAAAAGCATACCTCTGAGTATGGGATTTCCTTGCTTGGGTTTTGATAATAGTCCGATTGAATCAAACGAAAGTTCAAAAGTAAGGCTAAGTGAGATGCCAGATAGATCCCATCAGCGTTCACAATGGTCCCTTTGTCTTTAGTAAATAAATCTATAAAATCACACAAATAGACTGATAAGAGCCAATTGTCTAACCAACAATAATTATCACTTTTGTCATTTCAAGAGTAGTTTGTTACTGAGGACTTCTCTACTCTATTTCTAAAACTAGAATTTTCATTTTTTAACACACCTTCCTTCCCTTAATAAACAAGATATTTAACATACTTTATTTAAACAATTTTGTAAATCCTCATTTCTTCATTATATTACCCACTCAAAAAAAGGTGTGACTCTGA
This sequence comes from Bemisia tabaci, assembly GCF_918797505.1. Lineage (NCBI taxonomy): Eukaryota > Metazoa > Arthropoda > Insecta > Hemiptera > Aleyrodidae > Bemisia > Bemisia tabaci. The sequence goes on from NC_092796.1 coordinate 22,950,704, forward strand.
GACCCATAAAATATGGCTCGGAGATCCATAATTTCTAACCAAAGTGACTTACCATCTACAGTTTGGCTTTCTGAGCCATACTTCATTGGTCGGGAACCTATAAGCATGGCTCCACGAACTATTTTCTACGGCTACATGATCCATAACTCGGACGGTAAGTCACTGTTCCCATTCTTGTTTTTTGAGCGCATGTTTGTGACTTAAGAAATTACAAACAAAGAGTAAAAAAGGCATTCAAACGGCACTGTTTTGATGTTATTACACAGAACATACTAAGAATGCTATCAACATATATTTGAGGCTTTAATTGATGAGCAGTGGGTCTAACAATAAGTTTTTAAAACTTTTTTACTTCGGCCAAAATAAATTAATTTACAACTTCTTCATAAGACGACCTAAAACCACTTCTTAATAAAGCAATATGTTCATGGTTTAGTTGCCATAGTTTTTGCCATCGAAAATCTTGTAGTAGTAAACAAAAATTACCTTCACAATATTTGGACGAAAATTCTTGCAATGCTTCATCAACTTGTAAAATGCTACGCAAATTTAACAATGTCGGCAAAAATGAGATTAAGGCAGATTTAAAATGATGAGCATTTTGCCGTTCCATATCGGCACTTTCGGTGATTATCTGGAAACCGAGAATTAAAATCCTAATTAAGGAAGCACAGTTTACTGCAGAATCTTAAAGTTAGTTAAGTACTGGGTGAGATTACGGAAGTGCCATTGTTGATTCTGGCGAACGAACAGGTTTGAGAGAGCCAAAAATGCTTGGCAAAGGAGAAAATGGGGAAATGTATCTAAGATAATTAACAGGAAATAAATGTAATGAGCCATCAAGTTTCCGGTACCTAAATAACTTATCATTAATCAACATTTATATGTGAAATGAAAAATATTTATCAACTCCAAAAATTTGATTAACTGCGAACAAAAGTGTAAGTACTAAATTATACCATTGAGTGGGCCGAAATTTTGACCTGATGTGTAAGTAAGTATTAAATTGAAACAGGAAAAAAGTAAGAAAAAAAAGAGATAAAAATGCTTACTTTCATTTCTGAGTCCATATCTTTTAGGGATTTTTCAATTTTATTGAGTCTAAGATCCGCTTCGGTTTTTCTTTTCTCCGCTTCAGCCACCATTTCTTCTAGCTGCAAAAATCAAGCAAATTGTTCAGTAAATTTGGGAGCAACCAAAATGAATTTTACAAACAATTTAACACCCAAAATCCATCAGAACACTTCTTATAATATATAATTTGTGGAATTCCACAAATTTAGAACTTGGCCCTTAGAATTACATCCTGTAGACATTAACAATCAAGAAACAAGCAGAGGGAAATCGTTTCTAATCTCCTTATCAAAAATATTTTTTAATGATTAGCTTTAATATAAAAGTTTAGCCTCTTGAACTATTGACAACAAAATTAAAGATTTTCCTTTGATGCTATAATTAGGATATGAGGTTCAAAATAATGTTTTTAACTTATCTTAAATAACCAAAAAATAATTATGCTGAGTAATGCAAGAATATCTCCAATTTGAACGGTCCAAATGATACTCACATCAGAGTCATCCAGCTGAAGGCCTTCCTCCGGCCCTTCCGTTTCCCCGCTGCTCAAGATACCACTGCTACTGCCACCACTTTCTGACCCTTCTTCAATCTCCGTTTTACCTCGCTCTTTCTCCATGACTTCTCTGTAGTCCCGCGGTAAACGAGACATCAATTCATAAGTAAGAGGACCTACAAGAGTAAAAGGAATCAGAATCAAAACTTGGTGAAATGTAAATTTAATGTCATATGACAGTTGGAGAAATTCAAAGTTCGTCAACATCAGCAATTTATAATCTTGCTGTTTAAACTTCATCAGGAACATGGTGGATGGTAAAAATTTCCAACTTTGTACATGAGAAATCAAAGTTGTCCTTTAGGTTGATTTTAACTTCCAACTCACCAATAACACCCAAGTCCACAGGGAAGCAATTTCACATTCGTCTATTTAATTTAGTTATGCGAAGAAATAATTTTTTCTTTGTGTAGGGTCTACGTAAACCAATAACTGCGATGTATCAGAGGCAAAATTTATTTTCCAGAAGTCTGACGGCTAGCTAAATGATAAGTTGGTTCTCAATTTGCTAATTAGACTTTCATTGATTTTGGTTTTCGAAATATGGGACAATGGAAACCTCTCAGCACTAGTACAAAAAATGCTAATCACTATGAATCACACTGATGTGACACTATGAATCGCACTGCTATCACAAGAATGTGCTGTACACTATGTGAAGGGTTTTTATTCTTTTTTTTAAATTTGTTCACAAAACATTCATAACATTTGGAATAGATAACATATCCCATCTACCAACTTAATGGCAAAAATGATACATTACCTTGATAATCACAGTCTTTCATCTTAGGAAACATTGAGTTGATCTTATCCACATATTGATCGTTTAAGTTTCTCCCTAGGGATAACTCTTGCAAGGCATTCAACAAGGCCAAAATACACGAAATGCTGGCATGCTTGATGGCAATATCACTACATCCAGCACATTCTTCAATCGAGTCCATGACCCTGAAACAGAGACAAAAATTTACCGTGAAATGCACAAGCCACTTGTGAAGCACAGAGAAGTAAGAAACTGGAATGAAATGGAAAAATAAACTCAGGCCCTTCGGCAAATTCTGCTTTAGATACCTATGAATATTACATTCAATTGGAGCCAGATATCTGATATATCCAGCCCAACTCTACTTGCGTAGCTGTTGATTTAAGGCCTATCAAATTCCGAACAGATTCTAATCAAAATAGACCATTTGATGATGGTTGGTCACACTCACCATGCAACATTCATCTTTGATCAGAGTAAAGTTCCACCATTCAGCATTTTTTGCCACTTGGTAAATTTCTGCCAAGTTTTAATTTGAAAATAATGAAAAGTAACGATTTTGGGACTGATGACTCCCTACATTTATCCTCAAAATTGGATAGGAACTTATCCATCATTATCTATCAAAGTCTTTACAGGCTTGCACATTGCGATGACATCACTCTGTCAGTTCTCGGTGCAACTATCTGCAAATGGAAAGTAACCAACAAAAACCTTAGACATAATGCAAGTGTTGCTCTTTGTTTGATTGAAGTCGTAGGAAGATCTAAAATTCCTAGACCGTTGATAACTTATTTAACTACTCCTCGAAATTTTTCGGGTTTAAATGAAACCCTGATATTTCCTTCTTTTGCAGAATCCCGGTTGCTTCTTCTAGGTTCAGGAGTTCAAGTCCCCAAAAATACATTAACTCTTTGAGCAAGCTTGATATTTTGCATAAATGACTGATAAAAGTTGTCACAGACTTTTTTAGTTAAACACTTGATGGAAAAAGACTTACAAACGCGTCAATGCCATATCACTTTGTGGACAGCCTTTTTCATCCTCCAACAGCAATGGTCCAGCAAAATCAAGCAAACGACTAGGACTACCCAGAAGCTGAGAAAAAATGGAAAGTTAGAGAAACATAAGATGAGAATTGCAAAAAATTCATTCTTGGTAATCACTTCACTTAAATTCTTACGATGTAACTTGATTTCTTCTATCTTGAAAGTGCGTGTGTTATGCAACTTGCTATTCTACTTCTTACAGAACAATATTATGAAAATAAATCGCACAGTAAATTACTTTTTATTCAAAGGATTACTTACAATTTATTTGATGATCCCAATGTTCATCAACTACTTATTTCAGAAAGAAAAAGCTGAAATTCCAATATAATTCCGCCATAAATTTGGAATTTTAATTTAATCAAAAAGCTGTGCGTCAAATATCTCTATCGAAGATTTTCAAAACGCCCAGGGTAACCTTTCAAAGGCTTAAGTAGGACACAACACCAATTTCTTGATCATTTGCCAAACGTACGTTTTTACATTTTATTTTAATGGTTCGGTCATTCATGCTCAAAATTACAGTGATGCATCTTCGAAGCAATTGCGAATGAACCTATTTTAACTATTTTTGAATGTATAAATCAAAAAGGAGGTCCTAACTAAAATTGGAAGATTTCCTCACAAAAGTATTTTAAAAGAATAATACCTGCTTATTAGCAGGTATCTCTGTTGTAAAACAACATTATGATAGTTCTTAATTTATTGTCCTTTTACCTTCTTGATATTTCTTCTATTTTTTTCCTACCTTACTTCCTGTTATTCTTTGGTGCACTAAGTTCTACTCTTGCTGCAGTAAGAAAAGATGAGGCACAAGATACTAAAATCAACTTTGAGGATGCAGAAAAGGCTACTGGGTGATCTGAATCTTAAAATTCTAAAAGCGAAGAATATTGTTCATAGCTGCTTAAATGAGAAGGAAGACATAGATTGAAGGAGGGAAGGAAAAAACCAATTACCTCTCTCAGTGCTCGTAAGGCCTCTAACCGATGTTGAGGAGGCGGGTAAATAAGCATACGATGAAAGACAGATTCCAAAACAGGCCTCAGAGATCCAACACAACCCACCAATCTGACAAGTTCACTCCCAATACTGTTGGAAGAGAAAAATAAGATGTAATAAAGAGAAACTAAGGTGGCAAAAAATTTGGTATTTATTGAAAGCGATAGGTCAAGGAATTTATTTTTGTTAGTTGATACTGAAAGATAAGAAAAACATGATAATGCTGGTCTAGATGTCATAATCCTAGTATGCAAAACGTATATCGACGGTGAAACTACCAAACCACGTATCTCGGTTTGCGACGTCGCAGACTTCCTGTCATACTTTATTTTTTAAATGAAAAACTACTTAATGTCCAGTCTTGAAAATTTCTGTGATTTTTCCTCTTCGTGCGGAGAAAATTCTGTGAAAATTTCAAGGAATGATATTGATTTGGTCTACTTCAAAAAAATAAAATGCGAGCGTAGATTTTTAAACACCGCAAACAAGATACGTGGTTTGGTAGTTTCACCGTCGATATGCTATCTTGCACCCTTTGGAATACATACTGCACAAGTTTTCCTCCTCTGCTTTCAGTTGTGTCTGCCATCTGGATCTTCACTACTTGACGCAAAAGATGCAACCGGAGATAATGTGAATTTGCATCACTTGATCAGACCAAGGTGAAAGAAATCATGGTATGACTACAGAATTGGATGATGTCACTTGCATCCAATTGTACCGATGTAATTGTTTTTGACAATCATCAATTATCGACCATCAGAGCATAATATTGTAATGCAAGCTCCTGACCCAATTTAAGACTTCATAAATGGAGAATAGAAATCAAAGCAATCATTTGGTGCTATTTACTGGAGGTTCATGGGTGCGTACCTTTGAAAGTACGATAAAGCTGGACATTAATGCAAGATAAGTTGATTGATACAAATAAAATCTTAATTTCAAGAGCCTTCCTTGAGCTTAAATGTGGATTCTAGGAAAAAGTCAGAGGTAATATCGTGCTTCTTGGAAAGTTCTACTTACGGTTGATTGAAAAAAAGTCAACCCTTGGAGGAACTTCCTTCTTGAAAAAAAGCATTGAGCATGGTAACTTACAAAGTACTTGAAGAAATATTATAATCCTAAATTGTTTCATTTAGACCAACCTGTAAACTGTTTTTGCTTGATGACTATCAAAACTTGGCGCTGAAGCAAGGCCTCCAGATCCTCGGCCTATTTCTCCTTCTGAATTTCCTGATTTACCCTCTCGAGATATTATTTTCTTATCTACTCTTGGAGATCCTAGAAATGCAATCAATGCTGGGCACAGTTTCTGCCACAAGAATGTGGTGAAGTGTTTGTTCGAATAAATTTTTTGAGGCAGACTTGATACCAGCGTGTGCATACATTCTAGCAAAAAAACAACGGTTTGGCCGCTTCGTTCACCTCGTTCTCTGCAAAAGGAGTAAAGAGAAACCATTCTTATTGGCATGAGGCTTTTCAGTTTTCTCATTAAAAAAGTTTTGAATGTGTCACAGTCCGTGGAAAAATGATGATCCTCAACACCAGAGGCAGATCATGACATATAATTCTGAGTCAGCTAATCGTTAAAAATGGAACCCTTCGTTCAGTAAAAATGTTTCAATAGATCAATAGCTTAGTTCAGGTGTTATTTTCTTTCTAACAGACTGTGAAGTCTGATGAACACTGCAGTCTCAAATTTTTAACTTCTTATCATAGAACAAAAATGGTAAATAGAGGATCCCTGGTAGATTCAAGGTGTGCACTTGTTCCTTTAAGCAGCACATTATTTGTGCACACTTGAGTTTTTAATGCAAAAATGGTAGATAAAAAAATTGATTAACTTTAAAGAGCTTACATTTGAGTTTCCTCAATCTTGCTACAGATGAACTGCAAAATTGGTATAATTTGATTAAAGCATAAAATTCCACTAGGACTGATGTCTTTTAAACTTTCGGATTCTTGACATTCTTCATCTGAAAGGCATAAGAATTACAAAACATTACAAAAATAATAGCTTAAAGAAGGTATGTGTGGAAATGAAAAATATCAGAGATTTTTTAAGATACCTCATACTCATCTCTTGAAGTGAGTTCACGAGAAATTTTCTCTGGTTCATCACGATACTTATCAAAAATCCAAAATTTCTGGTAATGCTAGTGCAACAAAAAGTTGTATTTTTTAAACTAATGCCCTCTAATTTCCCTCTTTTGACCCAGCTGACATAGATAAGTTTGCACGATGTCGAGCGGGGGTGAGAAAAATTCTCAATCTTGCAGTCCATGGATCTTTGCAAGCAGAAGGCAAAACTTGGACCATAATAAATTTTTACTCACTTTCAGCATGAGAAACACTTTAAACGTTCCATGCACTAGGTCACTTTCACACGAAATCAAACACATTTTACAAAAAGCAAATTGAAAAAAGTCATAAGGCAAAAACGTTAGATCCTGAGAAACAGTCTACTTCTTAAAGTTATTTGTACCTTTGGTACCTAGGTTTTGAAGTAACATCATTGATTTTAAAATAACTATGAAATCAATTGAGGTTTCTCCTGGTATGCTAAGGGATGACTGACTTCGGACAAAGGATTCATCTACATTGTTAATTAACGGGTATTTCCTCCGACACACAAAAGCCTCTGGACATGTATTGTAAAAGCGTACCAAGAATGTTGCAGAAAGACCTCAATGTTTGACTAGTTGCAGCTTGAGCAGCAGTTCGAATGGCGTTATTTCCTGACTCATACGCTTCAGAGCAAAGTGTCAATATCTGTATGATAAGCCGTCCATTCATGGTCCAATATGGGAGACACGCCATGTTCAATAAAACCTGGAAAATCGATGGTCGCTTTAGAAAGAAGTAATAAAAATTTATGATTGTACATGTTTTGAAACCGATTTATTAGCTGACATAAGGGATGAAGAATACCTTCATCCGTGAAACAAGATACCTTTTCTTGTGAAACGACCCTAATATCAGGGATCTGTATCAGTTTCAAAAAGAAATGTCAGGCATCTGTGAGACCTTTTCCTCTGTGCATAACTTGATTTCTTGGAACAAAAAAAAAATGAAGTAATATTAATAAAAAATAAATAAATCAAACGACTAAACTTACTTTCAGCATGTCAACTTGTGTATCATCAGATTGGCTTAAAAGAGAGTTCATGGCGCACAGCAGTTGTGATGGAAGCCACAATGAATCATCTTCTGGCTCAAAATTTGACTGAAAGCGGTCATCCCTCAAAAGTTTCTGGGAAGGAAACATAAATTAAAAACACTCAAAATAGAACAAAATTTTATAAAGCCACTAGCTACGAAGATAGTCTTATGCTTCGCTTAATGTCATTAAAATGTTAGATTCTGTAAAAAATGAAAACATGATTGAAATAAGTGATTTTGTGGCTATGATAAGTTAAGACAGACACAGGAGGAGCTTCTCTAAGCGGAAAGCATTCCTTTTAAACGCACATAGAGGAAATGGGCAGTGCTAATCAAAGAGTAACCAGCTTCTTTAAATTACTTCATTTATTCTTGCCTATCTAACTTGATGTAACTAAAATTATAGTTCAGCCAGCAGAATTGGATAAATAAGAACAGTATGTATGGTTCGAAGCTTTTGTTACAATTTTAACTCAGGAACGATGTAAAGACGGACTGTGCGTTTCGAACCAAGAGAACTGGCGATATTAGGGATGGACTCCAGCCCTCCTATGATAAGATAAGACTGTGATAATAATGTGTAACTACCAGACCACCTATCTCTTTAATGGTCTTTAAAAATTTCCACTCCCATTTTGTTTTATTGATAGAGACAAATGAAGCTCATTCCTCGAAGTTTTCTTCCCACTATGAGGTTTCGAAGAAATTATGTTGAGTAGTTTTCCATTTACATAATGAACAGTGACAGGATGTCAGCACGTTGCACACCAAGATACGTGGTCTGGTAGTTTCACCTTTGATATGCTGTAGGCACCTGCAGATAACTTGTACCTGAAAGTAATCACTACCCTGATTATCGACCGCCACAGAAAAAACTTGCACTACTTAAAAAAGCAGTGCAAAATTAATTGGATAAAACCAGCACCAAGGTTTTTAGCCAGGTATGATTAGTTTAGCAGAGCACGTGATATCTAAGCACCTGCCATTACTACAAAAATCACATATTCTGAGATAATGTGGAGCATTAATTGTAGGGTGATGCTACTTCGCGCTTTTCCACAGGTTCTCCATTATTTTAACATGATTGGGCAGTTCCTGTAACACTGGTCCATAAGAGATAAGAATTGTATACAATGTAAGATAAGATATCTATTTCACTTACATGGAGGCCTATTAATGCAAGAGAAACCAACTTGCTTTTCTTCGTTTCGACAGCAAGCTGGAGTGCACACAGGCATTTTGCTCTCAGTTCGTGTGCTGGATCTCTCATTAGCCCTTGCTGAGATTCCAGGAAATCTAAAAAGTGAAAGAAACATAACCATTGCAGCTGAAATTCATTCAAATGTTGCGCCCAGAAGATAGAACAAATTGAGATTTCCAATAGAGCTGTTTTTGATAAGATAACAGCTGGTTGATAAGGGTGGTTGAAGTTAACCAGTGTGAACGTTGGCATACCTGTGTGAAGTCTAGGTATGTAGATGGTGTTTAGTAGTCTTAGAACTACATGGAATATACCTGTACTCCGATGGGTTAAATCAATTGATCCCTAAACAGCTGTATACAGAACGGAGTTCATAGAGATTTTCACACTTTCTCTCAAAACTTGACAATCCTACAGACTTGTTCAGTTCATACTCAGCAACCCTAATACCACATTGAAGGAAGGAAAATTTCAATAAAGAGGCAGACGGTAGGTAGCATACAATGAAAAAGGGTTTAACACAACGCAGCACTGGTTGGTGCAATCGGCAGGCCATGCGGCAAAAACGGGGTCTTCAATAGGACTGTCTTCCAGAAAAATAGAGCGGAATGGCAGCGCATCAGGTAAAGGGTGCAGCATATTGAAATTGAGTGTGCTCATTAAGGGTGATACTAAAGTACATTTTAATAGTAAGAATCTTCTCTGACTCACCATATGCTTCCTGGCTTGCTATTCTAACCTCCGAAAATTTAGGGCCGGCAGCTTCGGCAATTAACTGCTGCAGTAGATCTTCCATCCTAATTGAAAGAGATGTCAAAACAATTCTTTCCGAAACACAGTAGATTCACACATCTTTGAGGCGATGAGGTGAAAAAAGTTCAAAGTTCTACTTTCACTTCACCTGATGCTCCAAAATTGACGAAAGCGAACAGAAAGTGCAGGAATGAACCTGACTTGCTAAGTTCTTCTCTCCCGTGCTTTTTGATTGGCCGATTTATCCGCCATATTTTTTAGGCGGGAAAGGGGAGCAAGTTCAATTCCCCAGTTTCGTCTCGCTCGTCCGAGAACATGAAATAGGGGGAAACGTCTATGAAACGTTACTATAATTATTACTACGGAGAAACTTCGGTACTTGGGCTGCTCCATAAATGCAACGCAGGCCCACTCTCAAAGAGCCATGGCACTTCGGAATCTGGGCTGCAACTCACCACCGACGCTAGCGCTGACGCTTGCGTCAGTATCAGTAAACACTCATCAACCGGAAACATATTAACCGGAAACATATTAACCGGAAACACATCAACCGGAAACTCATCAACATCTAGCATTTCCGTTTCGGGTAAGTTCAGGGAGGTATTCTCAATAGAAGTTCAACACGCGTGCATAATGAGTCCACGAATGAGCTTAATTAAATTACCCACTCGAGGAATTCGAGAACCCGGTGAAACTCCGCGAATTTTTATTTATACACAACCTTCTGCCCCCCAATAAAAATTGCCCTCTTTGAAATAATCCTATGAAATTAAGTTACAGTAGGAAACCAATTATCGGAGAATTCCGTTGTCAGAAAACTAAATTACACCCAAACAACAAAGCCGTAAAAATCTCCCAAGCCGAAAATACGTGGTTTGTCGGGGCACATTGCCCAGTTGAAAAAATTCTCACTATCACATACGGATTCGCGCATCGGTTTACATACGAACAGGTGATGAATGAGTGTAATTTATCGGACGAGGACACCATGCACAGTCAGTTCGGAAACTATCGCGAACTGGTACGCGTATTGCCGCGAAATGTGCGTCATTGCTTTAGATGCTGACTATGAAGACGAAGGACTCATCGGCTGCGACGGCCACCTAGTGGAAGTAGACGAGATGAAGTTGGGGAGAAGGAAATTCCACCGCGGCAGAATCGTAGAAGGATCTTGGATTTTCGGTATGATTGACCGCGACACGAAAGCGTTCAGATTGGAGATATGCCCGGACAACAAACGTGACAAGTATACACTAATGAGGATGATAATGAAACACGTGGAGCCAGGGTAATTATCTAAAATTTCTATTCTTGATTAGGCGTCGCTGTGGCGGCTCCCCCCCCCCCCCCCCCCTTAGGGCGAAATCCTTTATGATGTAGAATTTAATTTGCGAAATGACAAAAAAATGATTTAAATAATAATAATGAGTGTTCCCTCTTTCGAGTTACAAAAAAAAAAAATAATAATAATAATAATAATTTAATTATATTATATAATTTATATTATTATTTATATTATAATTATATGTATTATATCTATATTATATTAATTATTATATTTATATTATTATTATTTATATTCATATTATATTATTATTTTTATATTGTTATTATATTTAATTACATTATATTATTAATAATAATAATAAAAGAAATTAGGGATCCTAAGATAAAGTATTAATTCTCATATGTCTTGTGTTGCAGCACTGAAATTAATTCGGACGGCTGGGGTGGCTATATAGGTAGAGTCTGGACTCTAGATCCAATGTGTTTTTTTTTTTTTTCCAGTGTAGTTTGCTGTAATAAAAATAAAATATGTCAGGAGGCCAGACGACGTGTGGCGAGCAGTTGAGCAGATGGTTAACACTGCCCAGAATCTAACTCATGAAACTAATACCACTATTTGCGTTTCCACGTGTTCGCCGGTGGTATCGTCTCTAATTGAAGGCGGGATGCGCTTTACTTCACAGTGACTAGACCTGTACGAGGCGGTCCGACACAGGACACAGGTATCACGCATTGATAAAACTGATATCTTTATTCGTACTTCCATTTGTTCGCCGGTGGTATCGTCTCTAATTGAAGGCGAGATGCGCTTTACATCAAAAAGACTGCCTCTACGAGGTGCTCAGACCCAGGCATCACGCATCGATGAGAATGATAAAGTGTGATTCACTTTCATCATGTGAGCGCTAGTGAATGGATAAATATATCAAGATACTTTTTCCGATTCTGATGAAACTGGCCACTAAAGGTACTTACGGGCAGTGCAACTCAAGGATATATAGAACACGAAGGGTCTTATTAAAATATGAGAAATGAGAGGATCTTACATGAGCTCGAATTTCTGCTATCTCTCACAAGTGACTGGGCTCGCGGTGGCAAAACGTTGCCGGACAGGACTAATACGATGTCAAATATCCTAAACATTCAAATTTGGAGCATTTGATATTTTCCGGAGTAAATTTGTCCTGTAAACTTGTAAATTTTGTAAATCTTTAGAATAATCGAGAGCGTTGATTATTAATCGAAATTTTGGCTTTTTTTTACTTTTTTTCCCCAGAGTTTTTAGGTCATGCTCCGGGTAATTTTGTGGGTTTGACGGGAACAATCAATGTTTAGAGAAATATTACACAATTTTTTTAAACCTGATAATATTGCCACCGATAAAATCGGAATATTTTGAGTTGATGATGAAGCAACTAGAGCAAAAAGACTCCTGTACTATTTGGGGCTCTGTCACATCGTGATCCGCACTCCACTCCGCAGCCTAAAGGTAAAATTTATTACTACATTGTTCTTCGTCAATTAACACTATGTACACCACAAAGAAAAAGGATAATTCCGATTTTGTAAATCATGCTCCATCTACAGCTTTTAAGAAGAATGTTTCTTAAGGCTGCACTCGTTGGTGGATATGCAACTTAAACGACCAAAACAACTTTGCTGCCTTATCAGTAAAACCAATGTTGAGCGACAAAATATTGACATAAAAGTAAAAAAAATGTAAGAGACCAGATTTCGGATCATAAATTTACCCACAGCGTCATGGTTAATGAGAGACATAGACGAATATTTCATTTTTCGAAATTATCGTTCGCATGGATAAAATATTTGGTCTGCATGCGCGACTGGACCATCTTTATACCTAGCTCATGACCTACACTGCGGTTGTAAAGAGAGTATTATGGGTATCTGGGCCTCAGGATCCTATTTTATTCACGATCTATATTAGGCACGACCATTTCAGAATAATAAGTATGGAACTGCGTGGGGCTAAGAAATGGCGGAAGCTTCATATCAAGCAAATGCGGTGTAAGTATAAATGTTGAAATTATTACAATTAGTGAGGCCAGGAGACTACGTTCTCTGTGTTTAAATATACTCTCCATTGAATCATTCGGTAACCAAAAACAGATGTGTTCGCTGTTCACCTCCTACAACCAAAGTTGATTCTGGATCGATATTACAGTTATGCTAACTAAAATACATGTTACTTCAAGTATATCTGACAGAGCTTTTTTCCGTGTAGTTGCAACCTCCCCACGAGATCTGACTTGACAGATCTCGAAATTGAGCAGTACGAACCAATTTTTGTACCCGTATCGATGGCTGCCGTGAAACATGCGAAAACTTTTAAGGGATGTGACAACGTGGCTCGTCAAAGAAGCTCGCAGCCTCTGAAGGAGCACTAATTACAAAAAAATCGCGTAGTTAGATTGAAAAAGCACCGACGAATAAAACTTGCCAAGTAGTTGTTAATTTTACATGACTTCATCTGAAATTAAACAAAACGGAAAGTTTAACCATTTTTTTTTTTAATTTACCTCTTGAGTTTCCTCATTCAAACAGAATAGACGCAAATCATAAAACTTTTTTCAAACCTTCTGGGCATCGATTAATTATGAAGATTCCATGATTGTTTTTTCAGGCAAAATCTTGTAGTAGGTATCAAAATTTCTGACTGTTTAAAATCAACCGCCAAATCCTCTGATTCGCGAGAAAAAAAACACTTACATAAACAAGTGGACCAAAAATACAGTGTTCTTCAAAAGTAACGCACCACTGGCCATGAGGGAGGGGGGTGGCCATTTGAAATTGTTTAGTTACCCCCCACCCCTCTCCCACGAGGGGATCAAAAACTGGAAAGTACCTAAAAAATTTCACCCTCGATATGGGGAAAAACGTCTTAGACCGCAAATCTATATCATAATTAGAACTAAAGTTATGGACAGTGCATGGTGCGTGACTTTTGAATAACCCCGTGCGTCAGGTTTTTATTATTATTTTTAAATTTTTTTTTTTTTTGGGGGGGGGGGGGGGGTTCTGTCAGCAGCGTTTCCTGACGGAACCCCATAAAGAGCTGGGCTAGAAGGTAAGTGTGCCTACATTGCGCCTGCATTTTACGATGCATATCAAAATATCTCATATCCATTGTGCAATTAGAAACTACAATTTCTGGCTCAGTTTAAAAACAACGCACGTACCATTATTTTCCCAAGGCATGCATGAGTGTTGTTATACATAAGCTAGAAAAAAGTTGTAGTTCCTAATTCCAAAACGTAGGTTATTTATCTTTTGACCTGCAATATTCACTCCGGCCGGTCTTTGGGAATTATCTGAAAGAGTCCTTCAGTCAAACTGTGGGTTCAGATACCTGATGCGCTGCTATTGTACTATGACTTACTGGTATTTCTTCGGAGAAACTATCCTTAAATTCAGAAATTAGGTATCAATTGATCGATAGACAATCAAATCGCTTGGAAGTGCAGTAAGACCATCTTAAAGACTTCTGGATGCTCATGATTGTGTCGCGACGGCCAGCGATGCTCCGAATTTTACTACGACCTTTTTCCGATTCTTTGATGGTAAGTGAGAGCAGTTTCTGCTCTAAAACCTCCGAGGCAGGTGCAATTATTATCTCGGAAACTGGCGGCTTCAATCTCGTTAAGGCCTCGGGAAAATTGCAGTGGTGACAAGTTGCACAAAAACATTTTTCCTATAAATCCTCCACTCCTTGGGGCAAACTCGTTACTTTACGGAAATATTGACGCTGAAAAAATACCTGGAATGCTGAGTTGGAGTGTGTACCAAGAAAATGATGACTTTAAGATGGTGATGATTGACCATTAGTAAACATTTTTTGGGCAGGGCCGGATGTAGCCGGGTGGCAAATGTTGGAATTATTTTCAAATGTAGGTATCAAGGAAAAAATCTGATTCAGAAGAAAAATTACAAACGAGAGAAGGCGGAAAAATCTCTCATTTTCTGAGAGTTAAAGTAAAGTAATTTCTAATTTGTTCGTCTTTCGGTGATACAGGGTTATTCAAAAGTCACGCACCACTGGCCATGAGAGGGGTGGTCATTTGAAATTTTTGAGTTGCCCCCGCCTTCCCTCCCCCGGAAGGGATCAAAAACTGAAAAGTACCTAAAATAGTTTCCCCCTCGATAACGTCTTACGGAAAAACGTCTTAAACCGCGAATCGATATCATAATTAGAACTAAAGTTACGGCTAGTGGTGCGTGACTTATGAATAACCCTGTATAAGAGACAGCCTTTCAATAGTATAGTTGAAAGAGAAACCAAAAACGCGATTTGTCCTGGAGCGGCGCTGCGCGGCGCTGAGAGGAATGATGACGAGGACTTGAGATGGAAAGGAGAAGCCCCCGCTCGGCGCGTCGGTCAGCATGAAGCACATATTAGCGCCTACAAGACTCCATGAATACTTCACGCATTGCGTCAAACGTAGTGCAGTCAGCAGCGGTCGGCGTGAAACGCATAGCGCCTACAAGACTGGAGGGATACTTCACGCATTGCGCCAATCACAGTGTGGTTGGCGCGGTGGCGGAAATTATAATCATTAAACCACATTCAGGTTTATTCTTACATAATCTTTTTGTTCTTTTCTTACAAACGGCCTCGTCTATACAGAGATGGGTTACGGAACTTAATTTTCGCGCAAAGTTCCGTGAACTTTCGCTAGTGTTGACAGGGCTTTTACAAAAAATGTGCCCAACGCGAGTAAACGCGTCTTATGCACCTCTCCTCCTCCGGCACGTTCACTTGATGGTTTGTATTGATGCTTCAAAACGAATGAGAAGGGGCGGCAAAATATAGGCGGCCCACGGGCAGCAAGTAGGTAAATCCTGCTCTGTTTTTGGGAATAAGTTTTGACAGTGAAAGCGTTCGCCAGTATAAATGTGGAGAAACACATTGCTGCACCGGCCAACGGATGTTGAAAGCATTATTTTTAATTATATTTTATCACACGCGATTTTAATTATTCACAATTTATCACCAAATATTTCCCTTCTTTTGTCGTCATTCTAAACTTGAACTTGTCTCATCAAGCAACTGCGACATTCCTGTTTCCCCTATGAATGTTTGCTGTTCGGCACTTTTTGAAAGCGATTTCAACGATCGGGTTAGATTATATCATTAAATTTTAACGATCAGACCCACTCTCGAGCACACACTGAAAAAAGGAATCTTCAATTTGCCGCCAAGGAGTATATTTCCTTGAATCAAGAATTTTGCTGCTTAATATAAACTACTTCCTTGCTTCACCTGGACATTTTTTTTGTACATAAAAATATACAACTTAAATCAAGAAAAAACAAATCTTGGCGGCAAATTCAAGAATCATCATGCTTGAGCCACGCACACTTCTTTTGTGTGTAAAAGTTGGTTTCTTTCTGCTGTACGTTGCCCACCTGAGTCAATTCTTCAAGCGCCTCGCGGAATATTCACATCTGCCTTCCCATGAATTCGTAAACTTCTTCGTCGTTTACATTACTTTCCCTTAATTTATATAATAATTTGTAAAATTCTTGTATTGGAGAAGGTCACAATCTATGTTCAATAATAATAATAATAAAAAAAAAAATCTGCCTTCCCGAAATTCGTTCAATTTACTTCCCTTCAGGCAACGCCGGGCACCTGCCGCAATTTGCAGATGGGGGAGGGGGGGGGGGCGACGGGAACTGCTTTGAATTATTTCCCGCCCGGGAGGCAATCCCTCAAAATTTCGCTTTTCATAATTACGAGTCGTAGAGAGCTGGATTTTTCTCCCGCGGGGCCGCGGGCGCGACAAACTCCAGATTGGGAGTGTAAATCAAGACGGACAACTTAGGAGAGGAGAGGTGAGATGACCGTGGGGGGGGGGGGGGGGTGGAAGAGTTGATGGGCGAGTGATACGTATCTAAGGAGGTATTATTCGTCCACGCTGCCCTGCACCGGGGCAGTAACTGCGCGCCGCTGCCGGGCCTCGCGAAATTCACGGGGTTGAAAGGATAGGAAGCCACATGATACAAGTTCATCAAAAAGTTTTTGGACATCCGCCGAATGCGAAATCGTTTGAGTGAACTGAGATGAGATATGAGAAAAAGCCGATAAGGGCTGAGATTGGACTGCATTACACTGGAAAAAAAAACAATAGTGTATTTCCTTCGGAAAATACACTAAAAACACATTGGATTTAGAGTCCAGGCTCTTAAAAAAATCGACAAGAAAAAGTACTCTTGATTCAATCAGAATCTACCTTAAATCAAGAACCAAGCCTCTTGATTTAAGCGGATTTCGTTTTGATTCAAGCAAAAATCCGATTGAATCAAGAGTATTTTTTCTTGTCAATGTTTTCAAGAATCTGGACTGACTCCAATGTGTTATTTTTCCAGCGTTTGCAACAATGAGGAACTAAAATGTCTGGCTCATCCGTAAAAACACGTATGTGCATAGGGAAACTAATGATATACATACTTCGTTTCTAAACTGAGATAGAAATTATTAGTTTCTAATAGGTCAGTTGCGCTGGTCACAGAATTGTGTTTTGAAGCTTCATACTTGCAGATAAGTAAAAAATGATATAAGACCTGTCTAAACAGCAACTTCCTATGTTGAAAAAAACAGAGATCCCGCGCCTTGAAAAACTTGATTTACAACGTCATCCACCGCGGTAGTACATACCATATTATGCACGACCTAGGTTGATGACATCATAAATCGAGTTTTTTAAGGCACGATGGCTCGGTTTTTATTCAACGTAGGAAGTTGCTGTTTGGACAGATCCTATTATTTTTAACTCAACTGCAAGTATAAAGCTTCAAAACACAATTCTATGACCAGCGCAACTGACCCATTGCAAAATGCGGTCAAGTTAGTCTCTCTGGAGCAGTTATACAGAGAAAGTAAGTATTGTAACTTTGATGGATATTTCTACCGATTTTTTCCTGATGGAGGTAACTTCCACTACCTACCTCAGGTTTCATATTTTTCGACTGAAAATAAATAAATCAAGAAATAAATGAAAACACGAATTTCCCCCGTTTTAGACCTTTGAACCCACATAAGGACTGCATTTTGCAATTCGGAACTACTTTTCTGCATGGCTCAATACATAAAAACGCCTATCTACATTGAGAAACTAACGGCACATACTTTGTATCTATGATGAGCCTGAAACTGTAGTTCCTAATTGCAAAATGTGGTCTATGTGGACCTGTGATGAGGCTTAAATATAAATATAGACAGAATTTGAATTCATCTGGGAAATACACGTCAACTGCGAGGAATCGGAAAAATTTGGCCGATAGGTGGGCCGTAATCGATATCCTCTTTTTAGCAGTGCATTTGAGTAAGTATAATTAGGAAGCTACTTTCTGAGCCCTATGAGATTATGGAGAGTCCCTCCCCACTGAGTTACTAGTCAAAGTTTTGTCAAATTCGACTTCGTCAGTCCGACTCCTTTGAGTTGCCGACCAAAGGGCCTACGAATTTTAGCCCGTTAAGAGCTTCTCTATGATGACAGTATTGGCAACTCTATATACGATATCCAGAACTTGTTCACCCTCATTCCCCAAAAAATCGCATTCCCAAAGTTTAAGTTACCTTCAGCGCTAGCTTCACATTCACACCTACAAAATGAAGGAGGGGACCGACAAGGACCGTTCTGGGGTCCGCACTTTAGGTAAATTTCCTCAACTCTACAATTTTTTGCTCATTGAAGGTCTACATTTTACAGATTGCATCCTGATTTCGTCATTTTCGGTCCCTTTCGGGTTTGATATACTGGCCTGATTATCGATAGGTCTGAAGGTCGATTTTGGAGGAAAATGCGAGTTTAGACTGTTGAAGTCAAATGCCGAAAATTTCGCATTTTTTGAAAACTCGGTGTTTGGACCCATGTTTAAATCAGTATTAGACCCGGAAAATAGATCAGAAAATATCAAATTATGATTCATTCCGTAAAAAATAGAGTTTCGATGAGCAAAAAATCGTAAATTTGAGGAAATTCAGGGCGAGCCCAAAAACGCCCCTAATCAATATCCTTCCTGCGTTCCCTTTGCAATTTTACCTCCCACCCTCCGAGAATCTAGCGAGGGACTAGTTAGCGTTTCGCACGGCAACCCTGCGGGCGAGAGGGCGGGAAAAAATGGAAGTGTTTTTATTTTTGACGCGGCAGTCGGTAGGTATAATAGGGGCTCGTGAATTTTTCATGAGTCATTTTCCTTTTTTCCGAAACAAGGGCGTAAGGGACTCCAGCATCCGCGGGAGGGACCCGGGGGGGGGGGGGGGCAGAAGGAGCAGGAGCAGGGACACACCGTGATAAATTGGAGAAGCTTCCTCGGGCCAGTTGGGCCCGTGTCTGAGGTGCCGGGAGTCGTCGTGCCGTGCGACTCTTATCCATGGCCCTTATCCCTCGGCGTGGCACTGACACATTAGACGGGATTTTTCATCCGCGCCCCATCCCTGAGCATCGGGACCCTTTGACCGGAGCCCTGGCCGCAGTCTCAATCTCCCAGGCACCGCTGACCGATATTCCACGTCGGTGGATCCCAGGACAAGGTATCAAATACAGTCTCCACAGAACTGCGTCCGAGATATTGGACTTACTCTCTGTATACGACAATTGCCAGACGCACAATAGTCAAACAGGCATTCAATGATAAAATTGCTAGGAGCCTAGGGTGTAGTCCTCAAATTTAGTAAACATTTACCAGGCCTAGTTCAGTTCAGGGTTTTGAAACGGGATTCGAATGCTTGAAAGTAAAAATTCATCGAATCCATAGGCTTCTCAAAATGCTCCTTATGTGTTTTAACCGTCAAATTTGGAAAAAATCTGTATTTCATGACACGTAGTAAATTTTGAGATAAACGTTAGTCCAGGGCTAGAGCTTATTACGGATACCATTGTATGGTGTGCTATTAATTATCTAGAACAACGGCTTCTCTGGAAACTCGCTGGATTTTCATCAGGTAAGGTCTAAAAGGATTTTCAAAAGACGTAAACTTCATCTTCCAGGGTGCGAAATTGGAAAAAACTTACGTTAGAACATCGTAATTGCGACTTCAACTCACGGGTTTCTGATAATATCTGCAACTCCTGCAGGGCTGGACGCCATACTGTTGTTGTTTACCAACACCAAAACTGCCAACCTTGACGTTTTTCACCTAGCATCTCAGAGTAGCGAAGTTTTGAAAAATGAAATACAATAACGATAAATAATTGCAATTTAATATTTATTTTACATCCAGAAACTGAATGCAGAAATCTTTTGACACCTAAATGCTTTCTAAATAGCAATTACTCGCTGTCGAATCTTGATTTTTGCGCACCAAGTTAGGTTGGCTCCCTTACCGGAAATGCCGCGCCGTGGCAGTGAGATTAGCTCCCATTTCCGTTTCCGCTCGTCATTATTTATTACGAATTACTTAGCGGGATCCCTCAAAACGTTTCGTTTCTTTATTTGCGCTGTTTTAAAATCTTGGTGATTTTGTTTAAGATGCAAAATTGTGTGGTGAAAGTGGAGAAATTGAATTATTTTTGCCGTTCTTGTAAACTTTCCATTTTGGACACTGCCACTTTATGTGCGGATACAGATAGAGTCGAAAGATTTTTGTTAGAACATAAACTAATCAGCACCCATTGTATTGTTCCGTCGTGTGGTTCTCTGCGTCCGGTTAATTGGCGCACCGGCGAATACCGTTGTCAGAAATATGCCTTTTGGCGAAATCACTGGATAAAATGTAATTTCAAACGTATCTTCTACAATCGCACTTTTTTTAATCGAGTTAAACTGACGAAAGAACAAGTAATTCTACTAGTGTGTTTTTGGGTTCATCTTGTTCCTCCTCGGCAGGCGCTCATAATGAACCAGCTTATAACCTTCTGTCCGCCAGTGTGGTCAACCGGCTTTCGTTTTGCAGAGAGGTTCTAGTGCACTGGATGGATAAAGAGGACAAAATTATCGGGGGCGAAAAATGAAATTGTCGAAATTGATGAATCTAAGATAGGAAAACGGAAGTATAACCGAGGACGCCGTGTTGAAGGACAGTGGGTGTTCGGGGGGGGGGGGGGGGTGTGTGTCTTACGGTCCGACCATACAAAATGCTTCGTTGTACCGGTGGAAGATCGTACCACGGAAACTCTTCTCCAAGTGATCCAAGAAAGAGTAGCTCCAGGGACCATAATCTACTCAGACTGTTGGAAGGCGTATAATTGCTTAAACCCTGAAGGGAAGTTTAAAAATTTACCTTCATTAATCTCTCATGAAAACCTCAGATTCACCTTTGCTTTTTTCATACAACTCGAAACCTATACCTAGGTATATGCAATATACCTTAATAATAAATAATATGTATTATAATATAATAATATTTTAATAATATTTTTAATATTTTTAATGTCTTATAATATTTATTTTATTTTTTTCTTAATTGATGGTTTTTTCCCCCTTTGTAGGATATTTAATAGGGTTTGTCTTCTTGATTTGTTAACTAATTAAAACACTATAATACAGGTGATTTTGCCTTCTGTTCAGGTTTCCAGCATCAAACTGTCAATCATTCTAAACATCTTGTAGATCCTCAGTCGAAGACCCACACACAGAACATCGAGAGACTGTGGCGTGATCTAAAGAGCACCGTCCCGAGATTCGGCAGATCAAAGGAGCATTATTATGGGTACCTCGCCGAATTTAAGTTTAAACGGGCTTTCCCGGATTTCAAGGACAGAGTCCATTGTTTCTTTGTAGAAGCTGCTGATTTATACCGGCCGAATGTAGGATTTAAATTTTAAATTTACGTTAACATAAGTAATCATTTCAATATTTTTATTATATTGTACCTCTATTAATTGTATTTGTATGAATACATGCTTATTTTAAGTGTTTCCAAAAAATGATCATAAAGTGATATTCATTAAAAATTCAGAAATTCTTTTAAGTCGTTAAGTTCTTTATTTCTCTATCATTTTTATCACCCATTCCACCGAGCCCAATGCAAGTTGGGGCAGATTTCATTCGTCAACAACGAAAAACGTCAAATCTAAGTTAGGTTAGGTTAGGTTAAGTTAGGTTACACGGAAAAAACGAGCTTAGGGTTGGGACCTACATGTTAGTGCTGGACACTAACGAGGGTTAGGTCAAATGGAGCCAGCAAGTCAGAGGAGTGCTGGGCACTAAACAGCTCGAGGCTGGGTCACTAAGGAAGAAGTAGTGTCAAGCCCTAAAGTGACTTTGGAGCGAGCGTAAAATATGAAACGCCTCCGCCTGGGATCGAACTCGGATTGCGCCGGTGGAAGACCAGCGCGTTACCACCAGGCTATGGTGACTCCGACGTCCCACGGGTGAATTTACACCTGTTAAGCGCAACTACGTCTCGCGGCATCTGATTAGCACTACTCATGTTCAGTGCCCACCTGTACTGCCTTCCGGTGTTGAGCTGTACAGCGTTTGGACGCCAGCCCTCAACTACTCCCCACTAAACGGCCAGTAGTGCTCAACACTAGTCTTGTTTTTTCCGTGTAGGTTACTTCAAGTTAGGTTAGGTTAGATTAGGTTAGGTTAGGTTACCTTACCTTATGTAGTACTGAGTTGGGTTAGATTTTAAAGGTAAGTGCAGAACAGTGACCGAAATGGCGGAGTCCACTCCGTGAAGTGCCGCGAACGAGTGCTACAGAATTGCGGCATACTTTCTGTGAATCGAATTTTTCGATTGATCGATTAATCGAATAATATTTATCGATTAATTGTCGATCGAATAATTATTGTCTCGCACTCACCACACTCTTTTTTTAGTGTCTGGCAATAGTTTTTTCGTGATTTTTACTAAAATTTAGCGAAAAGAACGGAAGCCGCTGTTCTAGATATTTACCGGTGTGCTATAATGCACGTTTTTATAATGATTCCAATTGTAAGTAAAGAAATATTTTTTGTAGCAGTAGCAAAAAACCAGAATTTCAATGAAATTAACTTGTTGCCTAAGCATTTGACACAATGCCTGATGAATATTTGTTTGCAACATTTACATATGCTTGACAAAAATCTTAGACTCAATGCTCAATTTTAATTTCTCTGCTTGAGCATGAAATCCAACAGCTTGAAGGCTGTGTATATTTTTAATTTTAATTAATTCATTGTCCTGACGGCAGATATAATATATTTCTCTCCTGAGAATCATTCTAAATCTTGGTAGGTTCAACTCAAGCGCTTGTCTTTGGTTCGTATGTCTTCCCTCTACTTTGATGAACGAGAGAAAATCTTCCCAGGAGGAGACAGAATCAGCCTTCATCTTGGCGTGTATGCAATCTCAACTACTCGGAGCAGAGGTTGAAATTGCAGTATCACGCGATCAGATGCGATGAGGAAAAAATCATTGGATTCACACTCAAAAATTCAAAAATTTCATAAATTAAGTCCTTAGTTAAAGTGACTTGAGTTTTGATTGGAATAGAATACATTTTATGGCAAAAAGGTACATTGAAATGTATTCGAAAACAATGGATTCGCATAAAAAAGTGGTTATACTAAAGCGATCTGTGCTGATTTAATCAGCAAACAAGCTCTGATCAAAATTTTGTTTCGAAAATATAGGTTTATTCTCAAACACGGGCCGATACAACTATAGATCATTTTTGAGAATGTATGAGCGATTAGAAGCCACATAAGTATTCTCAAAGGCTTCTTAAACTTGAAGGTATTCTTGGCCGACGAAAAAAAAATTAAAAGTAAAATCAAATTAACTTGTTAGGCCTTTAAGTTCAAGGAACGACTATGAATGACTATGGCTGACAGATCAATGAGTGTTAAATTAAAATAGCATTTTGATAACTTTATAACAAAACGTTTTGTTCGCTCCTGGTACAATGGTGATAATAAGTGAAATACGAGTTAAAAATAAAAAGAAATTTATTTGATGTCTTTTCTTAATTATAAAATACAATATGTCACACTAAAAATTAATTATCCCTTATGATTAAAGAACGGAAATGTCAAAAAATGCACGAATGCTTTCTTTTCAATATTACATATACTATTCTTATTCGTACCTTTTTCTTAATGATCTGCGCAGAATGGGATCTTGAGGCAAAAACAATAATCAAGATGAAACGGATTACGCAGTTTTTAGAATCCTAAAGATTTAGCCTTAAAAATGTCGTTATTCCGTTACTATACGGCTGTGACTACACTTTAATGTAAGCCCTGACGTCAGTATGATTCCAAGTTTTCAGAACCTGCGTGAAAATTGATTTATGCTCTTCGGTCACATGTCAAGAGGCGAAAGAAGTAGAATAGGCATTGCGACGCATACACGGGAAAAAGACGAATTTGAAGAGGGCTTCATTAGAATCGTGGAATTATTTGATCTACAGGATATCCAAGTATTTAGGGCATACACTATGCAGTCTAAACATGGGCCAATATTCATCGTAGCAGTAGGGCACCTGACATACTGATTTTTGGGAACGTGAATGCTTATAGCACAGTATGTATGCGTAGCACATATACATATTGAATCACCTTCTTCATATTTCTCCCAAAAAACTGCATTTTTGGTGCATTTAAAAGATTCCCTCTTGTGATTTTCAAGAGCAGCTTAGATATGTGGCTGTTGTAACAATACCGTGGGCGTGATTATGACATTACAACAATTTATACTCTAGATGACAAAAAACTCACTTTAGAATCGTAAAAATTACCTTCGTTGAGTGATATAAAATATGAAGTCACAAAATAAAATAAGACTAATATTAATGTAACAGAAAAGGTGTATGAAAAATATTTTTGCGTACGGTACGCAAAGGGAAACAAAAAGGACGCCGTCAAAACAGGTATTTAATTCCTCATTGATTGAGGTGTTTATTAAAGGGTTCCGAGTTTAAACTTCACTGAAAAGTTCTTTGCAGGAACAGTTCTAGCATTTAAATCAACCATGAAATCTTTTATTTCCACATTTACGACTTTTTGAAGAAAAAAGCTATTGATTCGCGCTACATCTAACGGGTAAACATATCAGTGATCGTACCAAGAGTGTGACACAGAGAGCTTCTCTATCACAACGTATGAGAGTATTCGTAAAATATAGACATTGAACACAACTAAACAAGTATCATTGAACAGTATAGTACAAAAACTAAAATCAACTTATTACATAAAAGTGTTCATTCCAAAATTAGGGCCCTAATAAAATTAAGAAATATTCAAGTCCTTTGTGCATATTAGGATGAATGTATATTTACACACGAGTACTTAGCAAGACTAAATATTTCATGGCGGGGTACTTTCATTTGGGCAATTACGTTCTAAGCACAATTACAAAGAGCTGTTCTTGAATTTTAAGATTCTTTAAGGATTCAACTTCAATGCTTAGATTGTGGCCTGTTATGAGGAGGGACTCCTGCCTCACTTAACTTTCTCACAAGAGAATTTCATTAAGCTCTGTGAAAACCAATTGAATACTCTTACCTCAAATATAAAATAAGTATGGATGCAAACGTCAAATAAGTCGGGGACAATTTTTAGAACAACTGTCACGGAATCTCCACACTGGAAAAAAAAAACACATTGGATCTAGAGTCCAGACTCTTGAAACATTGACAAGAAAAAGGACTCTTGATTCGATCAGATTTAAGCTTAAATCAAAAGGAAATCCGCTCAAATTAAGAGGCTTGGTTCTTGATTTAAGCTTAGATCTGATTGAATCAAGAGTATTTTTTCTTGTCGATGTTTTTAAGAGTCTGGACATAGTTCCAATGTGTATTTTTTTCCAGTCCGATAAAGTGATCTGGCCACTATCTTGGAGAATGTCTCTTCGGGGCGACGGACTTCTGAAAACAGGGCTCGCTGGTCAAATGACTCTAAAATTTTCAAGCGAAGATAGAACAGCAGTCTCCAGGCGTCAGTATGACCCTGCTTTGACAAATTAACTTAAAGCCCTACGCAATATAGTTTTCCGCGGAATCCGTGTGCTAAAAAACGAGTTATTTGAAACGATGGCCAATAAAATGCGGTCCAATGGCACGGAAAGAGTTAAACTTTTATCAAGTTGGTTTTCACAGGGAGCGGCGGTTTATTTTACATGCTCCGTGCCGAGTGTACTGGGGTTTATATTGAGATAGGATTTGTTTCAGTGCGTGTTCCGTATTGTTAATTTGCCTCTATGATTTTTACAGTGCACCGATGTCGAGAAAAAACGGCAAATTAACAGCGACAAAGCAAATATTGACGCAAGGTTCACCCGCGTGAGCGCGAGCGTGTACCTGTCGTCGTGTATAAGCTTTTATACTTTTAATTGATTTTTCGAGCTTTATTTATCGGGCTGAGGCTGGAGCGGGCATTTTTTCCTGTTTTTACACCACTGGAGACGGGAACGCAGTCGATAAGTTTCGTCCTCGCTGTGAGACAAAAACAGTCGGAATGGTTTTAATAAATTAGAATCCGCATCACGATGACAAAACAGGAATGCTGGTAACTCGATAACTATTTACCGACGCAAGTTTTCACCGAGGGATTCACTCTGGAAATCAGGCAAACATTACGGGTTGAGGAAACATCTAGCATTCTAGACACTGTGTCACCACGGATTTACGTAACGACCATTGTATGCGCCGTTTGCTGACCGCTCTTCATACAGTACTGAAACATTTCTGATTTATTGAAACCGGAGGGGCTCGATCGAAATCTCACCAAAGAATGACCCAACATGAAAGCCTTTCCATGACCACTGCAAAGCTTAAACTCCCGAAATGTCCTACAGCCTTATTGTTGAAATTTTGTGTTTGTCGAATGGACATGAATACCATAGGTTAAATGGCGAAGCGTGATTGGTCGGCTATGTCTTATCGCTGCTTTATTGGTTAGAATGGACGACATACTGTCGAAAACTCAAGAGGTACCTTTAGTTTGTCGTCCATTCCGATCGATAAAGCACGACAAAGCAGCGATAAGACATAGCCGACCGATCACGCTTCGCCATTTAACCTAAGTCGTCCATGTCCACCCAACAAACACAAAATTTCAACAATCAGGCTGCAGCCCTGCTTTCTGTGATATTACGATGAGATTTAAAAAAAGGAATACAAATGGAAGACAGGTTGTTTATCTAGGGATCGACTGAAAAATTCTGAATATCGTTAGCTAAGGTAAAAAATGAAATTTGGGGAGTCATTAGAGCTTGTACTATTATTTGGTGGGATTTAAATGGAGCTCCTGAAGTTTTACCGATATTTGGGGATGCTTGTGGAAAAGTGATAGTGCTGTGTTCAAGGAGGCCATCAAACAGCGCAGCAGCTGCCGAGCCGGCTCACTGAAATGTTGTCTAGAACTTATAATTTCTCAATTCCCGGATATATTTTTTTAATTTTTCTTGATTTCCCGGGTGAACGCTTGCATGGAGATTTCTTTCAAGGCCCTCCGGATTCTCTTCGGGAAAACTAGGTTTTTCTCGTTGTTTGGAATAAAAATATAGATTTTGTTCTGAGATTTTGATCCGATTTTGTTCTTTGCTTCAATTGAAGAAAAATATGATCTCATAGCGGAAAAGGACACAATCAGGGTTTAACGTGGATTCTCTGACAATTAGTGCATTGCCTGGACATTTTTCCTTTCCTCGACAGTGGCCGGAAACAAAGCGGGAGTCACTATTATTCAGTGCTCTCATTTCCCGGAACTAGTTCGAATTTCGTAACCTTTGAAATTTTCCTGAATTTTTCCCAGAACTTTCAAAATTCCCGAAATGTTCCGGATCTGAAGCATTTTCTGGAACTTTCGAACAAATCAAATAGGAGTCCCGGAACTTTTGACGGTCATGGAGCGGGAAAGATTGGAACAAAAAAGTTCCTGATCCCGGAACTTTCGACGGGATGGAATGGGAGCACTTCTAACATTCATCAAGAAATAGTGGTGATTCTTGAATGTTGGCAATATTAGATTTCCTCCTTTGAAATCCATTAGAAAAATCGATTGACCCTTGGCCATTGGGCATCTACTTAGTCTAGATCAGGTATCTTTTTACACGGTAGAGTCGGGTGGGCGTGTGCGGGGACTAGACGAAGATGAACTTGGGTCCCTTCTCGCAGGCGGAGCAGGAGGTGTCGTCGTACTCGAGGGCGTTGAGTCCCATGTCGAGGCGGACCCACTTGCCGTGGCAGTGAGGCGCCGCCAGGGCCGCCCAGCGCGTCGTCCGGTCCATCGTCCCGTGGCCCGGACACCGGTAGCCCAGCGCCGGCCGCATCGCCTGGCTCTCGCACCGCACGCACACTCGCTCGCCTGAAACACACATCAACACCAATACTTCAATCGAGAGTTTATACACACAAATGTATTGCTTCATCTAAGAGTAGGCTTGCAATTCTTCATGGAAACCAAAATCTTGAAATTTCGTATAAAATACTTCATGAAAAAAAGGAAAAAAAAACCCCTGCAAAGTGGGCTCATTTTGCACTCACAGGCAGGGTGGCGCAAGTGAAATGTAAAATATATGAAAGATTGGAAATTTCCATGTAATATTTAATAAAATTTCACAAGGTCGTTACAAATATTTGTATACCATGAACTCGAATTCGTCTGCCGGGCTAGAACTAAGTTACATGTACCCATACTATACGTTTGTACAGTATAAAGGTTAAGGAACAATGCTAAAGCTTTTTTCAGGAGCCGAAAAGTGGCTCTTCCGTGCGATTTCAGACACGCTTTTCCCGTCTTTTGGGGGGCGCAGCGGCCAGATGCACTACTTTTGAGGTCTGGTATTGCCCAATTTGTTACTAGGATGGTCAGAATTATGCATTTGAAAAGTTTCAAGCGTGCCGGAGTCGTGGCGCCCTAGGTGCAGCTGGCTCTTCTTAGACTCCATGTTGGTGGCCGAGATCCCAGGAAAACAAACGAAACAACTGATAACACGGACATCGACGCCCCGTTGACCAAAAACAATCAACACGCAAGTTCAAGTTACCACTCACATATTCTGTAAAATCGAGTGAATGATGTCGTTCAGCACTCATCAGTATGCCTTACAATTAGTTGCTCGTTGTTCACACTCGTTAATCTCACGCACGTTTTGTCCCCCCGCATAAGAACTTCCTAGTTCTGCCCATGGATGTTTCAAATGCCCTCTTGATCAGTAGCTGATGCCGTTTACCTATATGGAGAATTTAAAGGTGTTCAAAATTTGATGAATATCATTTTCAAGTGGAAACTCCTAACTTAACTGATTGTGAGCATCAGACTATCTTGGATTTCAAATTGAACAGTCATTGGAGGAGATAATTATGACCAATTGACCTAATCTGCTAAAATGCATCGTTTAGATGAGAAATGCCGCCCGATAACGTCACGACAAGGCGGTACATTTTCTCACTTTTGAATCTACTCTCCTACAGTTTCCCCGCATAAGAACTTCCTAGTTCTGCCCATTCTTGATCAGTAGCTGATGCCGTTTTACCATTTTTGCAAGGTTTCAGTAATTTCATTGCAAAGAATACAAGTGCACAATCCTAGAAATATTGGAATGCTCTTGGTTCCATTTTGCAGAATGCAATCCATCTGTCAATGCTGCACGTAACACTTCGAAATTTCCACGAATATCATCACGTTCCGTTAAAACGGAAGAATTCAATAATCGGAACGCCACCCGGCGACACGCGAAACTGATCCGTTTTGTCACTTTAGGGTGCTGCCAGCCGGGCTCCCGAGTCGAGGAAACATTTAACGGCTCCAATTTCAATGGAGGCGAGCGAGAGGGATGATAAACAGGAACGAGCCACGGTTAGCGACTCGACTGCGCGTAAAACAAAGTAGGTTGTGTGCTCGAGAAACAAAAGAAGCTCAAATTAGGATTCTGGTTAGCTTTCCACGACCATTCGTTCCCGCTTCCCGATACCCGAGCGAGAGGGACGAACGAGCGCACCGTGGACGAGAGAGAGACGGACGAACGGGGGGTTGATGAGTCGAGTGAAAAAGCGGGTGGAAGTGATGTATGAGCCGAAAGTCATTCAAGGAAAATTTGTTGTGAACCTCGCCGAGACGGAGCGAAAATTGAATTCGGTGCAGGAGTACGTGGAGGTAGTTTCCTGATTATGTTTAAAGAAAAACCCGGGATCATTTGTGCGGCAGATTCCGGGTGTCGATTGAGCGGAATTAAAATTGAAGGGGGCGCCCCGGGGGGCGGGGGATCGGGGGGTAACGAGGCTCATCGATCAAGCAGCGACAGTGAGCGCCGGAGAGAGATGGAGACACCGCTAAGTAACAGCGAGAGAGAGAGAGAGAGAGGAGAACGAGGAAAGAAAGAGAGGAGCGCGAGCATCGAGAGAGAGAAGGTATTACGGGTAAAAACTTTAAGCATTGACGAGAGCTCGCGCTTAATGTTTGTGTTGATTTGACCACTCTAACCTTGCATACTGGAGATGAGAGTTCGAGTTAGGAGCTCGACCCCTCCCCCCTCCTCTTTTTAACCCTATACCCCCACACAATCACAAGAGAGAAAAACGAAGTGTGAATGAATCGCACCACCGTTTCGTGAACCTGCAGTGCAGTAACCCACAAACGAAAGCGGACTGGGCTTCACAGAGGCACGATTGCATGACGCCGGACCGCAAAAAAGCCTTCAAACGAATCTGATACTTCACGCACATCCGGAGAGTTAAAATAGTTGTATCACGCAGAAGCGCTAAGGTGCACTCATTTTACTGGAGCCTCTGTTCTCCTACATGGCTTGGCATTTTCCGTTTTCGTATCAAGCCGAATCGACCCATGAAAATTGTATCGTGAGAATAGATCATATTTCCAAAAATCTTGACTTCAATTGTCGATGCCACGGCATGATGAAGAGTTAAGCAAAAATATTGTCTGAAAACGCCCTAATAGCATCGAACAAAATCAGAGTCGTGATGTTTTGAGATTTGCAGTTCAAAAAATGTAGTTTCAAGAAAAAACAACTTAAATTTGGAGCCTAACAAGTCTGAAGCACAAAATTTTAGTGGCGCAAAGGAGAAGGAGGATGGATTTCAAAAAGCATCATAGCCGATACGCTCTTCACCAAACTCGAATCTTTTATGTTCCAGTTTTAGTGACCGATTTATCATTGAAAACTTGTTAGACTGTAAGGCATTTTGAGTGACACTCATTTACACTTTGACGACTATTGCAATTATCGTATCGCATTCCAATCATTGCATTCTCACGTTTCACTGTAGTACTGAATCAGGAAAGTCATGAAAATTTCAGGACTTTCGTGCCTCTAGGGAGCAGAACATTAACATACAATCCGATAATCCTGTAACGAGGTCGATGTTCTTAGTGTTCCCTCACTGGAGCAAAACAATGAGGAAGAGGGATACGCTGATGATTCCTAAAATACAATTTACATATGAGAAAATAAACTGGGCAAGGACAAAAACGTGTTCCTGCAAGGCCTCTGAGAGAATATACACGTGTGCATTAGGTGTTATATGCGTGCATCGAGTGAAAGAGTCATCTCGTTATCACGTGAATAAATTTACGACGCCTTTCATCCCTTTTATAGGGGCCTTTACGCTTTGATTTTGAGGTTCGTCGTGGGGGTTGATTCAATTTTGAGCTGTCACTCATACAACTCCTTTCCACCCTCTGACTTTGGATTTTTAGAGTGACATGCAGTCTAGATATTTAAGATATTCCTACAGACTTTAGTTCGTAACATTTCACCGCTTTCTCGATGCATTGTTAGTAATATCAACATGTTAATAAATTTGATAAAGAGTTTTCTTGAAATTAAAAAACTTGAAAAGAAGTATTTGATTCGCCCTATCTCCGAGACAAGAACTAGGTCGAATTCGATTTGAAGTATAGTCTTAAAGTCTCCACCATCTCGGGTTTGTCGCGGTCATATCTACTCGGAATCAATTCAAGTTGGTCTTAATTTTAACCGCGCTCGTCAAATATTGTGTTTGATATGCTAAAATCGATATTGGAATAAAATTCAAAAAATCACAGGCTGAGCTGAATTAATGTTTCTTCCAATATAGTATTGTTATCATTTACTTCAAAATATGTAATGATCACATTATGTGCTTGTACATTAATACCTAATTACGAATTAAAGAGTGTTAACTTCAGTGAGAATGTTTTGAGAATATGATTCTTTCGATTCATTCATTGCCTCCAGTCATTCTCAAAAGCACCGAAGATCCAATTTAACCGATGGAAGAATCCGTATACATCCATTTTTCACTCCATCATCCATTAAGAACTATAAATCATATAGTTCACATTCTTGTCCATGGGAGTGTTTCGTAAAAAATGTGGTATAAATAACCCAGAATTATAAAAAAACTGTAATTATGACGATTTTGAGTTTCGAGGCTTTAAAAGCGCTTGATTTTTGGCAAAAACGTTTGCAAGTTCCATTATTCACGCGTTTGGGTCTCAAAATTGTAGGTTTAAAATACAGTTAAAAGCCCAAATTGGCACCGAGATGAAGTCTAGTACGGCCACCCGATTCTTTTGAATATACCAGAGAGCCCTCTCATAGAAAATTCAAGCACAGATTTTTCGACCTAGCTTGATAAAAATCGCTCTTCCGAGTAATTCGTCTCTGATAATTGAGACTCCTTTGGCCGTGGGCGGTAACATTTTGAAAAAATAATTTTAAATATCCGCGCAAGGCGGATAAACAGACTGCAAACTAATTGTAAGAGAAACTTAAAGAGGGCACTCATCCAATCAGTCCGTTTACGAAACTTATCAACCGGCAAAGCTTTCTGATGCGTCAAAGTTTAAAGCCATCATCTCAGAGAGCGGGTAAGCTCGAGGGGCAGGGCCGCAGGGGTAGGCCCATTGTAAGCTCGAGAATGGGGATGAAGGTGGTGCAATCAAGAAAAAGAGACGATTAAATCTGAGAATAACAACGTTGTCAAATGGGCCAAGTGATTTTCTTTATCGACGTGGAGACGAATAATACAAATTGTCCTAGATTGATTTATAGAGGGTTAGTTGCGCTGCACTGGAAAAAAAAGTAGCTAGGATATAGAATCCAGACTCATGAAAGCAATGACAAGAAAAAATATTCTTGATTCAATCGGATTTTTGCTTGAATCAAGAGGAATTCCGCTTGGATTAAGAGGCTTGGTTCTCGATTTAAGCAAAAATCCGATTGAATCAAGAGTGTTTTTTCTTGTGAATGCTTTTAAGAGTCTGGACTCTAGATCCAAGCGAACTTTTTTTTCCTGTGTGGTCAAAATATTGTGTTTTGATGATGTAAGCTCGTAGATTGGCAACAAATAATATGATTGGCTCAAACATGAAGTTTCTAGGTTCCTGAATGACGGAAAAACATGCTGCAAGACGTTAGTCGTGCATCAAGGTGAAAGAGATCACTACACGTTGATTAATGTCAGACACGGTGTTTTACGATGGACGATATCTCCGTTAAAACTGGACGTGATAATTTGGAGTTTAAACAGACCTTATAAATTTTTGCTGATCTTAACGCTTAGTCCATCAAAACGCGATATTGTAACCGTTACAACTGTTATAGTTATTTCCATGTTTCCTCTGCTCTGCTTCACAAAAACTGTATGATTTTCAAAAAAATTCTCAGCCTTTAGGGTAACTCGCATCGCATGAAGAATAACTGAAAATGTTTCCTCACTAGCCTATGAATTGTGGTGGAAGGAAGATCAAATGAAGTATATTGATTTGATGAAAGGCTGATAAGGAACATTTCTTCCCTTACTTTTACCAAATTTTATCGTGACATTATTATCATGTGCTTCGGACACTTGTTCACAGCAGAGAGGTCACCCTTGCACTTCTCTTCCTCTTTACCTCTTATTACGCTTCAGTTACATAAGGCTATAGCTTCGCAATTTGACAAGTATAACTCACGTGCATGACAAAAAAAAAAAGAAAACAAAAATCTGTAGATATACACATTAACAGTACCGCAAATTTGACCAACAGCCTTGCGGTGGGATTCAGTCATAAAAACTTGACATTGCTCTCACAATGACTTCACGGCTATCTTACATTCTGGCAAAGATAGACTAAAATAGAAATACTTACTACACATGACTTCCGGCGACCAGTGAATATTTTAACTTTCTAGGCCTCGTCATTAGACCGCTGTATTACTTATTTTTTGTGTGTCGAACAAATCCAAGTAAGATGCAAATTGCTCGACGCGAATCTTGACGACCAAAACAATAGGTTAAATGGGAACTGTATCCCTGGAGAAAATTATAAATTCATAAAATCAAAAGTTTCGACCACAGCCAGGGTACTGGGAAAGGCTATAGATTTGTCCCAGCCACGGCTTCTGAGTCCAATCCGAGGTTTCTCCTTCCTCTTCTACCCCTCTCTCCGTCTTTCTTTTCAGATGGCTTCATTGAAAATTGGAGACTAAATCGTTTGATTAAGGTCGGTTAATTAATAGAAGAAGATGAGTTGATAACAACTGTCAATATCCAATAGGTGCTGAGGTTTTATTATCTATAACTAGTTTTTGTGGTTCATACGATTATTTTCAACCTGCGGGCTAATTGTTGAAATGGATAGACAAAGAAGACATGAGGAGTATGGAGTGATTCTAATGGTTGAAATGGGTGGTTCCTGAAGACTAATGGAGAAAATGATGGACTAACCATATAGGGTCCCTTTGTGGGTTACCGTTAGTTTGTCTATTACATACCTCCTTCGTCTATTGTAACTACCAGTTTCTACCAATAGGACCCCTCCGTATCTATTTGGCTCCTTCGTCCATAACATCTACCAATTTCAACAATCAGCCCGTTGAACCCTTGGATATGGAGGAGAAAGTCGAGGATAGGATCGAACCGACAATGACGCAGCGGGAAATATCGAGAGACGAGGCTTTTATGAGATGAAATTAAATTTAAGGAGCCAGGTAAGGGACGAAGGGGGAGGGTGTATGTTTCGCGACTTGATTCAAAGGTTGCTATTAATTCGACGGATAAACTGCGCTGCCAAGCTCGTTTCGGCACCTGTTGCCACATTTCATTCACAGGAAAAGCATAAGGTTTGATCGCAGAAACCGTCTGCGCAGTTATCGCTAGTCCCGCGCTATCTGGACCACGTTCAGCAGAATGGAACCAAGTTACTTAAGCTATTGCCAACTTTAACTGAACACTTTGATTTTTTACGAGAGAATGTTGGTTTTGGATTTCTTCGAAAATTTTAAGGAAATCACTACGTATTAAGTACAAAATTCACTGAAATTTGCACAAAACTCGGCACAATCGTTTTCATGTGAAAAATTAAATTACCCGATTAAATTTGGCAATAGCTGATACGGCTTGGTTTCTTTTTGCTTAACGCGGTTCATTTCGTCTGTCGAATTGAGCTTCCAGTTCATGGAGGCGAAATTTTTCCTCACTTCGGCTCCGTTCGAGAGTTCTGTTGCGCATGCATTAAGAGTTCGACTATATGTGCATGAATAGAAAGTCTGGTTATGTGAACCGGAAGCTCGATCAAACCGACGGACCAAAACCAAAAGTTTGGTTGTGTATGA
Organism: Bemisia tabaci; assembly: GCF_918797505.1. Classification (NCBI taxonomy): domain Eukaryota; kingdom Metazoa; phylum Arthropoda; class Insecta; order Hemiptera; family Aleyrodidae; genus Bemisia; species Bemisia tabaci. Next base: position 22,986,044 of record NC_092796.1, read on the forward strand.
ACCAGGAGTTTAGCTGTGTATGAACTCCAGCAGCTTGTGGTGAAATTGCTCCGCACGGAAGCTGGCTTGCGGTACAGCTGAATTGCCTCCCCTATGCAAGTCAGTTACTTGTTCCAGACTTGTGTCTGACCATTGAATCTTGTACACGTAATACTTAAGATAATCCGTCGAAGCACAAAATTACTCCATCTACTTTAAATGGAAAATTCAGAAAAATGTGCAGAGTCCGTAAACTTTGACAATAAAATCATTGATAGAGGGTCCACGTTTTGATTTCTGGTTAAACTCTATTTAAGGTGTTATTGTTCGCTTCCTTGTTGACAGAGATTGACATCAATCCGAGATGTTCCAGGGTCATTCCATTGTAACGGGTGTGACAACAATTTAACTTTAAACAAGAATTTGAACTCTTTCTTCGGGTTTAATTAAAAAATGATCTGCAGCAGCAGAAAGAACTTTTTTTATAGATCATTTCAGTTTATCAGAAATTGTTTTTACTTTGTTCCATTCCTCAGAAAAAATTAAAAGGCATGCGTAACGGGTGTGACCGATTTTGGAAGTGAGTTTTTCCTCAATGAGTGTAAAGTGGAAACTCAGCGAATTTTATGAATGTAAAAATCTGATTAAATTATATGATGAAGCCAAGGGTTTTTGCTTCAACTGCCGATGATCCGTTTTCGATTATCTGTTTTTCTTTCCTTGAAAAAATGGGAAAGTTTGCGTAACGGGTGTGACGTAACGGGTGTGACAGATTGTCTCTCTGAGGTCCATCATTTCTGATAGAGTTTAAAAGTTAAAAAACTTACTTTTCTTCTCATAATCTTATTGTAGGCAATCCTAAGCAGTAAATCAATCTGTAATATGACGCATTTTAATGTAGAACATGCCAAAACTACATTTTTCTACAAGGTGGCCCAGACCTACCGTTTGCGTCACGGGTGTGACGTAACGGTGTGACAGATTGTCTCTCTGAGATCCATCATTTTTGAGAGAGTTTAAAAGTTAAAAAAGTTACTTTTCTTCTCATACTCTTATTGTAGGCAATCCTAAGCAGTAAATCAATCTGCAATATGACGCATTTTAATGTAGAACATGCCAAAACTACATTTTTCTACAGGGTGGCCCAGACTTACCGTCCCAGGGCTTTTCTTCGGGTAACCCAGGATTCCCCTTTCGTCCCCGCGGTCCCAGACCTCGCATGGCCCTAATTAACCAAAAGAAAACCATGGCACGGTAGGTCTGGGCCTATAGTAAAGTGAAAATATTTCAATCAAATCGGAGAGAGTTCAACGAGTTCTATTTGAAGTCCTTTTGAGATAAGGTGTATTCACTTTAAATACTGAAATATGGCAAAAAAAGTTGGCTATCTCTCTCTTATTAGATGTATACATAACCTCTAATTATGCATATGAGTGTATTTCTTGTGATAACCGTAGAAAAAATGGTGAGAAGTGAGGCAACATCTGCATAATTGAAGCCTCTTCTCATTGGTCACACCCGTAACGTGTCACACCCGTTACGCATTTTTGCCCATCAATTGTTCAGATAAAAATTCGGAAAAAATACTCCAAAGCTGTACTTGACTTGAAGACGTACGGAAAAAATTGGCATCTCAAAATGACATGAATTAAAATAGTTACATTAAAAAACCCATGTTTTGCGTAACGGGTGTGACAGTCAGTACACTAAGTTTTAAAAGTTACGTATAATATACAGTAATTACTTTTAAAAATTGAAACTTTGCAGGAGCACATTGAATCAGTTTCTTGACAACTACAAACATACCCTGAAACTTGGTTTTGGCGGGAACACCAGAAAACATTGCTACCAAACTGTCACTCTTTTTACAGTAGCATGAAGCTAAGCAACGGGGTTACAAAACACGTAAAAATTGCGAGAAAAAAAACAAAACGGAAGTAAACCCCATATATTTCCAAAAACTAGGAGTATTAAGGAGTCCAAAAATAAATATCGTTGGGTCATTTGGAGGGAGAAAAAAAAATACCCCCCGGACTACCTAGGCGTGGAATGACCCTCCACGCATTATGATGTGTGATTTCGCATTGTTTACCCAAATTTATTGTATTTGTTCATTAGGACAGAAAGCCTTTCGAAAAGCTCTTTTGATGTAATTATTTTAGCATATGGTTTGTACGTATATATATATTGCGGTTTCTATAATCTTGCTTTTTATGCTGAATATAAGGTTCGTTGAAAAGAATAAGTCAAGAAAAGAAAAAGTCTTTACCTTCCCTTAACGACGAGAATTCAGCTTCTTTCCGGCAAGCTTTCTTTGCTTTCGTAACTTCAAAGAGAACACAGTACCTGAAACAAAGCAAAATACTTTTTACAATTGCTCAATTGCATCATTTATAAAAAGCACACTGCTCTGGCAAAATGCACACCAGGAGCTTTGAGGTTTTGAGTTAAATCCACTATAGAGTAAAATTATCAGGCCTATGTGGATTTGCACGCTCTTGAAAGTTAGTGCCAATTCTGCACAAGGCAGGGAAGAAACATGGCTGGATTAAGGAGCCTGCCGAAACCGATGTATAGTGCGCAGTTTGATTCGAAGAGACCACTGTTTTTTTTTTGGTCTGTAGCGTCAAATAAAAGCATTTTCAGAAACAATTTTAAAAATAAAAAAAGTATTCTTTTTAACCCTGAAAAACCCTGTATAGAATACTTCCCTGTTCATATTTTCTTTAGAGATGATTGCCTTTTACTTGCTTATTTTCTATCTTTTGCACTTTCTTCATTTAAACTACATTTAAAGGGCCAGTCGTACCAAAACTTTACTCTTTAATCTTTCTGTTTCCTGGATAAAAGCGAATCCAATGATTTGAAGGAAATAAAAAACTTCTTGTTGGAAATAAAAACGGAGGTCAAGGACTTGAAAACCGCTGTTGATGAGAAACGTTACTTTGACTCAAAATACGATTATGCGGAGATTCAAGCGCTTCTCCCACTTTGCGATGAAAATGCTCTGAAGACATTTGACATAAAGATTAAAGATGAAAAAGATTATGAGTACTAAGTTGTAAGTAAATCACCACCTATGTAATTCCTTTTCCCTCTACACCTTGAAAATAATGCCGGTTTTATGTAAACACTACCGTACCTATAATTATTTGTGAATCATTTCATCCATCAAGGATTGAGGTTTATCATTTCTTCCACCTTGGTCTCATCAATCATTGATGCATTCATATACACTGACTGGCCCTCTTGCAACACCGATAACATAAGGTGGAATTAATCATGGCATATGTATTCCAGTGAATAAAATGGTACACTGCTTTTCACAACTTCAGCGATTCATAAAGATTCGAGGAATAGCCAACTTATTTCAGTCTGCTTCTAGAGGCAAGTATTTCCATCCCTAAGGTGTGGGATTTTCCTATCTCATTTTTAGTTTTTTATTTCTTTAGTTCTTCCAAAAACCAAACCACCAAAGAACCAAAAATATATTTGCTTAAAGCTTGCAAAATGAATGTAAAATGAAAAGTAAAAGAGAAGTTAACTTGAAAAAAGGGAGGGGATAAATTTTAGCCAAACAGATTAGTGCAGATGTTTTGTTTGCTCTCTTGGAAGCACAAAACTAGTTTTTATAGGGAACAAAAAAAACCTATTTTTTTTTGCTCTGAAAGTTCAGGGAATTTCCCACCACCATAAACGACTAAAGGAATAGACAGAGCAATTGATCAAGGTTCTCTTTTAAAAAAATAACATAGAGGCGGAGATTTTCAGACACCGCAAACGAGTTATGTGATGGCTGACTTGCACCGTCGATATGCTCTCTTCTCGAGATACCGGAAGACCTCCGCCAAAAAACCACCTCAGTTGCCCTAAGCATGTCTGCACTTCTTTTCTTCAGTTGCAGACCTCACTCACGTCCCGGAAGTTACGATACTCGTAACGATGACGTTGTACATTTTTCTATTAGTCTCCTAAAAGATAGTATGGACGCAATGTAAACTAAAAACGTTAATCTCATAGTTATGAGTTGATTCCAGCAATTTTCGTTGCACAAATCGTGTTCTAAGAGAAACGGTTAGGAAGCACGTATCAGAATGCTTAAATTTGCACTCACTGGAAAAAAAAAACACATTGGGTCTAGAGTCCAGACTCTTGAAAACATTGACAAGAGAAAATGCTCTTGATTCTATCAGATCTAAGCTTAAAGCAAAAGGAAATCCGCTCAAATTAAGAGGCTTGGTTCTTGATTTAAGCTTAAATCTGCGGATTGAATTAAGAGTATATTTTCCTGTCGATGTTTTTTTAGAGTCTGGACTCTAGATCCAATATGTTTTTTTTTCCAGTGCTTGGTCCGGTGGTCCATCCCAGGGTTTCACTCGTTCGCAAAAACAACACGCGAACGGAAAATTTTGATAAACCGTGAACGAGTTTAACGGATTCGCGGGTTCACGAAGGATATACGTGGCGTAGATTTCACCGTGATTACGGCGAGAGAAGCCCTGCCTTGCCGCTTGGCTGCACCTCTCATATTTCCATGTTCACGAATGAGGGTAAGCGGCTCGGCTCGGCGCACATGGATCGAAGTAATGCAAAAAGTCGGACATGAAATTTTAAATTAAAACTGCGAATTTTGATGTTTATTTCGTCACGATTTGAATTTCAAGGGGCGATTGTAGGAAACAAATTCACGAGGAAACCAATGGTATCACTTTTAAATCCTCAAAGTTTTGTATAAACGGAGTTATAGGCGGTTAAAAATTCCGAATTTTGTCCGACCTCTCCTCGATTCGAGCCACTGTGCTGCTCGGCGTTGGAGGGCCCGGGCCAGAGGAGCCATTATTAGCTTTTTTCTGGAAATATGCACGGGATCCGAATCTGACTGAGAGGGAGGGGGCAGGGGCAGACCTTTGCGCTGCTCCGAGCACAGGAGCGTCTTTTGTAGACGCCTCACTTACGCCATGCTCAATGTTCCTTTTCATCGGCGGAGCTTTTAACATTCCAAATTCTGATTAACTTTTGAAAGCTTTTCACCTGCCGCGGCGCTCACTCATCAATCATATACGACCCCTTTCATTCCTGATCCGCTCCCAAATTCACCTACAAATTATGTTCACACCGACTCCAGCTCCGACTCGGCGTCGATCCGATCCGATGCGATGGAGCCCGTCCGTCTTGCAGCCCCCGAGTGATACACCGAGAGAAATTCTAACACGAAAGTTTGGTTATAACGGGAAGTAAACGCAAATTAACCAAAGCCTCATTTGAAAATTTCAAGGGAAAATGCCCACTAGTTTTCTGGAAGAAATTCAATTGAAAACGAGGGGTGAATACCAACGTCGCAATCGAAAAACTGCATTTTCCCGTCTTCGTTCGTCTTGCAGCCCCCGAGCAATACACCGAGAGAAATTCCGGCACGAAGGTTTGGTTAAAACGGGAAGTAAAACACAGAATAACCCAAGCCTTCAGTTTAAAATTTCTAGTGAAAATGTTCACTAATTTTCTGGAAGAAATTCAATTGAAAACGAGGGGTGAATACCAACGTCGCAATAAAAAAAAATGCATTTTCCCTGTCTTTCCATCGCTTTCTGCGCTAAATTCACAGCAAATTGTACCAAAATCAACACACAATTTGTGCTGGTTTATGTTTCACTTCCTATGTATATTAACCAAAAGTAACACAAGAACACGAATGAATATTTGCATTAGTGTAGGCTCCTTTCTCGAAGAGCGTTCATAAAGTACGCTCATGGTAGGTGGGTCTGGGATGCGAGTCGCCGTTACGCTGCGTTACGTACACTGGAAAAAAAAAACACATTGGATCTAGAGTCCAGACTCTTAAAAACATCGACAAGAAAAAGTACTATTGATTCAATCAGAATCTAATTTAAATCAAAAAGCAAGCCTCCTAATTCTAGCGGATTTTGTTTTGATTCAAGCAAAAATCCGACTGAATCAAGAGTATTTTTTCTTGTCAATGTTTTCAAGAGTCTGGACTCTAGATCCAATGTGTTTTTTTTCCAGTGTAAGATAGTTAGAGGTAGCATGACGTAACCCTCTCTATTGTTAAAAAAAAAACGCAAAATCTTGAGAAAGTTCGCGCTAACTTTCGTTGGTCGCTAGGAGAACCGATTCTGATGTATTTTTTATTTTGTTTTTTTACCTTTCAACAGTATTTTCCGCTTCTCTGTAGATTATCAAGAACACCAAACAGTACAAACGGATGTTTCCGCGATTCTTCGGAGTCATTTTTTTCACCTTCATCAAAAATACATAAAATTTCGTCCTCCTACATTCTTTGTCCTCCGTCTGAGCGGAAAAAGTATTTTGTCTGGGTGTCAAATTACGCTGACCTTATTTTACGTTTCGATGCTGAATACCCGAAAATGATAATAATTTTTTTACATTGCCTATACCGTTTTTTTGAAAAAAAAATTTTCAATATAATGTCTACTATATGCCGATCAATCAGTCGAAAACCTTTCAAAAGCACCTAAAATGAGTACGAGTTCTGACATGATAGATAGTTAAAAGTCCACATGGGCAAGTATGACTTTATTCAACAAAATTTTGGTTTTTGATCAAAAAGGACAGTAACGTCGTCGATGGGACATATCATTTAGTTATTAAATGAAGTAATTATTGTAATTTGAGTAAAAATTCGCCTCGGAATTATGATACCGCATTTTCCGACACTTTAACTTCTTATTTTTAAATCTTTAAGAGAACCTAGATGGTTGAATAAAAAAAAAAAAAAAAAAAAAAAAAAAAAAAGTTTTCCTACACTACCTTCAAACCTATATTAATATAATAGCTTGGCTTTAGTTGCATGCATTAGCTAGCATATCTGTCGTTTCGGCAAGCTGGTGAGCTTAAAGTTGACTCATAAATCATGAATTTTGGTTTTGCATAAGCCCCCTCCCCTTTTTTTTCAGTTTCTCCTTGCGATCTTTGAGAATAGAAGCTTCAATTCTATTCAAAACTTACAGAGTTTGAAGAAAAGTATGTCAAGGTTTACCGCTTGTTTTTCCTCTTCCCAAACCTTGACATTTTCTGAGTATTTGCGATTGGAAGACAATGAGCGGAAATCTTCCGTTTTGAAATGTTTGCATATAAAAATATGATGTACGGAAATATTCTTGTCAGTGTAGATACTCTCGCCTTACTGTGAAATTTTCAAGTGAGTTGGAATGTGAATTTTTAAACTATAAACATACTTATTAGACCAATATGTACTGTCGTTAAGAACACATTTTTTTCCAAGTCGACGCAGTTAAACAATTTCCCGAAATTGCTCTCCTGCAAAATTTGTTTATGTGCACTAGTGTCTCTTTTCACAAGAGTGATTGCATTTTTTGGAAAAGTTCAAACTCGTTGGACGTGACTCGGGGGCTCTATTCCTTAAGTGTTTTCAGCATGTCATGCATGTGACCAATAACAGAAAGTGGGATCTCAGCACACGGGAGCATAACTTTTAAGGAGTGCAATTTCCGTCAATTTGAGCCAATATGATAAGAAATTTAACATTGACAAAAGAGGAGCAATCTAATAAAATAACCTCCGGGCGGTTAAAGTCATTTTAGTGAAACAAGAAGACTCAAGGATTCATTATAATCAACAAAACGGAGTCTTCTGCAAAAAAAAATTAAAACTGAAAGTGGATGCGAGAATATTTCTTTGGCAGCAAACCTAGAAATCGTCATGATTCTGATTGCTTCGACATTTTTGGGGCCTTTCCCGCTGATATTTTGTATGAATACTTTCTTTCCAGGTGTGCAAAATATTTTAATTCTGAGCTTTTAGCGGTGCTGTCTCCATTGACTATGTCTTATTTCATGATATTATTTTGTGATTTCAGTTGTCCCCACATCTCTCGCTGTGAAAAGAAAAGTTACCGAAATGAAGATCATTGGTCTCGTTATTTTCGTCCTTGTCGCAGCCATGGGGTTGATTTCATTATGTGCTGCCAAGCCTTATATGCCTGTTGCTGCAGTGGGACCGGGAGTCGCACAATCGCAATACACGCAAACAACCACGCAGAAAACCCAATATGGCGCAATAGGCTAAGCACGCCTGATTTCGGTTGTGTATGCTAACTTCATTTGTAAGATTTATTCAAAAATAAAATAAAATACAGGTTTCTTTTTCATATTTCTTTCTTTACCGCTTCATCGTAGTAACTTAGGGAAAGTCCATTATTTCAGCCTAAGCGCTCGATGGTCGATGCGTTTGAGATTAATGACCATTTTATCTAATAGCATACTTTTCAAGTTAGATGGTATCCACAGACCGTTAAAATTCATCCGTTTCTTTCCAAAAAAAAAAAAAAAAATCAAGCTATTACTCTCGGTGAATAAACCCTCTGTAAGTGAAGGAGACGTTTCCTTGTTTTTCGATCCAATAAGTGCTTATATTGAAGGTGAAGAGTGATAATGTGAAATAAGCAAAGAAAAATCGAGGGTCGGAATATGTAAACGGCCTCTTTATTGCTGACAGGCTACTGATTCTTACAGTAAAATTAGTGTATTTGCGGAAGAAAATACACTATTGCATTCTCTCATGATGTCGGACCCAGACCTAAGACCTTGTAAAGAGCACCCATAAAAGGGGTCGTACATCACGAAAATATGTGCCATTCAGATTCATATATATATATATATATATATATTACATAAAATACGGTTTACAACGAAGTATCGGTCACATTTATTTTCTGTATGGATTTCCTCACGCTAGCGAGAACCTCATTTGAGAAATATTGGGTGTGGGTAAAGAAATCAGGCCTGCTGTCAGTGCCGCTACCGGATTCACGCTTGTTAGCGATAATCAGGTGAGCATAGACAGCCAGACCCGATTGAAGCTCAAACACTCTGAGATGCCGTGCCAATCAGAATGCCAAACTCCGGCGGGAGCCACACTAGCAGAGTGGCTCACGCCCTCTACCGTTAGCCACCCAACAACTCCTAAGTTTTACTTCTGGCGGTTAGCCGCAACGCGACTTATCAGCCAACCTGAAGGCCTCCAACGGAGGAAATTTGAGCAGTTCATTTACGGACATGTTGCTCAGCACTCACGCCTCTGTGCCTATAAAAATCAAATGATTTGTTCTGACCGAAGAACCTCTTTTGAGGAGAGTCGGGCCACCATGTTAATTTTCTATCTGTTTAGCCTACTTCTATTAAAAAAAATATTGGCCCTTAACTTAGTACGCCGCATAATTGGTCTGTCACAAAGGAAGTTTCGCTTTGAAATGATTAGAGTTGGAAAAAAATTACTCATGGAAAACTGTCACCCGGAAAAATTTGTCAACAACATCTTTAGAAGAGTTTTAAGCAATATAGGAAGACCTGGGAGTCTGACCTTAATAACATCTTCAAGGTTGAAAAAGTTGTGAGTATCTCTCATGTGCCGTATCTTCCTGGGAATCTTTCAGAGATACTCAGAGACTATGGTTATCAGGTGGTTCATATAAGAAACACTTTGTAGTGCATTTTGTCTAACAATAAGCTTAAGGCTGAGTTATGGATGCAGCCGGAGTATAGTTCATCATATTCCTTGTAATGACTGTGACTTGGCGTGTATAGGCCAGACTAGGAATAATTTATCTAAGCGGCTTAACGGTCATAAATATGACCGCAAAGAACCAGAAGTTACTGCCCTACACAAACACCAGCAGGATACGGAAAATCTTATGTCACGAGAAAAGATATTTTCCGCGTATGCTAAAGGAAATTATCGAAATTTTGAAACAATAGGGAAAGGTGTGTAATGCTCGATCAGATATAAGCAAACTCAGTTTCCTTAACCACTCGTTTCTCCAAGTTGGGACGTAATAGCTATCGTGGTAGTATGTGGCACTACGGAGAGTTGACCGGTCCTAGTCAACAATGTTTCTTGTTGAGGGTTGATTAAGTTGTTTACATCTTATCAGTCCTAATTTTTCGTTGGGGCTGATCACACGGTTTTAAATGTAGTTGTGCTGTTAGCCTTTTTTTTAACTTTGTATTTATTTTAGCAGATAAAAATGGTTTGGGTCACCAGCCGAAACGTCCTGCGAATGTTTTCATACATTCTTAGCCTTGTTTCTCACGGTTTTTATTGTGTTTTCGCTATCGTATTTTGGGCCTCCATAACTTCTCTTTACTGGAGAAATATTATAATGTAATTTTATAAATGTAAAGAGATAAATAAATTTTCTAGAATTAAAAAAAAAAAAAAAAAAAAAAAAAACTGGTAATGGTTTATGTTTGTCTTGAGAATAAAATTGGAAGATTATGACGATTAAGTAACAGGTGTGGCGAGCTGTAAGAGAAGAGGAGACAAGGCTTCATTTTTCTTAAGATTTTGAGTTCCTAATGGTATGCCAAAATTGACTAGAAAAAATGAAGAATGAACATTCCTTGGGCTTCTTGTAAAATATTATTTTGTCAGAAAAATATCGAAAAAATGTCGAATGGACATACGGCGTTTTGACTTTGGACGGCAGCATGGGACTGACAAATTAATAACAAAATGGCAGCACGTTTTAAAACCTTCACGGCACACCCACAACGCTGACCATTAAACATGAATAAAATTAACGAGGAAAAATAAAATAAGTCTTTTAAACATTATGTAAGCCCATTTCTCTTAGCAGTGTGATTCGTTTCCAGACTTGACGTAGGAGGGAAAAAAGCAAAACCTGTAGTCAAACCTAGAAATATACGCATGTTTCCTTCAATAATCCTCACTTTCGGGGGACACACTAAATGTGTCTTTAATTTTCAACAAACCATTCTACCGCTCACTATAGAATGCGGGTGGTGGTGGAAGGGGGAGGGGAGCTTTAAAATCGGACGCGTTCATCATGTTGTTGTCTTATCAATCAAAAACACTCATTCATGGCACAGAAAATTCAGTTATGTAAATACTAACGTAATGCACGGATGCTCTTAACCCTCTTTTCGGCATACCTCGTGTTTTCTGTAAATGTCTGAAGTCTCGGTTCTTTGTTCTCTCGTCCTCTAAGGAGTGAATCTTGTGAACCTTGATTTTGTAGCGATGGTTTGTGGCAAAAAATAAACATGAAAATTAAATTATTGCTCCGAGGAGTAATTTGCGCTCTCAGTGTTAATGTAAGTCTCACGTACTCTGCCTTAATCGACTGGTAATACTACACTACGGCGAATGGAACTATTGTTACCGAGGAATCTCAAACTGAGACTGATACACGTATCCCTAAAAGTTAGCTAATATGGTAGTTTCAATCGAAAACCTAGATCTGAATGAAAGTTTACGAAACGATAGTTGTTTACAATAAAAACTCTCAAGGTCCGCACAAAACTCAACTTGAAGTCTTAAACGGGACAGCGAGGACTCTTTGTGTGAGGCTTCTTTTCAGAAATGAGAAAATGGCCCCATCGTGTGTTCTGTGTTTATTTTGTCAGCAAAGCGCGCAAAGTTTTCACGATTTCCAAGGGAGAAACCACGTACCTCTAATGAGGTGTTTCAAAATATCAGCTTTTATTTTACTATTTCGAAGAAAAACAAGGAAACTTTATATTTACAAAATACAGAATTAACGTTGAATTCACCAGATTACTCACGAGCATTCTGGCATTCTTTTGTTCTTCAAGGTCATTGTAGATGCGTTTCGCCTCCCATACAGGGCTTCTTCAGTGCATGGCATCTAACACTAAAATGTCCAACGATGGTCCAATTTCACGAGGACCATCGTTGGATTTTTCAGCGTTTTTTAGTATTTTAGTGTAAGACGTCAGCACTGAAGAAGCCTCGTACGGTGAGCGAAACGCGTCTGCAGTGAAGTTGAAGAATAAGGAAAGCCAGAATGCTCGTGAGTAATTTTGCGATTTATACAGAAAATTCTGCTAATAGAAAAGACGATCAAGGCAGTTATCAAGAAATTACTTTGAATAGTTTTCTATAGAAAAAATACAGTACGACAGGAAGTCTGCAACGTCGTAAACGGAGCTAAATAGTTTCACAGGTTGGCCATCGATAAGACTGTAACTTACGTTGGCTTGTGAAATGAGGACCAACTCCTCCAAACCCTAATATAACCAACAACAATTTCGGACAGCATGGTTTCTTCTTAAGAATAACTCCCAGAGACAAGAGACCATCCACTCGTATCTCGGCTATGGTGAAAGCTTTTTCTTTCGGGACTTCAACACTCAACTGTTGAATTGCCTACATGGTTGATGTTTAAAAGAAACAACTTAGAACGGGACTAAGGCCGCAAATAATAAACATAAAATAAAATAAAAGCCCGGGACGTTTCGCAGGGATCACACCCGCATTTTCAACCGGCAAAACAAGAAAGGTATAAGAAGGACACTATGAGCCTCACCGTTGTTAGTGTGAGACTCAACGATGTTTAACAACGTAATGGCAGTTTCGTTTCGTAATCAAGCCGGAGTTTGAGCAACTTGTTTGGCTCATGACGTCACCTGAAGCTCATCATCCACCATGTAGGTAGGTCAACAGCCGAAAAAAAGAGTCATTACTATTGCTCCCTTATAATATTGTCCATAAGGAATGGACCACTAGACAAAGTACGAAGTTAAGCATTCTGATACATGTTTCTAAACCAGAATTTTACCCAAAACACGATTCGCGCAACGAAAATGACTGAGATTAACTCCTGACCAATATATTCAAGGTTTCTTGACACTTAAATTCAAACCTCCTGCTCGTGAAAACTCGATGGTGTACGTGAGTCAAATCGCATACTAAAAATTACCATGACTTTCTCTGCGATATGAAAAGCTGGCAACATCAATCTTGACGCTTTGGCTCAGCTGTAGCAAGTTGTTTATAGTTTGAACAACACAGGGTGGGAAATGAACAGTGCTGGATTGAGAAGCCTGCCAAAACCGGTGTAGTACGCGATTGGACTCACGTAGAGTATTGAGTTTCGTATGATCGGGCAATTCAAATTTCCCATAACCAGGTAAAATAAAGCCGGTAATATCTTACACTGGAAAAAAAAAAAACATTGGATCTAGAGTCCAGACTCTTGCAAACATTGACAAGAAAAAGGACTCTTGATTCTGTCAGATTTAAGCTTAAATCAAAAAGAAATCCGCTAAAATTAAGAGGCTTGGTTCTTGATTTAAGCTTAAATCTGATTGAATCAAGAGTATTTTGTCTTGTCGATTTTTGTAAAGAGTCTGGACTCTAGATCAAATGTGTTTTTTTTTCCCAGTGTATATAGGAAATGATTTCGGTAATTTTCGATGCAAGAATCGTGTTCTATAAGTGAAATTTTGGTTAAGAAACATGTATCATCCTTAAATTCGTACCTTGTCTAGTGGTCCATTGTTGAATCCCCGAAAGTAAAAGCTTCCACCTGTCGCCAAGAGGCCAATGCAAGGTCTCTTGTCTCCGATAAATCCCGACTTACACGATGAATATTTCCAGATGGCGTGGACGTCAGATTATCTGGCGAACTGGCAGTGGAAGAACCTACGTTGGCTGAACAGGGGCCACGACCCGTGCCGGAGGATCGGCGAGGCCGCCACCGGGAACAACACCCACATCGTGAAATACGTCCACGAGATGTGCGGCGGGTACCTCCGCTTCTTCCACATGACCCCGCCCGAGTACCACGAGCACTGCCCGGGCGCGCACGAGCCCAAGTGCATGTACCACGAGAAGAAGTGGTGCTGCACCGTCAAGATCAACCACCGCAAGTTGGCCGACCCCAAACCCAAGGACTTCAAGATCGTGGCGCTTACGTCGTGCCTCGCCACCATCAACAACTGGGATGAGCTCGTCGAGCAGGAGGTCGTCACCACAGAAAAGGACAATTATGAAAACCTCTATAACTGACTCCGCGCATGGTGTACCCCTTTCAATCCCCCTTTTAGAGTTGGAGTCCTCCCCGAGAGCCCCGGCGTTGTATTTCTTTTCCCATACAGGTGTCGTCAGCTAAGTTGACGGTGTTAACTTTCGGTTTGCAAGCCCCAGCGACGAACTTGGGCCTCTGCACAAAGCGGCGTTAGCTACTATCCACATGATCGTATCGTAAAAAAACTACCATCAGTTATGATTCGCGACTTTTATGTGGTTGTGATTTCTGAATGGCTAAAAATTAAGAGTCAAAACCGAACAGGCCTCCATTTTGAAAGCAAAACGCAGTCGGCAGCAGTAAGGGATATTTTTCTCCCCTGCAGATAGGCTCCTCTGGCAAAAATACCCTTCAAACCACAATATACGGAGAGACTTGTTGAATACTGTATTTGAACATAATTTAGTCAGTATGTTAATCAGAAATTGCGACCATTGAGCTAGTTATTTGGTCTTTTTTCTACCTCTTTTGTTCCATTTGTGTAAGTGCTTGAGATGGTTATGGCTCCCCAAAGTCCTGAATAAAACCCAAAACATAATAGTATACGAAGGAATTTTAATATTCAAAATTGTTACATTCACTTGCGACTAAATTTCAAGCATAAAACTGAGCCCAGAGAAAACCAAACTCTTCAACAAAACTAAAAGGCTTTCAGGCCACTCGCTACTAGTGGCTGAAGCGGGCCGGCCGACCCTACGTCAAAACCAAACATGCAAGTTGAAACTTACTCTTTGTTGAAATTCTCGGCTGGATCTTTGGGGTATCTGAACCTCAAATTCCGTCGGATGTCCGACGTCTCGTTAATTTTCCGACTCAGCGATAGTGAAACTGGTAACAACATTGCTGTTTCTGGAATCAGAAAAAAGACGAATTATTCGATCAAGTTCTAACAATGCGCTGGGGGGAACATGCATTGAAATTTTCTGATGAATAGCTGATACTACGTCATATTGACGTGCACGCTGATGGTGTTCTATGCATGTCAGCTCCCCCACCCTTCGCCTGTTGCTTGAATGATGCTTCCAACGTGACAATCATTCTAACTCTTTTACCATGGAAATGTATCTTTCTCTTCATTGAATTGATTAATTGTACAGTTTTTATCTATTTATTTCATTTTGCGGGAATTGAGCGATTCGATGTTTTTATGTTTGTTCCGGATTAAAGTTTTCACGATTTTTTCTCATCGAGAAAACATATGTATGGATCACAGCATATTCTTTGCAGAATGGAAAAGCCCTGTTTCATCCCTCTCGAGTGATGGTACGGAGAGAATTTGGGGTAAGATTTGACGCTGTCTAGTAAATACACTACTGAATACAGGATGCATTCAGTAACATGACTTTTTTTTAAGAAAAAACACGACCTCTGTGATTTTCTTTTTATTTATTTTTCACTATTGATTGCATAAGAGACTTAATATGTGCGTATCTAGTGACTCGTATAGTTCAGGTAAGGTCATTGTCACTCTCCATTGAAATTCTTCGAGGCAATTTCAAAACTAAACCAATAGTGCCACGATTTTCAAATGCAGATTGCCAATTTCTAGTCTTAGACAATATTTTTTATTTTGTTTACTAATTCAGATGTGTGTATATTTGGTATTGTGTTGACAAAAAAATGCAGTTGCAATCCTACTGTTAGAAAAGCCACTGATTCAAACCCACATCAGTTGCACCTTTTTAAGGGTTGACACTGAATCATTGAAAAATATTAGAATGTATTGTGAAAGCGACGCGACTTCTTCAAAGGTGACAAATTCCTGTGTAAGAACTATATTAGGATGTTCTTCTGCTACACGGAACCGAAGGAAGGTGGAAAAGAAGGGGTGTGCTCGTTAGTTCTCGGGCCGTAAGAAATGAATGGGAATTACAAAGCGCCAGTGACGTCAGCGGGCGCTTGTAGGAGTCTTTACTACATAAACCCTGTCCACGACGCTCTTGTTACATGCCCACGGCTCATGAGTTAGCATAAAGTTGGAGCTTGGTTCCGTGTGATTCAACGTAAAATCCCGTTTTTCCATTTCCCCAGAGGGAATCACGCCTACTTTAACATTATTTCTTGTGCGGCTCACCACCAGCACACCTCATCTTTCCCACACGTTTTAGTTCCGTTCTGCAGAAATATGTCCATTTACTCTCCATGAGCATACAATTTATTAAATAAAAATCGGATGTTTCCGAAGAAAAAATCGAGAATATAAATGAATTTTTAATTTATTTTTTGCACGAATTCCTCGTCTTTTTAAATGTTCTGGTAACATGTGAACTGGTCGGCAAGTGTTTGCAAAACGCGTTCCTTTTTGCTATCTGATAGGGTGACTCGACACTCGGCAGTCAATGTGACGGCTAGAATATTCTGAATCGAGAGCATAGCGCATTCAAATGCCGCGCGGTCTTCAACGGGTAACATTGCCACGTTTTCCAGCATCATTCCGCATTAGCTGATCCAGTTTTAAAATCCGCCTAATTTTTTAACCATTTGCTTGAGGTCTCTTACATCATGGGCGCAGTTCTTCAGCCTGTCCCCTTCCCCTTCGGATTTGGAAAAAAATAATCTTCCTCCCTCTCCCTTCCCGGAGAATCTGGACAACAGGAAATAGTCCCGAACCCGTACTGTTCCTTGCTTTAGTGCGATATGAAGAAGGCAATAGCCTAAGATTTTTGGTTAATTAATGGTAGAATTGAGCGTTAAAAAGAGGCCGTCGGGTTCGTGGGTTTCACATGGCGAGCTACGTTTTGAACGAAATTTTGGCGAGTTCCAAACTTTAAGAATATCGAAAAGTTTGGAGGGGAGTAGAATTTAAAAATATAGTTGCGGATCTTTCAAGATATGAGAGCTCTGACTGAAGAGAAGCTGACAACATTCCCCACCCTACAGATACTGCTTTGAGGTTGCTTAAATATCCTATGAGTTCTGGAGTTTTTGATAGAGAATGTCTTGGCAACGTTGAGGCAATATCAATTATGAGAAAAAGAGCAATAATGCCAGGGAATATTTCATCAATGGGTTGTATTGGCGTAAAAAAGTGTCGGTGCTTTTTTCGCCTGAATGTTAATATCCACGGCATTTCAAATAGTGGCAGGATTTTCTTTGTGGGGAGGGGAGGAAGAGGCGATATTGTTCAACAATATTGCCAAAAATGTTGCCAAGTGAAATTGTCTTAATGTTCCTTGTCCTTGGAAATTTCGCCTCGCGATCAATATTGCATAGGGGTAGTAGACAGATACCCCCTAAAAATATCCCTATTTGACTCATGAGAATACACTGTCTCTACGTTGTCTCTATTCAAGAGATCAGTGTCTCTTGCGATTGTCTCCTCTTCCACATTTCAGCATGGACTAAAATATATTTCTCGGAAGAGCATTAGACGTCACTGTCCACACGCGCCGAGTTTCCAAAACTTCGACGGAATAAATTATAGCTGATTTATGACTTATTCCGTCTACGCACAGAAAAGAGGCGAAAAACGATGCGCAACTAAAATTTCCGCGAGCTTGTTCCGACAAAGTTCTGTTAATCGTTGCTCGTGCGGACAAGACCCACCGATTCAGATTATGGTCAATTTTTCGTTTTCTCTTTGAGAGTACAACCCCGTGCTCTTTGAGTGGAAACCCCCATGACCCAAATTAAAAATGAAACCAGCGAATGTTTTGATACGTCGAATTTAGTCTAGTTCCGGGACAAAATGTTCTAAGGAGGAGTGAGGCAGTTGGAAACGCCCTCTCTCCATGGGACGTTTCACGGAATTTTTCTCACGTTCAAATCTCAGGAATGTAACTTCTTTTGTAAAAATTATGGAAACTTAATGCCCCTTACAATCCCTTCAGTTTACTCGACGCAACCAGCTTCTTTGTGAAGCAAGTTAGGTTGCCTGAGCCGCGTACAAAAGGTGCAAGGATTCTTTGTGGAATGGGTTCGGTTCACCTTATGGAATTGCTAAAATTTATCTACTTCATCCATACCAATTTTCAATCCTCAAAATTTTTGATATCATTTGAGGTCAAGTTTTTCTGCAATCTCCATATTTCTTAATTTCACTTTTTTATGTTTTTTTTCATAGATTCCGTTTTTTTTATAAACAACACGAAACAGTTTCTTCTTCTTCTTTTTAAATCGTTCCTGGGACTCCACAAGGACTCTTACTTGGAACTGTGATTAGTATTGACTAACTCAATATTTTCCCCAACTTCGCAAGTGAGATTTTTTCCTAGGAAAAATCCCATTAAACGTCTCGTGGAGACAAGGCCTCAGAGGTTGAAGGACAGCTGACGAAGTCCACATGGCAACAAAGTGATTCTGTCGGGGGTTCGCTTTGTCTTGTGGCGCAAACCGCACGCAAGTTTGAGCTGCTTCCTGTTTCGCGGTGCCGGCCCCGGCCCGACTCGACTCCTTCTCACCGAGTTGACGCGGAGAAGATAGTCTTGTCCCGAATCTGTTCCCGCTCTCGATTGTTTGTTGAGCTTATTCCCGGAAGCTCAGCTACAAGTATTTTGATCAAGTTGCTGCTCCCCGCTTCGCACTTCAATTATTAGCTTCGCATTTGAATTAGCTGCGGGTGGAGCCGCCTCGAATACGTCATCGGCCTTGCAAATATGTACGAACCATCGGGTCGTTTAGTGTATAGTACTGCCGTGCTCGGGAAAAACGCCGTATGGACATTTGAGAGTTGCCAAATTTTCTCCAATAAAATGTTTATTTTTGAGGAGAATTACGGGCATTTTCCATTGAAATTTTCAGATAATGCAGATTTGGTCGCGAATAATTTTCTCTGAAAAATTCAAAAGAAAATGTTCACAGATTCCCCTGAAAATTTATATTTTATCGAAGAAAATTTGGCAACGTCAAAAAAGTTCATACGGCGTTCTTTTTCAGCACGGCATAATATGTATAGGGCATGTAGAGGACAGTGGCGTGGCGTGAATTGCGATACATCGATTTTTATGCCATAAAAACCCATGGTGAAGAATCGATTACTAAGGTGTTCGCTGCGAACACCCTGTCTATCGATTCTTTTCCGTGGGTTTAAATGACCGATCAATCGATACATCGGAAAGCACGCCACGCCACTGGTAGAGGATATAGTCATCTTTGGCACCTTCGTATAGAAAAATTATGAAACTTCCTGAAGTTCCTCCGTGTTTAAAATTCTAAAGGCATCTTCTTGTCTTATGGTTTAATTTAAGATTTTTCACTTAAATATTAAGTTTTACTTTAAAATTGTAAGTAGCTAGTTTCTAATTTTCCCTTTCATTCTAGCTTTAAAGTAAAAAAAAAACGATACATCGTGTACACTCTTGATCAAAGTGATTTTACAGTTTTGAGTAGACAGTCAGCCTGTAAATCGATGAGTCTCGGACAGTTCAAGTAAACTGCACGTCGCATGAGAGGATCTCAGACATACCGCTCTCAAACTTTATGCTATGACTCATCGAGACCACTTAATTTAAAAATATCTGGGGAGCTACACCCTTTGACCGCTTCGCGGTCAAATCTTTCGAAGTGTTTCGTGCCTCAGGTGTTATGCGTTACTCTTATGACTATACGTTTTACTTTAAATTACATCGTATGATCAAGGAGTGAAAAGAAATAAAATTTCTAATATTAGCACAAGTTCATCGAAAATTTCCTACAATTTTTCCGCGAATGTGTCCCGCTTTTTCGCGGTTTCTCCAACTCCTAGTCACAAACGTCAGAATTACACACTGAATTTGGAAGCTGAGTATGGGAGTCATCTTTCCAGCTCAACTTTTGTAATTCCGAAAATTTAATACTATTTTTATCCACCTATGTATCAAATTTACTCGAAGAGTTTAGACGAAATGTTGACTGCGAAGCCCCGATCCTCATACTGCCGTGCTAAGGAAGAACGCCGTGCGAACCTTCGGGTGTTGCCAAATTTACTCTGGCAAATTGGTAATTTTCAGGAAAATTTTTGAATATATTTCTACCAATTTCTCAGGTAATGTTATTTGTAATTTGATCTAAATTATCTGAAATTTTCAGGAAAAAATAATCATGATTTTCCTCAAAAATAAACACTTCATCGAAGGAAATTTGGCAACTCTCGAATGTTCATACGGCGTTTTTCATTAGCACGGCAGCATAGTTTGCCGAATTCTGCGCCAAATAATTCATAGTTGCGAAATTCGGGGCACCACTCGACAACGGACCGATAACCTCCCCCATTCAACTATCCCCATTCTCAGCGTGAGATTCCAGCTTCTGGTTTTGACAATGAGCAAAACGAGCACGTCATATTTGACGCAAATAATGTCAATTTAGATAATCATCAGAATGGCAACGGAATGTTGCAAGTGAGATTGAGATGTCTTAAAGATACACAAACAAAAAGCGCGGAGGGGAACTATCGAAAGAAGTAGCGGGAAGTCGCGAAACCTCGCAACGCTCGGTGAGTCCGACCGAAGTCAATCGTTGATATTCGTGGAGTTCTCAATATTGATATTTTATTTGCCAAGTCACTGGGAGGTAATAAAGTTGAGACTAGTCGGTGCTTTTTGCGCTGAGTGCACTCCGGACGGAATGTCTCCGGCTGGAAAATTAGGAGGTCTCCGCGGCCTGCTTTTCGAATCGATTAAACGTCACCTCCTTTCCAGCTCCTTTCTTGCGCTACTCAAGTCCTTGAGCAGCGATCTCTAAATTATGTTCTCATGCCTGCAGAGCAAAGACGCGATTTACACGTAATACGCTACTTTTCCATAAGATTAATTTCCAAGATTAAATGGTGGATAGGGAAAAGACTGCCTGGACGACCGCCTAAGAGATGGGCACAAAGCTGGGTCTCCTCTCCTGAGGATGATTGAATGTTCCTGTTGCTATTTGTTTTATTGACTTGACGAATCTTTACAGATAATTATTATATTTTTAATATTTTGTGCGCGGCACTCGAAGGCTTGACAAACAGGGTCATGCCCTAGTCGTTAGTAGAAGAAGAAGAAGAAATGGTGGATAGAAGTAGCCTGACAGATGAAACTGGAACAAATCTCAAAATAAAGGATACTCGTGCGCTGATCTTTATTCGGACCATCGATGACCCGGAGTAGACACACTTCCAACCCGAAATAGACCTCACTCGAAATACTCAAACCACTTGAAATTTTGAGCGAAATACGCGACCGCAGTGTAATCAATGAGGAAGGACGAAGGGAGAAACAAATAGACACTTTAGTGCCACATCACAGTCGGTATCGATTGTATCGAATTGGATCCAAAACACTAACATAACGTTATTATTCGAACATGTTCAAACGTGATAGCTTCAACCAACGCTTTAAAGGTTCGTGTTTCTGATAGTCTGTGTCTTTAACCATGATTAAACTCTCTCGAGTTTTCCAGTCGGTAGACGGATTAAAGCAGTTCCAGAAAGGTGAAAATGCCTACGAGAGCCAACATGTATCAAGCCTGTCTTCTGATAGTGAAATTCTCATGATTAAAGGTAGTGTTCTTGCAAGCCAGCGAGGCAGACTGTATGATGTCCAGGTAAGTCTACTTTTCTATGTACTTTCCTCATAACATTAATGAATTCAACAGAATTGAACCTATGATCCCAATATAGGTATACTCCGTTGTTAAAGTAAAATCGTCCGATTCCGTTTGGTTCTTCTATTCGCAAACGCAACCTAACTAACCTCCTGAGATCGTTGAGCGTTTGGTAGAAAATGTTGGGCCCCCATATGTAAACACACAAATCATCCGATAATTCTAATGGAGTCCAACAACGCTGACAGTACCGTGCAAAATATCTTGCACTGATTCCTACCTCGGTCAGTTGCATGCTCATTTCATCTTTTTATTCTTTTAATTTTTACATTTTTTAGCTTTTGTTCCAGTTGAGAATGGGCATAATTGGCCCAAAACGTCCTGGTTTGTTTTATAATTCCTTTGCCTTGTAAACCTATTTGTTTTTTGTATTTTAATGTGTTTTCATTTTTGTGTGCATTTGGGCTATTGTGTCTCATGTCTCTCTTATTTCCACCCCACAGATACATGATATAATACCTCATAATGTCATAAGTTCATAATGCAAGTATGTCATCCTACTTATTTATTAATAGATTGTGAAACCAAAATGTATAAAATATCCAAAATTGTGTTTCATGTCTTTTTTCTAGATTGATATTAATGTCGATAGTACTATTAAAGGCGGTCTCTGCTTCTGCCCTGCAGGCGTGGGAAGATGACATCACATGGCTGCCCTTCTCTTACATGGCCACCACAACATCTCCAGAACGGACAAATCTTGCCGGTGGAAAAGACAGAAGGGAGCTACAAACGACACTTGTGTTTCAATTGACCAACTCTTTGCCAATCCTGAACAACAGGAGTACAGAGCCTTTGGTAAAGTATTACCCCAAGTTGTTAAAGACCAATTGCACAAGGATGTGACATCTGAATATGGTTTGCATCCCGGTGTTTCCTTTCTGCTAATGCAAGAAATACAAGATAGTGCTCTCAAAGTTCATTCTCTCGAGGTTATCTTGTCTCAAGATGAATTTCTCCAGTCGATTAATTAAGTCCAGTTTTTGCTGGATCATGCCAAAGTGAGCGCAGAAGTGGTGAGGACGGTTGAACGACTGACTAGCGGTCAGCGGGCTAATGCCATGGGCTATTAGCTCGACAATTCGTTTGGATCGTCAGCAACTTTTTTGCAGATTTAAGAGCCATTTAATTCGACTCAATAGAATAACCCCTTCCCTTTATAAGACTCTTCTAGGGTCATATGAGCTAGATGCAGTCCTAGCAAACCAGTGGGGCAAGAACCACGAAGAAGTCAAAAAGCTCTTTGAGCAGTGTTTCAAAATTAAAGTGAAACCTTGTGGATTGTTCCTCCACGAGAGAGGTTTACCAGATCCTGTCCGTTTCTGTGTTGGGGTAAGCAGTAAAAGAAACATTGAACTTCATTGACTCAAAAAAAATCCAGCAAAGATAGGTGTTCTGTATCATGATAAATATTGTCAAAAAGATAATACCGGCTAATAAGATAATAAATAATACCGGTTTCCCAACTCGTCGGATGTTAGAGATAATCATTAATATATTTAAGGATCTTGACATTAATTATTATTTAAAGTTGTCAGTTCATAAAATTCAGAGGGAAGATCAAATCTTCATTACTCTCTTTGAAGTGCGTGTAAATTATGGAACAACAGATGGCACATCAAGTTGGCTGCAGTTAAGGCACAAACAGAACAGATAAGTCAAGAAGAAATACTCGAGGATAATACAACTCCAACTCCAGTTACAAAAGTTGAGAGATAGTGTTAAACCCTCCTAACGATTACTGATCGATCGTCAATGATTCCTTTTTCTAGAGATATGTTTGTGAAACTATCACGCTTTCAAAACTATCTTTTCGGAAAGATTGCAACGTATTTCTGCTCGGAAATTACTACCCCTTGATTCAAGGAATAAGTATCCAAAATTTAGTATTGATGACAAGTAGTGTTACCTGCTTCAGACTACACAGTACATATTCAAAACTCCAATAGGATATCACGCAATGCATACGTATGCCCTATACTTGCTTCAAATATTTTTCCTGCAAAGCCACAGCTCAAATGTCCTTCTCATTTTAACCTCAAAATCCGAAAAGATACTCCTCAACTTTTAAACCTGAAGTGAGTGCATAGTATGGATCGATGTTTTCGACTAAAATTCCGCGAATGAAAGCTGGGATTCCCCCAAGGACATTCCTTAAATTGCGTGTTAATACAGAGTGAAGGTATATGTTTTTGAGTCACAGTTTCGGGAAAAGCGGATTCCGTTCCGAGATTCCTGAGAACCTTCTGGGAAAAGTTCTTGCTCCGAGAAACGGAGCATTTGTCCTCTCGATCCATTTACAGACTTACCAGTCATGAGTAACAATGCTTTACCCCTAATAACGATATTAATGATGAACACACAATCCGACTAGTTTTGAAAGCAGCGGGTCTGCATGGTGTATACACAAAGATATAAAGACAAATGATGACTATTAAAATTGTAAATCATCTGAAAATTGCGATGAGGACGTCCAAAAAGTCCAAAATCCACTCCTTGAAGCACAAAATGCACACAAAATCATAAATTTTGAGATTTTTCGGCAGCCTCAGGCCACATGAAAACATTCATTTTATAATACGTTTGTCTCCTCCCTAAACAGAAAAAGAGGGCAATATAATCAAAATGACAGAAATCATGCGCGTAAAAGGTCGAAAGCAGTTAACGAGTTTGGTGTGCATGATTTAGGTCAAAATGTCTCATATCTCACGGGGAAAACATGATGGCCAAAAATGATGGAAAAAGAAAAAAAACGGACGCGGGATTTTTGAAAATACTCGATACCAACTACGTAAATTGTATACGTTGACGAGCGGATATCAACATTTATTTACAAACCCATCGTATGGTTTTCGGACGATTTACCACCACGACCACCGGAAAATATAATTTATCTGCATTTCTTGGATGAGTAGACTGATTCAAATCGTTTTTTAACCCACCTTTCAGAGCACTCCTGGGATCGTGCGGACACTGAGACCCAAGGCAGCCTCTTTTCTGAACCAGAGACGGACAGTGTTTGCCTCCATTTTCGGGCTGTCTCACCACCACCCGACGGCGCGTCATCATGCCTGTTCCGCAGTCGGCATCACATTCGCTCCAAGGTTCCCATGACGAAACCTCGCAGTCAACAACTAGAAAAGAAAAATAACAAAACCCAAATAAATTGGAGTCCGAAGATAAGAGAGAGTTAAGCTAGTTCGGAATCGCTTTACTCCCAAGTAGCACAGTGCAACGAAAATACTGAAATTAAATTGCAATTTGTTTTCAATAAAATTGCCTTTTTTTTAAAAATTAACTTTCAATATATTAATACATCATTTAGTGTTAGTCGAGTTATGTCGATTTTAAACAATCAAAAAATGAGCTTCATGTGTAAGAAAGATAGGCAATATGCAATGCAACGAAAAATTGCAACTAATTTCATTTTATTGCAAGAAGTTTTAATAAATGGGGTCCCTTCAAATAGGAGCTAGGCAACATACACAACACTCAGTGAAATTGCAATATTTTTACTAGAGTTGCTACCTTTTACAATCTGCGCTACTTGGGTTTGAGAGTTTTGTTTCCAAACAACCGATTGAAACGTCGTGACAGTCATGAAAGAAAGCCTTAACTACAAAACAATGGGCACAGAATGAAAGTATTTTCACGGATGGGTCTTAGAGTACGAGAGTATGATGCGCTTAGTAAAGAGGAAGTTTGCAAATACTCATCAGTTTCAAAATGAAAATGAAAATTTAAGATCTCGGAGGCAATTCCGATGTTGGACGCGTCCGTTGCTAATAAAACTCGAGGCATCTCTTTTTCTCCTCGTAGAGCCATCAAGACGAATAGAAGTTATAAGACGGATTAGAAGTTAGACCCAGAGTAGATTCTCTCACGCTGGCGGCACCTAATAATATTTCAAATCCCATTTGAATACTTTTGTTCAGTCCTTCGTTTTGAAACGCAAGAGTCCGCTTTAAGTTCATTGTTGTCGTTGATTCTAAGCTTCCAAGTTCATGATATAGCTGTATTTGTTAATCTTGCACCTGCCCTCAACTTTTGAAGACCGCCCTCAGAGATCTATGGTTCCATTGTCGCGTGACTTTATAGACTATGTGTAGGCCAAGAATGATTACTGGATGAATATCATACTTGCCGGCCAGGTTGACCTAGTGGTCAGCGGGTCTGACTCAAGGTCAATAGGTCCCGGGTTCGAATCCCGGTGGTGGCGTCTAATTTTCACGGAATTGACGAGTAGATCTGCTGAAACAGATTCTCCTCGACCCTAATCCCTGAAAATTAGAAAAGCCTGGAGCATGGAAAACCCACGATGTCTACGGACACATAACATTGTCTAAAGTTGGCTGAAGGTACTAGACACGAATCCATTAAACTAGCAGGAAAAAAAAAAAAAAAAAAAAAAAAAAAAAAAAAAAAAAAAAAATTCATACTTGTCAAACTTGGTCTTGTTTGGTGAATAAGTTCAACATTAAGATAGTTCATAAATGTATTACTTTGTAAATTATTATCTTGTGAAAAAAATGTCCCTATAAATAGAGTTTATCCGGCGGAGAACCCGTGGTATGGAGTCCTTAAAATACTTGGTCAGCTGAGTGCCATCTTTGTATTATTTACCCTCGTATATTTTGTCGTTATAGATTTGATAATTCATGTTTTTTAAGAATTGTCTGATTAGCGAATCCCCAGAGGCGAAGAATTTGCAGGGCCTTCTATTTGCTAGGCTTAGTGAGGTCAGGCTTGCATATTATGGTCTGCAATTATATGGTAAAAATTGAAGCTTACTACTGCCATAATGGCTCACTGGAAAAAAACACATTGGATCTAGAGTCCAGACTCTTGAAAACATGGACAAGAAAAAATACTCTTGCTTCAATCGGATTTTTGCTTGAATCAAAACGAAATCCGCTTAAATTAAGAGGCTTGGTTCTTGATTTAAGCTAGATTCTGATTGAATCAAGAGTGCTTTTTCTTGTCGATGTTTTTAAGAGTCTGGACTCTAGATCCAATGTGTTTTTTTTCCAGTGTATGATATCAAACCGAGAAACTGCTTATTAAGTTGAAGATACAAAGAAGAAAGGGAAAAAAAAGAGTGGGAAAAGGAAACAGAGCAGATATTCTGCGAGTGACATTTGCGTAACTGTTGTTCCGGCAACAGCAGCTGAACAGGAGGGATAAAAAAAACGAAGAGCTTTTTCCTCCACGTGCGGGCGGGCCTTGAATTCCACTCTTGCGGCTCCCAATTTTTCAGCGTAGAACATTATACATTGTTTACAGAGCATCCGAGTGCCCCGATCTAAAACTTCTTTCGGAATAATGTCTCATTTCGCTGAACACTTGTTTGCTGATCCACCCCTGCTTACCTATGCGCCGAGCTGTACCTCCGAATATCTTGAATTTAGATGATTCGTTAGGATTAATAGCTCCCCGCTACACGCCGCACAGTGGATCGAGTCAATCGGAGAGGTCGGACATGAAATTTTGGACTAAAATTGCAAATTATGATGCGTTTATTTTGTCACATTTTAAATTTCAAGGGGTGCTTGTAGAAGAAAATTTTACGAGAAAACCAATGAAGCTCCTTTAAAAACCTCAAAATTTTGTATAAATGGAGTTGAACACTGGAAAAAAAACACATTGGATCTACAGTTCAGACTTTTAATAACATCGACAAGAAAAAGTACTCTTGATTCAATCAGAATCTAGCTTAAATGAAGAATCAAGCCTCTTAATTTAAGCGGATTTCGTTTTGATTCAAGCAAAAATCCGATTGAATCAAGAGTATTTTTTCTTGTCAATGTTTTCAAGAGTCTGGACTCTGAATCCAATGTGTTTTTTTTTCCAGTGAATGCTTTTAAAGCTTCCAAAATTTTGTCCGATCTCTCCTATTGACTCGATCTACTGTGCGCCCCTCCCGTATTCTGAACCGCGGGCTCCCAGACACGTAAGTAAACGAATCCGGGAGTAACTTTGCGGCCAAGTCACCACGAATTTCCGCATAGATCTCTTGAAAGTTTGTGGTACATCTGCTGACTTGACAAAACGGAAAAAGGGAAAAATACGTTTGGTTTAAGTACATAGTAGCGCATACCGAATTTTAGTAAATTTCCTAGGGAAGGATTATTTATTGATGAGGAGAGTTATAGGAGCATACATATATTTGCTTCACATGCAGAGCATCATATGGCTTTTCAAAAATGACATTTACCAAGAGAGATGAGTATAATTGACCTATTTTTTGAACGAACGTGGTCACTGATAGCTACATCGTTTCCCCATTTTTCAGTGCCCTTAACAAGTTCAAAGAGATTCCCTATCGAAAAATAATGCCACAGGTAATTTTATTAGTGAACCAAAGGACTATAAAGATTTCTGAAGAATCTTCCACCACTTTCTTATTGGATTAGAAAATATTCAGCATATTTTTATTTCTCAAAAAAGTATTTTGAAAGCATATGCGTATTATGATTAGAATCAAAAACAAGCGGGAAAGCTCTAATACGTTGGTATTAGAGAAGCGCTCAGCATTGAGGGTCTGCCTGAAGTGAAGAAATATTCAACTTTTAAACCAATATATATTTACTTTATTTCAGAATTTTTATTAAAAACTAAATTACAGAAACTAAATTAAAGCTTTCTTAAATAGAATTTTTTTTTTTCTTAAAATTTGAAAATTCAAATCTATAAGTTTTCGCGCTTTTTTCGAAGAATGCCGTGGTTGGAGCTTCCTATAGTCATACTACTCGACATCAGCTGATAGCAAACAAAGGTTACCAAGGAAACCGTAAACGCGTAACAACTACCTACCGTCGCCAGAGCCAAAGACAAATAAGTCAAAGACACATAACCTAGATGTAAGCGAATTCTACTAAGGTCTCCGAATAAAGTTATCACCGGTGGAAAAGTTTTCGGAAATCAGAACGCGCATCTTGAACTTTCGAAAGTAATTATAGAATAACTATAAACCGCATAGCGAAGAGAGTTTTAGGCCTGTTATTTATTTCTCACGCTAATTTGCATTTAATCGTATTCACAGAGCTATTATGAGGTAATCAAAAAATAAATTTTCCTAAATGACGTTCCGTGCATCGATGAGTTGGTGCGCCATTTGACCGCTTGAGCGCCCTACTATACTAGAGCTCTAGTGGCAAATCGAAATCAAAAAGCGCCGCCTATCGGCTGAGCGCTTAAAACAAAAAAATTAGAAAAGCGCAGTTTAGTGGAGACAATGATATGAACTTTTTTACAAAAAGGAGAAGAAAAATTTGGCGTTTTTGAAATCGCGCATTAATGGGCTGCAAAGTCTTGGTGGGGCCGGTACTTTAATTTCGCAATCGAAAGAGAGAGCAGAAATACATTTAAAATAATTAGCGACGTTTCGTGGAATTCTCCCAAGACATTCGGTAGAACAATGCTTTGAACTTTAATCCTTCATTTTTGACGGTTAGCACGCAAAACAGGGAATTACGGCTAGAATGTTGTTAAAATGGTTGAGAGAACTTCAAATTCTAATTCTCTTTTATCGAAAACATTATTAATGAAATAAAAGAATCAGATTTTGCTGATTCGCTGTTTAGTCATCACAATCCGGTTAGTTTTATTCCCCTCGTCGTTTTCATTTCTCAAACTTCTTTTGAGGTGCTGCCCTCAATATTAACCGGTCAGAAAGTTATGAACCTGTAGGAGACAAGATTCCACTCAAAGCCCGTTTCTTTCTTCGAACTTTTTTTAACTTCATAAACCCATGGGAAATTCAGTGATTTACCATCCTGTCAAACTGGCGATCGTGCTCGAATCTCATCGATTCGTTTTTGTGAATAATTCGCTACGTCAAAAAGACCATCCAACTTCTCCACTCATTCCGCAAACGTTGAACTTTACGAATTCTGTCCGTGGATTTTTCTACGGAACTTTCAACTCCCTCACAGCCACCCCTCTGTTGCTCCTCTTCTTCTCTTTGTATTTCCATCGCTCGGAAAACTCAGCGTGTAGAACTTCAAATCGTAAAATAATTAATTTCCACGTAATTTCTGTCTCATTCAACCGCTACTATCCGCTATGATTTTCACTCCGGCTGAGAGAGGCGAATAAATATAAAATAAAAACTGCTGCTACTTGAATCTATGGAAGCTGCCGTCTGAACTTGTTAATTTTCTTTCATACTCTCCGTTTAATTCGGCGCAGCATTTTTCAGGTATTCTTCCGACTTGAAACTTTTTCATTCGAAAATGTTGAATAGCGATGATGTTTTGCATGTTAATTTTCCATCCAATTAACTCTCCACACTGGACCTCACTACAACTTTTTCACCGAGGCCTTCATTTTTTTACTCTTTCCAATTACGAACTGAACAAAACGCTCAAAAAATATGGATTTAATCGCTGGATTTAACTCGCCGTGAAACTTTTTATCCTCCCCGCATTCTCGCTGAACATGAACAGAATATTTAATTTAGATTTCCATTCCTTAAAACGAAATCAGAATCTGTAACGGAATAGGGATTCTTATCCGTGATCGAGTTGTATACGACGGATCATATGCGGATTACAAGTCCCTATATTTACATAAAATCCTCAAGAACTTTTTTCCGATTTCCGATAAGATCTTTCCAAAATCTATAGATTAATTTTTTTAAGTGGTAAAATCCAACAATTTCTTGTTTCTCCTTCTTTTTTTATGTTTCTTGTCTTTGGGTTTTTTTGTCTTTTGTTTTTTGTTTGTTTTATCCATGAAACACATGGAACGCGATGGATCTGGATCCTCTACGATTCGGACCTATTCCAAATCGTTCGACGAGGCAAACGAATTCCAATGGCGGCTATACGTTTGTTCACGTTTTTTACATGATTTACCTAAGCATAACAGGTTAGGATTCGGCCTAACCGCGACTTTAACCTACCTCGTCAGAGCGACCAAAGCGTTCCACTGGATCGGGCTGGACCACGCCAGAGGAGTGTGATCCAGGGTAAACAAGTTAAGTTTTTTGTTGCATTTCATGGAGAATCGGATAAAAAAACCCAATTTACCTACAATTTAATCAATTGTCCCTTAAATTTATAGTCCATCTTCATAGCATTATCTTTCAATGGTGTTTTACTAATCTGTGAAGCGCATTTTGCGTGATATTTTAACAATTAAATGAGGAGAAACATGCATTTCTCTGATTGATTAGGTCATGAGCCTAGTGGTAATTGTGTTAACTAATTCCTCTGGTTCCATCAGGTTTAGCCATGTAGGTTGCACGTTCCTGGTAATGTTTTCCCTTTAGTTTGTTTACTTTATTGCTCTTAATAATTAAGTCTGTTGTCGTTGTGCATATGAAACTCTTCTCGTTATTCCTCTTGTTGTTCTTCAGCTGTATTTATTCGATGAATTTGCCTATTTTATTGTTAACCATGCATTGTGATAATGTTCTTCGTTGTTTTATGTTTTGATTCATTTTATATTATTATATCGCCGAGGATTGGTTTGAACCTGAAATGCATGCGATGAATCACAATAATATGTTAATTTGAAAAGTTAAAAAATGCGTGTTTTGATTTGTTTTGTCATAATTTGAATTTGTATTTTGTGAGGAAATAGTTATGATCATGCATCCGCGCTATAGCCAGGCTGCCAGGTATTCCAGGTTCTATCATCGCATGTGAGAAAGACTTTCGTCTGTACCTGACTTAAACTCATAACTATTGATTATAATTCTTCGGAGTAATACGTCGCTACTCCTCGTGCCAGTCTAACAATGTGCAGGCGTTTTCTAGAGAGCTGCAAGAAAGTGAAAAGTTAAGGAGCTCTTAACTCGGTGTTCAAATATGTAAAAATTTATTAATGGCCTTGTTAAAATGTGTACGTGCAAACACCCGGAGACGCCTCACGCACATTAAAATCTCATTACAGGCTTTCGCCGAGTACTGAGCCAAGCCGGGCGTGAAACGGCTTTCGAGAGTTTAAAAGGCAGAAACTTCTTAAAAATTGATTTTCGTCCCTGCAGCTCAGCAAGCGCAGATTTTGACGCGACATGAGTCCGTTTAATGGTTTTTTCTCCTTCTGCTTCTTCTTTTTTTGCTCTCCAAGTTCTGCTCGCGAGCCAAACTACAGTCGAGCGTAAACAATTTGCCCGAGTCGCCCCCGTGTAATACAAAAGCGCATCTTGAATCTTCGCGAGCGTTTTTCTCGCTCGCGTGAATGTTTAATAATACATTTTTTAGCGAGCAAAGGCTCCGCGG
The DNA here is from genome assembly GCF_918797505.1 of Bemisia tabaci. Taxonomy (NCBI): domain Eukaryota; kingdom Metazoa; phylum Arthropoda; class Insecta; order Hemiptera; family Aleyrodidae; genus Bemisia; species Bemisia tabaci. The sequence continues at coordinate 23,017,661 of NC_092796.1, forward strand.
CAATTTTTACCTCCCTCGTTTATTCATCGCCCCGGCTCCTGTCGAGTTTTTGAAGTCGGTGCATAAACATTCCCGAGGATAAAGTGGTCGGGTATTCCGAATGTTGAAAAGCAGTAATTAGGGGAAGACGGAACAACCTTACTGTTCCAAGATAATGCAGGGCTTTTAGTGATCCGAGGAAACATCAGCAATAGTGTTCCCGCGAAATGACAGATAACAGTTCCAGGAGTATTTTGAAATGCATAAGTAGGAATCGTCCTGCCAGTGGGCATGGAAAAGGGCCTCAGGATGAAGCTGAGGCTGTTGTAAAACGGAACGCTGATTCTCGGAAAACATTAGCAATAACATTTCCCGCGAAAATACCTAATATAATCATATAATGTTATAATAGTTTATACATGTATAGTTGCAGTTTGTAGTAGATACAGTCATGGCACCGAACCAAAATCTTCACAAAACGATTTTTAAGAAGAATATGGAAAATGCGATAAAAAAAGACCGTAGAGTGAAGCGGCTACAAGGACAAGTAGCGGACAGAAAAGGAATCAAAATATCAGCCTACACTGCGAGCTTGGTCCTAGAAGAAAATATCTCCGTGGATGCTGCAACGAGAATGATATGCGAACATCTGTCTGAGACCAAGAAGCAAAAGAGGTCCCTCCGAGATCAAGTATCTCCCCCCAGTCTTTTTTTCTGCCTGAGAGGGAAATCAACACGCAAGCACGATCTACAAAATCAGGATCAGCAGAAGGATCAGCAAAATCCGTGGATGCTGCTACGGTCGCTGATATGGTGAAGATGATCGTGGTAACGATTGTTGAAGAATTGGATAAGTTGCCTTAGATTTCCTTAGTAAGGCACTTGGACACCGACGTCAAAAATTAACTAATATAAATATTGAAATTCATAAGTTGGAATTGTTTGCCAGTGCGACCATGGCAAGGGGCCTCAAGATGAAGCTAGGGATGTTGTAAAATGGAACGCTGAATCTGGGGAAACATCAGCAATAGCGTTCCTGCGAAAATACCTAATATAATAATATATAATGCTATATTAATACAAATTCATTAGTTGGAATTGTTCTGCCAGTGCGGGCACGGCAAAGGGCCTCAGGATAGAGCCGGGGCTGATGTAAAACGGAACGCTGACTCTGCTGTATCCCTAGTGGAAGTGAACCTCATGCGGCGGGAGGTCTGCAGGTGGTTAACCACCCGCGGCGGGGACTAACCTCCTGCAACCTCGTGCGAACCTCAAGCAACCCCCCGTCGCATGGGGTAGACACCCGGTTCCAGGAAAAAACCGAGTAACCTCCCGCGAACCTCCTGCAGACCTCTCGCAAGCCTTAGTGAGCTGCATGGGGTTGCAGGCCCTTGCTTGAGGTGATTAAGGCTTGCGAGAGGTCTGCAGGAGGTTCGCGGGAGGTTACTCGGTTTTTTCCTGGAACCGGGTGTCTACCCCATGCGACGGGGGGTTGCTTGAGGTTCGCACGAGGTTGCAGGAGGTTAGTCCCCGTCGCGGGTGGTTAACCTCCTGCAGACCTCCCGCCGCATGAGGTTCACTTCCACTAGGGATATGCCAAAGGATTGACATCAATTCTGCAGAAACACTACTTGAATCTAACAGTAGCAGTTCATTAAAAGTTCAACTTATAGATCTTCAAGAAATGGATATGATTCAGAGAAAAGTACCAGAAAAACTTCCTCAAATTCCCACCTTCACCAAATGTTATTTAGTTACCTGGTCAGTTGATGAAGAGGAATTTTATCTTCGCCATCTATTCTGCTTCAGTTGTCCCTTCAACGAAGTGTGCAAACATTTTCCCCCTACAAGGTAGCCACACAATTTAAAACATTAAATTCCCTGACATTACCCCGATTTTCCTGACACATTTTGGTGAAATTCCCCGGCAATTGAACAAATGTCAGATATTTAAAAAGACTGAGTTAGAAATTATTTTCGGGCAAAATTTGTTGTGCGCGAAGTCAAACCTACTCAAGTTAGCAAATGAAGGTGATTTGACGAATTTCCCCTGACATTTTTGTTTTTTTCCATGATATTTCCCGGTATTCCCTGACTGTGGCAACCCTGCCCTTGATGTACGGTTTGTAAAGTACCCGGCTGTAGGCACCTCCTCGATTGATCATCAAGTGTGTTCTATAGATTGGATTTTAGCTAATACAGCATACCCTACAAATGAAGTATGGTAAAAAGTAATACAATTTGCAAAATAAAAAAAAATACCAGTTGAGTTCATGTGTGCTTCTAGTTTAGGAAAAATCAGAAATAATTCAGTACCGAACAAAATGCGGTCTTTTCCTGTTTCAGTTGTCATAAAAAATTTAAAGTATGTTAAGAAAATGCTAATTTAACGTAGTATTTCAAGTCGTAACCCGAAGGACTAATTTACCCAAAAGAAAATTGCCTATAACCAGCTAATACCTAAAATAGTGGTAAAGACATTCCATCTGCCTCTTCCTCTGGAAAAAAAATCTAACGAGATTTTGAAACCAGAGGAGCCAATCATGCCCAACTAACAACTAGTCACGTATTTTATACCATCAAAGCAAAAGAAATTGTGGGAATCTATAAACTTCAACGAAGTATTCTATGCTTTGGAATGGTTAAAAAGAAATAACCCTTTTCATTCCAAAATGATTTTACTCGCCAATGCAGAAAGCTTGCTTACCTATCTGAATGATATCGATACACAGTTTTAACTTAATGACCTGAGCAAACCCGAAAATGAAATTAGGTGTGAAAGTGATGCTGATGAAATCCTATCCCCTGGCCAAGTTAATTGCACCTCTACAGAAGCCTCTCAAATTTCTCAAATATCTGCAGCATCAATGCTGACGGAAAAATCTGAGAGTGATGCAGTTCATGATGAGTACACCGTGTATCCTCTCCATGAAAATAGGACTAATGAATCTGCCTCCACTTTGTACCAAATGTTAAGAATTGAAAATTCACCTCTCAATGAAAGATCAAAAAATCTAGATGTACTGTGTTTTCCTGATCTTTATCCTTATGGCACCAATGGACTTTATGAAGACGGAGAAACGCCAATTCAATTCACTGAATTCATAAAGGCCAAATTAATGAGTCGCCACCCTCAGTTTCGTCGTCAGATGCAGTATATTTTTCATCTATTGTACCTGTATAATCTGCGGCAAATTAGGAAGTTGTTCTCCCTGAATACAGATTGAGCACTTTTAAGCTGTAAATTGCACCTACTTCCTCAATTTAGGAAGATGAATTTTTTTGGTTACCTAATCGAATGTGTTGCTTCATTATGTTTCTTATTATTGCTATCTTGCAGCGAAGCTGTTCAGGAGAAGTCTGGATTCATATTACCGAGTTTTTTTCAAAGATTTTAATTATAATTATTCATTCTCCAAGGATATGTCTTGGTGATTCTTTTCCGTATAAAACAAATTAAAATAAGGTAAACTGTTTTGGGGAAGTCAATTCATAAAATAACGTCTCTTAGTTTTCTTTTTTGATTTTCCTCCCGTCGATTTTTTTAAAAGTTCAACTGTAATCAACATGTACAGAGTATCTAATTGCAAGATAAAATTAGTTGGTTGCTTCTGTGATTTTTCTCTTGTAGGTACAGTGTTAGAAATAGAATAACAAAGACTGCATATATGTAGCATAATTTATTCTTCTTCCTTTTTATCAGGGGAAGATGAGTAAGCAAAGTTCATCGAGGGGGGACAATTGTCATGTTTGAAAAAACTGAAAATCCAAAATTGTGTGGCACGCGTTCCACCCAAAACGCTCCCTAATTTATCAATCATTTCTCTTGCATAAATTCAATATAAATTAATTTCAAATACTGAGACAGCAAAGTTTTTCTCTGTCCTTTTTTCCGGTTCCTTCGTGCAGGAGTGAAAATTTTAATTTTTTGTTCAGTTTGCTTTTCACACCCAAAACAATGGAATGCATGTACCAAGAAGTATTAAAGAATGAAGACGCGAAAAAGTCAATTTGTGTCAAAACTGACGATGAGCAAGTTCCAAAATACTTAATATGTTATTCCAAATATACTTAAGTTGTTTTCCCCGACCCAAACCTACAGAGAGAGAGAGTAAGGAAGACAAAGTGCCTTCAATTTAGTGGGTATGTTACATGCAAGGTAGAATTTCCCGCGTGGAAAGCCATCCTCCGTAATCCCGACGATTCGCACTCTCCCGTTATCAAGAAATCATGCAGATGTAGCGTGAAATACATCTGGGATTCGTTTTCTGTTGTTAAAATTATGTTTTTGCTGAATGGCATGTCAAAGTCCTCTCAACTTTTGTTTTCCACATTTCAACAGGCCACTAAATCCCATTGGTGCGGTCAAAGGCGACAGTTTAATTAATATTCATGCATTGAAGGAAATTCTGTGAGGCAAACCTCTTATTCTTCCGCAGTCGAACAGTTTCGTCCAAATTGAACGGGACTGTGCCATCGGAACTGTACCTACTGGGATTTTGACAACTTGAGGAGTCCTAAAACTTTCAAGTCCAATAATTTTATTTTATCCGGTGTTTTCACAGTATGACCTCTCAGAAGATCGATTGGTGTTTTGTTTGTCATTTTGCAGCACAGACTCCCTTAATGTTTGGAGGCGTTATCTGCATGTCATAAAGTTTCCTTTCAAATTATGTAGCGAGGAAAACTTAATAAAATCAATTTGATTCTCCGTTTATTCGATACTCTAATATATTTCTGAAAATAATGTTTAAATTCCTACTGTGTAGGTCTCTTGATGACAATGTTTTTGTGAAGCCTCATTTTCACTTATTTACCTACTTTTAAGAATTTTTGTTTTGCTCGTTTGTTTGTTTGTTTGTTTGTTTGTTTGTTTGTTTGTTTGTTTGTTTGTTTGTTTTTTGTCAGGAAAAGCGACCGCGCGGATATATTGTGGAGTAGCTCGATCATTGAAAAATCTTCGTTGAAAAAGTAAAATACATTTTTGTTTGAGTGCACCTGAATTCTCTGATTCTTTAAGCCTTCTGAAGAAATTAGAAGAAAATAACTGGTTCGTAAATGAATGATTTGTTAATTCATAATAGTTCATGAAAAGCGTACGTTTAAAAAAGGGGGAGGTTCAAATAGGGAACTTTTCAAAAGGAGTTTCAGACATGGGTTACAAATAAATTCAAAAGCAGTGTGTCACGGCCGCACGCTGGAACCAGTCAATGGTAATCACTGATCTTCATGCTCTCACATCTTATGGTAGACTAATGCGCTAGGCACTTTTCTTGCAATAATATACAGATTGAACCTTCGTGGCGGGCCTGACCACAAAGCAAACAATGATTACCAGTTTTTTCCCCCAAAAATATTGATTGGTTCGCACTCCTAAATATGTACAAGACCTCTAACGGCGCAACAGCAAACGGAATTTATGGTTGTGCCAAATTGAAAACGACTGAGGCAATGACCAGAAGTCAGGATATGGAGCCAGGTGTTATAAAAGTCATACAGAATACCGGCGGTAAAACTAGAGAAACGATTTTCAATTCGGTGCGTGTCGAACTTATAGACATATTTTATTCTAATATGTACAGAACAGTCGCCTGTTATTAATTCAAGAGATATAGCATCCTTTTGATAGGTGTTTGCCAGAGCACGAAACTCATCCATACATCAACACCACATAGAGGACGAGAAAACCAAAAAGCCTTAATTTTCTTCGATATGCGACACAGGCAACCGTCAAACACGAATAAGCGCATCAAGATGTTGATGCCAATATCTTGCTGTTAATTGCAAACATCGACGTTTGCAACAAACGGTGTGGCTCGTCTTGTGGCTGCAAGCATACTGAGGACGTCTTTTTGATTTCGTAATGGGAATTAAATAGGACGCTTTCTTTAATTTTTTCCCCCCAAGATTCTGTTTACCGAAAGGATTTCCTTTCTACTCCTCTCTCTGTGGTTAATCTCTGGAACGTATTGAATCCATACCAAGGATCGGTGACCTTTCCTATTTTGCAATTTTCTTAAGTCTTTTTCTGGATCTACGAATCTGTTGTCTGATCGGAACGTGCCACTATTAAATGACGCCACAACGAACTCCAGCAATAGTAGAAATCATCGATGCAAAATTCTACGTCAGCGATATTGAGAGCCCTGAGGTTTTTCTTGTGCGACAGGAAAAGTTGTTTTGTCACCGTCAGTATACAAAAACACCGAGCTTGAGGCTTTTATTTGGACAAGAGCTGAAACGCAGAGGGCGGGAGGCGGGGGTGAAAAGTTAATTGAGTTGTATAAAATTATGAATGCACGCGCGCTAAATTAGCAATGTTCAAAGTTGGAGGCGTGATAAAAGCCCAGCTTGAAAATCCACTCTTAAATGTTGCCTTCGTTAGGAGAAAATCCGCTTTATCTTCAAAACTCACGAGCGGAAAGAATGTGTACGCTTCGGTGAAGAGACCATTCCTAAACCCTTGGCGGAATTTAGAACGTGACTCCTGACTTATCACCCTTTTAAAATAGGAAAGGATGGCAAAATGTTAAGATGGGTTTTGAGGAAAACCTCTTTGCACTACACCTAAAAATATTAGATTTGTATTTTTGCTTTACTTAATTTGCTAATAGTTTCGTAGCTTTTTATGTATTTTCTTTTTAAATTTGTTTTTGTAAAATGTTACCACGTTGTTGCACTGAGGAAGACCAAAATTTATTATAACCCAACTATTCAAAGACAGAATCTACTACAGGAATCGTCTTTCCCACTTCCAAATTAAGTAATCACTGCTTTCGACGTGGATTTTGAAGATTTATAATATATGTCGGGACATTGGTTATTCCATTCATCAATGAGTCTGATTTGACTTTTTTTATTTTTTAAGTGACGACCCGCTGTTTTACAATTATTATGCTTCTGCAAGCCACGAAGTGGTGGGATTTGTATTTTTTCAATAACCTTTTATTTGCGATTTAGAGGCGATGTTCATTGTTTTCCAGGTTGGCAGAGTCGGTGTATGGTCTGATGGAAAAGATATCTTAAGAAAACATTGGGTAATATTGTCTTTAAAGTAACTATCCAAAAACTTTATAAGATGTTTGAAATTTCCGAGAATCAGGAAATATTGCATTCTTTTATAATAGTAATTCACTTTTTAAAAGTTATAATCCATTTTTTGCTAAACTAAAAATAGTTCTTTTCATGTTTTCTCTAATGATTTATAAATTATGCTGGCGGTCGAAACGTTTGTTTCGTTTTGTTTCCTGTAAGTTTTTTAGTAATTCTCATCTCTATGTGGTTTGAAATATTATTTGTTTGATTTATTTTTGGCTTGTAGTTCGATTATTTTTTCAATCATTTTACTATGTTGTATGAAAGCCATTTAAATTGGCATTAAAATGTATTAGAAATATTTGCTGTCCTTCGGAATATACGGTTGAATAAGGTCCTTGATAACTTTGCAGTAACGTTTGGCCTAGATCGCACTTCAGTTTCTAGGATATTTCGGAGAGCAACTCCCTTATTTCTGCTTATGTAAAGCAATTCGTGCACTGGCCCGATCCTGAAGTAATTAAGGCAAATTTGCCTATTGCCTTCGGAGCAAACTAATCAGATGTGCAAGGCATCATCGATAGCTTTGAGACCGAGATTGAAAAACCAAGCAACGCGTTGCACCAAGCTCAAACTTGGAGTTCTTGTAAAAATTGCAATATTGTGAAATATTTGGTTTGTGCAACCTTGGCTTCCTATGCCAACAATTGTTGAAGATAGAAGATTTTTGAACGTTTCAATGGATATACACATATTCCAGCTTTAGCTACCTTTAATCCTCACAAAATTCGTAAAAAATGGAGATGAGCCGCGATACAAATGAACACAGGAAAAAAGTATATTGCATCGAGAGCCAAGACACTTGATGGAATGCTACATTCGTATTTCCCGCATTAGTGATGTAAATCGGTGTGTTACACTGGTGACTTCGGTATGTCACCACTTTTCTGCACTTGTACTAATAAGGACTATCATGTCCGCTGTATTCGTGTCCAATAAATATATCGCGATGAATCGAAATTGTTGTTCATGAAAGTGAAACCATACAAAACTTCAAACATCACTAAAAAATTTCAACGAGAAAAACATACTCTTGATTAGCGCGGATTTTCGCTTGAATCGAGAGCCCAGCCTTTTAATCCAAGCTGATTTTTATTGATTCAAGTAAAAACCTGATTGAGTCAAGAGTTTTCTTGTCAAATTTTTGAAGAGTACAAATTTTGGATCCGCAAGTCTTTTTTTTTTTCTGAGAGGAAAAACTGAAATTGATGACGATGAAAGACGGAAAGAGCCTCACAGACCTGAGACGGGAAATCGGAGACAAAAAGCCGTCGGGGATCCGACTCCGACGCAAGACGCAGTGGCGCGTCGTACTTTGCGATAAATCGATTAATCTGCCATTTAAACCTATAGAAAAGGATCGATAACCAAGGAGTTCGCAACAAACACCTTGGTAATCGATTATTTACCACAGCTTCAAATGGGCAGATATCGATCATCGATCATTCACGCCTCGCGCCTGGTAAGACGCACTGCGGAAAAAACTTGGGGAACGCCTGCTCCCGGCCAGGGACCAGTGATACTTGAAGGCCCATTGTAATCATCGTCGACCCACCTTAATGAAGGCAAACGGGGCAGGTTTTCCGTCTCTTTCCGATGAAAACTATTTCTCGCCGCACACTTAATATCACGAAAGCTCGTTAGAGTCGCTCCGGCTCTCGAGAACTTCGCCAACTTAACCAAGTTATGATACGCCCAACTTTCTTGCCGACTGACAGGACCTCGACATTTCTCTTCTGTTTCCGGTTGGTTTGCGCCGGCTGTTGGCCTCTGTCCGCGGCTCAAGCTAGGTGAGTGTCATCAGGAAATGCCCACGGACAGAATATTCTGGAGATGTCGTGCTTTAGGCCCTTGCGGATGAAATATTTTTTCTCAAAGATTAACACCTTTTTTCGCTTGACAATAAGAAGTTTTCTTTTAACGTTTATTTCCTGTAAAATAAATCAAAGAATGTCCTAGATCAACATTGTTGGAAATCAGAGTGTATGAATTCATCCACCCCAAAACTGACCTAAGATATGTTCATCCTGACATAGATCTCTTTGAAGATTAATGTAATATACAACGTGGTTGGCACGACTATAGTTTCTGCTGCTAATATAATATGATTTATGATTATTGATATTTATATGATTAATTATTTTAATGATAAAGCTTTACTGTTAAATTCATGTTTCCTCATTCCTGAATTATACGAAATTATTCATCTAACGAAAGTTCAAAATTTGTTGTTGTTGTAATATGCAAGTGATATGAAGTAACAGCAGCACCAAAAAAGCGTCCAACACTCCACAAAAGTAATAAATTCCGTTCCGTAAGAGTGTGGGTCACTCCATAAGGAGCATACATGCTGTTATGTACTAGACGTGGTGAATAAGTTATACGATACTATGACTCCAGAGTGTGCTACTGAACCTGAAGAATGGGTAAAAGCCTGCTGTGTTTCACCAGATGTATATTATTGGAAACCTTCGTTTAACGAAAATTCCTGCAGAAAATTGTTGAAGAATGAGGACAAATTACGGAGGATTTCAGAAAAAAGCGGAAGATGCCTGAAGTATGTTAAATGTTTGAAAGATTTTGAAAACATCGTAAAATCGTGTTTTTGACCTTACCCAAAGTGTAGAATTTATATTCAGATACTCAACAAAAGTATAAGACAAAAAAAAAAAAAAAAAAAAAAAAAAAAAAAAAAAAAAAAAAAAAAAAATTATGTCCCCTCACTAAAATAATAAACATAAAAAAGACATGAGTTTATTTCAGGTTTAAATGTGTATTAGTGTGGATAACCCACTTGAGCCCTTTTTACAACTAAAGTTAACGTCATGGAAAAAGGTTCGAATGCCAGGGCTCAGGCCCAGAACTACGCGCAAGAAGTGATAGGTGCGTGTGATCCAAGAGACTCCTGATAAGAAAAATTGTGTTAAATCGAGAAATTGACATTTTCTAGAATCCTCCCTAAGAAATTTGTACAATTCAAATGATGTTTGATTCATCCGTTCTCTATAAAATTTCACTTTCCACCCCCGCTGTAATGATGTAAGGCTATCGTCCAAAGCAAGAGCCCCAAATCGGAACCAAACGGTGGTTTGCAGTCCGCATCGAGGCCCAATACGTCTCCCTCAAGCGAGCCTCCATGAAATAATTATACCTCACCTGTTTTCCTCCAATTAGAGCATCCCCATCCATTAACCTGCCCCCTCCGTCCATAAATTTTTACCCTTCAGGATTGTGGAGCATCGGGCAATCGGCGTGCGTCTGCCACGAAGATTTGAACATCCTCAAGGGATTCCAGGGAATTTTTATCCTTCTCGACTGAGCGATCCGCGGTTCCTCTAAATTGCAGTAATTATACGATATCCTTGGAAAACGGGCAAAACAACACCGTTGCCGTAACGATGACCGTTTTTTCCAATAAAGATAACATTGTTTTGGTGTTTTGACGCAAAACCTGTCGAATTGACAACGTTTGAAAGGGGACGGATTTAGAGTACGAACCTTCAAACAGAGGTACCAGGCAGTGGGAAAATAGGGATTAGTAGCATCTTGCTCGGGCTTTTAAAAAAGAGTGAAAGCAGCAGCGCATTACAATAATGCTGCGCGATTTATTTATCTACTCTTTTACCCGTTTCTGTGATTGTTGTTTCCATTTCCTTTCCTCATCGGAATTTCATTCCATGCACAACATGGTCAGGGTGCATTGCGACATCTTATGGCCCAAATTAATAGTTACGTTTATTAGTTTATCAGCAATACAGCCATAAAATCAAAACCTAAACTGTAGACTTTAACAGGCGCTAAAATGATAAACCCGATTGGTAGAAAAGACGATGAATTACGTACAGTAATATGCTCTGCCAGTTGAGAAGAAAAGTATGTCGAAAATTTTGGAAAAGCTTGGTTAAAATGCGAAAAAAGAGAAGATTATTTAAACAAATTTTTCCTTTATGATGTATTAACTGCGTCAAACTAATTTACTTTTTGGTCACTCGGTAATGATTATAAAGCAGTTTGATGACGATGAAATGTGATACGCTTACAAAGTATCTAATGAAAGGTCAAGATTTGGACGGTCTAGAAATTCGACCAACCGAAATTGACCTATAAAAAATAGAATAATCTCACGAAGCATCTCCCTCCCTCTAATTCGTTTCTGTAAATCTTCCCCGTGTCGATCAATGTATCATTGCATTACACATATACCTTCCTACTTTTAAGGAATCGACACGGTGGCTACTAAAAATGCATCAGATTTTCCCTGTCTGTATTTTTGACGGATTTTTTTTTAAAAAAAAATACGACAGACCTTCAGAAGATAAGAAGCACGAGAAATTTTACTTCCGTTGGGGACGTCAGATGTTTTCCTCAAAAGTAGCACTTGACAAAACTTTCATGGGAGCGCGCGATAAGGCTTTTGTTTCTCAAATTCGACAGTGCTTTTTCGCTGGGTGAGGAATAAGTTCGTTGGCATAAGTCATGTCTTGGAGCGTTTTCTCAGAGTGTTTTTAAAGCTATCTTCGTTTCCTTCCTGGTTGATGACGTCGACATTGCCGACATTTCTCCGAATGAATTACACACTAAAAAGACCCTGGTTTTCGTCTTTCAGCTTTGTCTCTCACACTGATGCCAGATTTGGCAGAAATGCCGGTGGATTTTGCAGCATTGGACATGTGCAAGACCCGTCACTTTTGCATGCAGCGATGTAAGGCAATTAATTTCAAACTTGGTGGTATATCGATCACATGACTGGAATAAGATGAACTTTCTGACGTAATAATAACAGGAAGGCTTCGAGCGAGGAGGTTTTAAATTTTATTTTCTCCCCAGCTCGATGCCCTAGTTTCTAAGATAAAGTTTAAAACTTTTACATGTTTTCCCGCGATTTCCTCTACTGCATAGGTGGTTCACGGAACCCGCTTGAGGTCGCGCCGAGCTGAGCCTGAACCTCAAGTAACTTGATTTGTGAATTATTTTTACTCACTTATTTCTCAAGCGTTCCCACAAAAGCAACCCCCTTCCCCTTTCCTGAGTCGCGGTGAGAATGCTGTAGAAAAATCTGAGAATCATAGGACAGCGTGACTATCTTCATCGTTAACCCTTCTCCGCAAAAACCACGGTACTTATCCAAATGAGTCAAAGTTAACCGGGAAAGTAAAAAAAGTTAATTGGGTGAATTAAAAAGACACGTCTGCATATTTCTAATTTCTCATTATTCGATAATTCGTATCATCTTCCAGTACTCGAAAGTTTTCGTTACGTTGAACGTCAAAGTCCGTACTCGAAAGCTCGTTCGAAAGAATTAATCCTTGATTTGTTGCCAACAAGTCTGTTATCCCGCGTTCAGGACAAATTTAAATGTTATCTTTTCCGAAGTATGGTTGTCAATGGTTTTTATCACCTTTCTTGTCAAGAGTTATACAAATTAATTTGATAAACTTGTAATTTCAGTACATTCAATACATTTTTTGTATTATTTATGAGAAGCACCCAGTTGGCACCCAAAATACCGGAGAAAATCCAGTCTTACTTCCTCTCTTGCTCATAAAAACATCAGAATTCGACGTATTTACTGAGGGATGCTCTACAATTTATCACGAAAATCAGATGATTCTAGTTCCGGAATGCAACGTTGGGATTGTAAGACATTAAGTGGGAGGAGGGGGTACTGACGTCGTGGGCCAGTTGTTTGAATATGCAAATTGCAGTGCAAATCGTCACGCAAAACGGACGACTCCCAAACTTTTCTCAGCCTCACGAGGTAAACAGATTAATAAACTATTGAGAATTGGATTAGGATTTTTTCTTTCTTATACCACGACCTGTAGTCATGATATTATTTCCGTGTTCGTTGTAGGAGCCACCATTGCCGGCTTTCGCTGTAACGACTGAAGTAGATTTTCAAAACGCAAACGCGCGAATCTTTGTTTCAAGTCTGGGCTAGGGATAGGTTTCCTTTTTTGTTGGAATTACCAAGGCATTGTTTGGTTTCTTCACCGAAAAATTCCAAATGTCTTAGTTGAGTACGCGTTGAAACGAAGGTTATTCTGACAGTGATAAGAATATTAAAATCTACGAGGTTTTTTATATTTGGTGCGCAAAAACTTCATGTTGTTTTGATCATACTCCTGATAAGAACCATCGAATGAACAACAGGTTCAAATGTTTGAAAAGCTTACCGACTTAACAATCAGTGTTATTATCAGCATATTAACCGCTTATTGTACGATCAGTAGGACGCTACCCAGATGTGTACGACACAAGCCGATTTACACACGTTAAAGCGCCTTCATTTTCGTCTGATATTGTGCAATACTTCTGTGGCGGTATAGTTGCTCAAAGCGCCTTCCAACAGTGTCGCTTTGACTCGATGGCAGGAGATCACGATGACGGATGACGGTTGAAATTACACTACAGCTCGTGCGCCATTTAACATGTCCGTCTTGAATATCGAAGATTCGTGAAAAACGTGTCATCCCTCCACATAGCAGGTTAGATTTCGAATTGTTTTTTCCTTTTATATTTTCACTCACACCTCAAATTACGACGTTGCAAGTTTTTCACGGCCTATTTTATGCGGGGAGACCAATAAGAAAACTAGAAAATCAGCCTCGGGTTTTTCCGGAGTATGATGAAAAACATTATTTTAATGTTTCTTTCAAGTTTAAATGTATGCTTTCGTTAGGTTTACGTTAAGTTTCGTTCAATAAACGCGAATATTAAGTTTGGTTTTCCGCCAAAATTCATAATATAATTTTGGGAGGAAGTTGGATTTTAAATTGGACCCTTACTGAGCTCAATTTATTTATTCGAATCAAACAGCAGTTAATTTTAATTGTGACAATGATTAGTTAAATTTTACTCATTTGAACAAATTTTGAAAGGAGAGAAGTCGAAATGGGAGTATCACGTCATTTTTATTCTGCGTGCAAGTTCTGTCATAAACGTCTAACTCCCTGCACGAAAAAAACTGATGAATCAACTAAGAATGGTTTTAATACATTAAAGTCATACATGTTAACACTAGAGATTCCAGGAAAGGACCGCGCGGCATGGATGTGTGATGGTTTATTTTTTGTCCTGTAGTCTGGTGAACTTCGCTTCTCCATTAATGTTATTACTCTGAATCAATACAGGAAGCTTTTTCATTCCTATCTTTTCTTTTTTTAACATGTTTCATCCATGATGTTTGATAATTTTATCGTCTCCCTTTTTTTCCCCACTAGACCCTTCTATCTATTTGCTGCCTACTTCTGATGTTTAATCATTACTCAGATTTAAACCGGAGCCATTTTAAATTTTAAAATAAGGCGTACAGATTCATCAGTAAATCAATTGCAGAAGCAATTCATTCTTAAACTAGCATTGCAAATTCGAGTATTCTAAAATTTCCACGAATGCATCACTTAGTAGAATAAAAAAGTAGATATTAAAGTTTTCCATGATGTTTTGGTACGGTTTCTTCGTCTGATGGTCATCCTCGAGAAAGTTTCATACGTCGAAGTTGTATTTGTTTTTTCTCTGCAAGTGAATAGCCGTAGGAAAGTTTTGAATGGTGAAATCGTTAGCTATTGGGCTCTTCTATTCATCTCAAGACGTGGCGGCCTCTCGAATTTTTTCTTTTCGAGCCGGCTTTAAGGACTAGTAAAAAAATACGACAGTATGGAACCCATCCAGATTAATTTAAAGTTCAGGTGAATGAAATGGTTCGAAGAGGAGAGAATGTTTACTTGTGAAGAAACTTTTCAACAATCTATCATAGCGATGCAAATTCTCTCATTTCACTGAATTGGTCCCCGGAGTGCGGTAGCTATCGTAGGAGCGACGGAAAAAACAGAGTATATAAAAATTGGCTACGATTTCAAAAAGCACACGACTGCTGCGAGTTATAAGTTTTGTGCTTTTCTAAAGTTCTCTGAACACTCAAGAACATTCAGTCACATCTAATTAAAAAAAATGAGTCGAGCTTTTTCACCGCTATGTCCGACGTTTATACTTCATACCACGTTGTTATTTCCATTTATAGCCGTCGGGCAAGAATTTAGGCTGAACTGGCCTTAAAATTAAAATTTTAAAATCCAATCCATCCTTTGAACAGAAATGTCTTACACTTTCCCATGTAGAAGGACTTCTTCCTCAGATATTCGTCCAATTATTGATCTACATTGACGAAGTATTGCGTGGGTGAACACTCGAAGAGCCACGTATACATTCCTTTTATTCCTTCTGACGACATGAACTATAAGTTCGCAGAACTATGCGTGCGGGCTTTTTTATTTTAGCGGATGCCGCCGGCCGCCGTGTTGCAGGACGACGCGAATTTCAGGAATGCACCCGTCGAGAATTTGCGAGTTGCTAGGAAATTACGAACAGCTCGCGATGATGCCTGTTTTATTGTGCGACCACAATTAGGTCAACTTTTTTCATTTCATGCGTGGTGTTAGCATTCGTACCACGTAATAATGATGAACAAAATACATGCAGTCAAAACGGGAATGAACTATTTTACCGCTGAGAATGGAGGAAGTAGAGAGAGGAATAGGTTCAGTTGAAAATATATTTTGCAGAATCGTGTTTGAGCAAAGATGATGCAGAATAATAGGATCGATCTCTGAAGTCAAGTTTCTACGCTCGAAAGCAATAACATAGATACTTGTTCGGTTCGGAAATATTGTGCGAGACGCTTTTTACCGCGACAATAAACCTCATGAATGACGCAAGAAAAAATTAAACAATGCCTTGGTATGCAACGCTGCGAATTTCCGGTCTCATTTCACTCAGTGTATTTAATTCATGGAATGCGAAAAACACTCTTTACCTTTCTAAAAATATTGCAGTTTCCACTTACATTCATTAAAAAGTTAGGAAACTAATTCAAAATCTTCAGTCACTCATATGCTCGTGTTGGTGGCCAGTAACGAGGATAAAAGTTCATCTATTCTCACCACCTACATACGCTGTCATACCCGTAAAATAAATAAATTAGACTCCCTAAAAGCTACCTGAATAGGTCATACATATTTTATCGTTTCTCAGACGAAAAAAACATAGCAACATTCTAACGTTAAAAAATTTCCGCTGATAAATGTCGTCCTCTCTTGCACTACCAAACCTTTTACACAAAAATATCCGATCGGACAGCCGACTTTTCTCAAATCCTGATTTTTCGACCGATTTTCCCTCAAATCCTGATGTAATCGGGATTAAATCCTGATTAACCTCAAATCCTGATAGAATCGGGAAAATCCTGATGCTAGACACCCTGCAAAGCCCCATCCACCAATCACGTAACGCACATTTTCAGAATTTTTGTCCCCCCTCTCCCTTGTAACGCTCTTATGACGTAGGTCCCTATCCTTTAACACGAATAAACAAAATGGCATAACGCTTTCCTAAACCCCCATTCCCTCATAGAACGTTACGTAATTTATGGAAGGCCCCTAAAGGAGTTAGGTTTTTTTCTTCTTATCAAGACTAAACTATAGCGCAGATATGCCCGGCTCATTTCCGTTTACATGGCGATGCTGGCGCCTAGGAAATCGGAGGGTCCTAGTTCTGGCCGAAGTTGGCGCTATTGCGCTCGCGGCGGGGACGTTGGCGATGGGGCGGGAGGTCTCCGAACCCCGATTCGGGCGAGGCCTGACGCCTGACACGTAGGCAAAGTTGAGAACTCGTGAGCGGGCGCGAGATATGAGCATCGGACGAAACTGTCGTTCATTTCGAATTTAATTAGCGCCGCCCGCGGCCCGCGGTTCGGGTCCGAGCAGTTTTCGCGGTCACGCCCGCGCCCCGCGGGTCGCCACGAAAACATCTCCGGGAAAGCTCCGGCAGGCCCGCCGCATCCCATCTCGGGCCCTGGTACTAAATTTAAGGTCCGGGCCCATGACTGCCACCAACGCCCTCCCCTTACCTCCAGAAAGAAAATTTGAAGTGCTGGGAGGACAAGGCGCATATGTGTAGTTTTGGAAGAAATTGAGATATCAATGATTTCAAGTAAAATGAGTCTTAATACATATTCTGAGAAAACATTGCTGCCAAATTACAATTTTTAAGCAACAAAGAGTCAGTTCAAACTTTCTCCCCGCCATAGGGATCCATATAATTTCGAAACTTGAAACAAATATTTCTCGAAGTAGCAAAAACTGCACTTATGCGCCGCGTCCTCCAAGACCCTCAAATGTGAAACCAAAGTGGCCTCTGTGCGCAATTACCTCCTTACGGTTCGTTTATTTGTTGGTTGTTTTTCTTACCTAGTCATGCTACTATATTTCTTTAAAATGTGAATTGTCACTTATGAGGCCCGGGCCTCAACTGAGAAAACGTTGAGGCCCCTGCTCCTGCAATGTCAACTCTTGGTGAAGAAGACGATCAGATGCGGAAATTAATGTCCCAGTCCGTCATCGCCTTGTATACCGAAGACACACAGCACAGGAGGACAGGGGGAGCAGCAGATAGTCGAATTGAAATTGACAAAAATTGAAGTCGACGATGCCCAGATTAGAGACTTATAGCATCAGACGATGGAAGAAAATACAACGCAGTTGTTAAAAATATCATTTCATGTACTTAAACTCTTGAAAATAAATAGAAATCTTCAAAGAGGGTAGAATAATTCTACAGTGCCCCAGCGTCTTCTTGAAAATTTATACACCTCATGAAATTTTTTTTTTCTTTTCCTTACGAGACGATGGATATATGCGAATTCGTTCGAAGTAGTGTGTCACAAGCGGCACGGACCCAACGCTTTTCCAGACAGATCCGCGTTTCCAGACATTGTCAAACTACCTTTGATTAAACAAGAATTTGGGGGGAATGTCTGGTAATATTTTCCCTCAAAATTTTCCGAGAATAAAGAACTGACCGAGGAATGAGGGCTGCCTCCGGATAGGATAATTTCATTATGACCGCATACATCACTGAGAAAAAAAAAAAGAATCTTAAATTTTCCGCCAAGAAGTATTTCTTCTTAAATCAAGAATTTTTCTTGTTAATATAAGCTACTTTTTTGCTTAACTCAAACATTATTTTTCTTGTATCAAGAAAAGGTCAGCTTAAAGCAAGATAAAAAAAAATTCTTGGCGGCAAATTCAAGAATCATCATGCTTGAACCAAGCTACTTTTTTTTCCAGTGTACCTTACGATTGAAAAGAGTGAGGATATCGGTCTCCTCTTTAAAAGCGAAGCCCGGCAACAACGTGGTGTAGAGAACCCCATCCCTCATCCCCTCGTCACGGGACTCCGGCGCGGGGCTGCGGGAAAATGAGTGGAACCCATTCAGCAGTTTCGTCTAACGTGCGACAAAAATTGCTGAACGTATAGAACGTTGCCTCATTAAGCAATACGCGAGCGAGAGCTTCTGCGCACAATGGGGGTACCACCGTCCGCCGGAAAAACAGCATATCTACGTTTGATGTCTGTTGAGATTAGGTGGTTCTTCATCGGCAGATTAGAACATTAGCCTGTTGGGAGTCAATCAGGGCAACAAATCGGGAAATTGGCAGGGGATTCCGTAGCGATTACCTTCTAAGTTTTCTGTGCAAAGGAGCATGAAATCCGAGTGCAAAATGTTGAGAGCCGCGACAATATGTAACGGTAAACGGTGCCCGGTTTCCAGCACATCCAAATTCATCGCTCCTTTGACGAAAGGGCGTAACTATACATTTTTACAAGAGCCCGTGGAAACATAGAGTTATAAATGGAAAACAGGACTTACGTGAAAATCGAGATACACTCTTATGTTAGAGGAGAAACGAATGCACGTGGACGAAATTAACGTGAATGAGGTGAACCGAGAAAAAGCTCTCGCACTGCACCGACGTAACTGCTTCAGGATTTAAGGAGGGAATGCGATTGACTATCTTGATAACCGTTCTGAAAACACTTGACAACTGAGTCTTTCTTTTGACTATATACATAAGAGCCGCTTTCGCAGCGCTTTGCGACACCAAAAAGCTCAATCAAAAATTTCAATCATTCAAAAGCTCTCGCAGAACAAGAGCGTGTGCAACAACGCCACTTTTTAATGTCAAAGAAGCTGATTAGGCCTACTCGATTGAATTAAGGCGATTTTTACCTCCATAGACTTTTATTTATTTCGATGGTCGAAAAGTGAAATCACGCATCTCCATTTGCGACGTCGAAGACTTTTCTTTCTTTTGGAAACAAGTCGATGTGATTTCTTGAATCTTCTTGGATTTTTCTTCTTTGTTAACAGAATAAAATAAAAAATATAATAAAATACTTCGTGCGAAAACTGATATCAAGGTTTCTTAGGGATCTTTAAGGTCCTGCGAAGTTTCCGACTCCTTACAAGAAAAATTTTTGATGGTACTTACATTTACCATTACGGGTGTGAATTTTTCTTCGGTCGTCTAACTTGAACCACTAACAATCGACAACCGACGATCACTTGGACAACCAAAGAAAAATTCACATGAGGCAAAAAATGAATTTAAGTACTATTCTATAAGTGCTACCCGATAAAGAAAAGAGAAACATAGACATTTTTGACTCCGCGGCTGACACCGAATGCTTAGAAAATGCTTGGCAACCAAGTAGAACTTTATTAAATGACTCCTCGTCGCGGAGGTGTGGAAGGGTGAGGGGGGTTAAAGTTTGAAGAAAGCAGGAGCGACGGCACACCGTTCGCGAAAAACGCAAAACACTGCGAAACTGCGTGAAGGGAGGCAGAGTGCGTCTGATGAACAGAAACAGAGGGAAAAGAGAAATATTGCATAGCTTCCTTATTTGCAAGGTTTCGGAGGTGCTCGACGGGAGGGCTCAAAGCAATTCGCTATGTGCCTTACCGTCGGGCCAAAGTGCCGACTCAACGTTTTCGCGGTTCTCCGCATACTTCAACGAGATCGTGAAAAAAGGCACAAGTGAAAAAGGACGATAGAGCCACGGGACTCCCTCAGAACTTACGCCCTTCTTTGTGTAAACGATTCGTTATATTTAGGGTGTGCGATGCGCCATTTACGCTATTTCATCGCCATTAAATAAAGAGGTAGATTTTCCCACCCCCCCCTTTTTTACCTCAGGAATCAGCGTGTTTATGAGCCCTGGAACGAATAAGTATCAAGGGTTGCAGTGCAGGGCTGAAACGGACTCAAAAGGCTGAAAATCGAGTTGTCTCAATTGATTATATGCCGTCGAGAGGGTTTCTTCAAATGAGAATTATTGGTAAGCGTCAGAAACGATGTACAGACTTTCAAAGCTAGCCTCAATGGCAGAATTGAATAGGCGATAGGGGAGCTGAGTGATTTCCCCCTAGATTTTTTTGAATCTTTGGGAGTAAAAGAGTTGATCCCTTGGTCAACGTTGAAGCAGATATTAAGAATTCTCCCGGCGTGTCGATGTACAGGAACGCAAAAGAGAGGGGGAGGAGAGAGAGAGAGAAAACTGGGGAAAATAAATGAATACTTATTCCTTTGAAATTACAGACCGATTTAAATGAAGCGGCAATAGGTACCTTTGACGATTATCTCCCTTGCAGTGATTGTTCAGAAATTGCAGCAACCAATAAATCCTCGACTTGAAGTTAAAATTTAAAAAACACCAACTCTAATAAGCCAAAGCCTTTTAGAATTTTCTGACGCCAGCCTTTGGAGGATAATTAGCCACGACATCATAGTGGAAAAAACGGCTGAGAGAAGTCTCTAATTAAAGGTGGCTAATAGAATTGTCTTTAATTAAATGAGATTTAATGTCCATATAAAATTGAGCAGCTTCGACACAGTAAAGAAGATTAAGACTTCCTTGCTCGAGTCTGGCTGAAACTGAGCGAGTCTCGTCTAGATGTTTATTAGCGATGATTCTATCAGCTTTTTTGCACGAAAAAGTTGTGTGATGCTGTTGAAACTCCACACTGAAAAAATGTCCTAACATTGGTTCATTATTGACCGTTCAGCTGATGTGAAACTTCTACTTTTACGTTTCTTAAAAATATGGTTTTGAATCAATCGATTAAATTTTACTGAAAAACCATTATTTATTGTAATTCTGAATTCCGGACATTTCGCCGCTTAACTCGGTCTGCTTCCAATGAAAAGGATTAATAGCACTTTGAATACTTGCAAAGACGTTCCAAGTGTCAGCCTTTGTGCCAGCATTGCACTTACAAGGCTAGAGGCGGCCCTCAAAAAATTGACCACGCTTAATGTCTTTCATACCTGAAACAGAAATAAAAAGCAGTTTATAAGTTTAAATAATAAGGGGAGAAATCAACTTAAACAAAACTTTTGGGTGCTTTTAAATCTAATGAAATGTTTTAGACGCATAGAATTTTATTATAAATTATTATGATACCCCCCCCCTCTCCTCCAAGAAAAGCATATTCAAAAATTACGTACAAATCATGATTCATTTACAATTGTATCATTTAAGCTGGAATCAAACTTTAAATAATGATTACTGTAAGTTTATAAAAAGTAGAATGTTAATCCTGTTCTTCCGAGCATTTCAAAATTTCAAAGTTCGAACTTTCTCGAATAGTCAGAATATTGACACATCTGTCAATTAACACTAGAGGGAATTATTAATGCAACACTGCTCGGCAACTAGAAATACTATTGGTTTTAATATTGAGAAAATGTCTCAAAAAAAACTTGAAAGGCTATGAAAAATCAAAGGAAGGGGGGGGGGGGATCCCTTAATCGTGAGTCGCGAAACGTCTTCAGGTAGAGCACAAAGGAACGATTAGGGGTTGAATTATCGATCGAGAGGATACATTTTGGCCTTTCATTTTTTAGTAGAACCAGAAAAAACCCCTTTTACCAAAGGCATATTTTCCTCTCGGTGATCAAAAACAAAAAACCAGGGCACAATGCAACTGGACCGCCTTCGTTCCAAAAACGATCGAAGTCGTCTTTGGTTCTCACAGTTCAGATTCGATTGCAGCATTTCAAGTTCCGATAAATTATTTTAACATTTCAGCTGTAACTTTTCAAGCGAGGTGTTCGCCTGCGCTGGATCAGAAATGCCGCAGCATATTAAACTTCGATTCTTTTCCAGAAGCGTTTTCCCAGAAAACAGATTTTCCGGTCGGGGAGGATTTATTGGGGGCGGTGGCGCAGAGAGAGCTTTAGGGCAGGGTGAGTTCTACAGCTTTTATTTACTCAATCTAATGTAGAAAGTGTGTCCGTATGGGGAGGGGGGAGCTTGCTCTGCGAGTCGATCAAGGGCTCGATATTAAAAGAAAACGGGGATTTAAGGGATGCAGATTCGCGGGGATAGGTGGAGGGGCCGGGCGGGGTTGGTCGGGTGGGAAAGGGGGGGAGTTAATCCCGCAGCCGGTTGGAGGGACGGTGAAGGGTATTGGTTATGTTTTAATATCGGCACGATTGGGGGTCGCGAATGAAATATGTATATGCGTGCGCAAAAGATTTCCCGCCGGCAGTTGCGGTTTCAATGCAATGTTGCTGTTTTATTGGACGTCGCTCGAAATTTCCACCTGCCGCGATTGTGTTTCAATTTTGACGGTTCACTTGCGTTTTTTAGGGTAGGAATCCCTGTGACTGGGGAAACATCGGGTTTTAATTAAAGCTTTTAAGTAAACGTACGGAGAGTAATCAGATGGAATGAATTTTTTAAATCCTTGATTGCACATTTCGATGGAAAGTGCGCGATTTTCAAATGGTTCCCTCTGGGATAACACGGTGAGCGTTTAGCCTGAAGCTTCTTGCTGTAAATTTAGTAAAAGTTTAATAATGGATCAAATTATGCTGTAGGGGATGAACTGATTCTTGATATTATACAAGCAGCTTTATTTATATTGACTGCAAAACCCATTTTCATGCAAAAGTAGATGCAACACGGCAAAGTATACAGGGTGATCCAAAAGTCCCTTCCACCCCCTCTAACTTTTTACCTAATTGAGGTAAAGATTTGAAACTTGGGGGATATTCCTAAGTCAAAGGGAGCTACTTTTTGGCCCCCCTAAAATTTTCCGGGGGGCCCTCCTTGGGGGGGAAACGGCCCCCAACTTTTAATTTTCAAATGGGAAGACCCCCTTTGTGATAGCTCGTTCGAAAGAGCATAAAAAAAAAAACTTTTCGCGCAAACCCGAAGTCAATATCTCAAACCGTTTCAAAATGGCGGCCGGTTAAAGTTCAAAATGGCCGAAAATTCACACCGGTTATTTGTCGATGGATTTGCGCAAAAATCGGTATATAGGGGTATTTTGACACGAGAAAAACGAATTTGACGTTAGATTTCCAAAAAAACCAAAATTTGCAAAGTGGCCGCCGGTTAAAGTTTAAAATGGCCGAAAATTTTCACCTCGGTTTCTTCCTAATGGATTTGCCTAAAACTTGGAATTTGAGAGTATTTTGGCATAAGATAAACAAATTTGAACTTAGATTTCTAAAAAAATCAATTTTTGGTCATTTTGAACTTTAACCGGCGACCATTTTCGAAATTTTGGTTTTTTTGAAAATGTAACGTCAAATTCGTTTTTCTCGTGTCAAAATACCCCTACATACCGATTTCCGCGCAAATCCATCCACAAATAACCGGTGTGAATTTTCGGCCATTTTGAACTTTAACCGGCCGCCATTTTGAAACGGTTTGAGATATTGACTTCGGGTTTGCGCGAAAAGTTTTCTTTTTTTATGCTCTTCCAAACGAGCTATCACAAAGAGGGTCTTCCCATTTGAAAATTAAAAGTTGGGGGCCGTTTCCCCCCCAAGGGGGGCCCCCCGGAAAATTTTAGGGGGGCCAAAAAGTAGCTCCCTTTGACTTAGAAATATTCTCCAAGTTTCAAATCTTTACCTCAATTAGGTAAAAAGTTAGAGGGGGTGGAAGGGACTTTTGGATCACCCTGTATTTAAGAAACGCCTGCAGTATCCTGAGAAGCCATTTCTGTTAGAATAAAGTGTATCAGAATAAATGCGGACTTTCGAGGTTTGCTATGATCCGACAAACCTAATTCGGAAGCGTTCTTTGCGCAGCGCAGTTTGCGAGAAATATGTTTACAAACCACACCGTTCATAACGATCAAAATTTAGGCGTAAGTTATAGTGAAAAATGACTTTTTAGACTATATTTGGTCTATGAAGGGGTACTCCGCTCAGTAGGTGGGGGAGAGGGGAGCGGTGGATTTGCATTCCAAGGGTCGACATGAAACTAAAAGTCGGAAAAATAACGTTGCGTTTCGTCGCTCACTGTTGTCGTTAATCAACGCTAAACTATAATTACTTATGCTAGGATTACTTATGCGTAAATTGTGGCCAACCCTTTTTTTGGATCAAGTTTTAAGTGCTATCGAGAGAGTGCAAAAACTTTAAAAAACGGTTACACATATTAACTAACTTCAAATACAAATCTAAGTCGTTACAATCACATGGAGAGCATAGGTCCATATTGTGAATGAGCTCGAAATGTCTTTACTTCATGGTTTAATAACCCAAAGAAATATCAAGATATGTGTTAAAGCCAAGAATTTTTCCGTACCTTCACACACCTATCAAGTGAAAAAAATTCGAAAATTCCAATACATCACTGATGGTAACATAACCAACAGCACACATTCCAATTTTAGGCATGGGTAATCATTAACTGGAGAGAAAATCACTCTCGTTGCGGTGAGGTCACAGGAAAAGGACCCGCATCGTTTTTGTGGTCCACACTTCGGTTAACATCAAACTGAACTGATGAATACACATGGCACACTGAAATGTTTCCCTCGGTCCCTATATTGAAGCTTCTCGGCTCAAAAAGCTCATTAAATCGTTAGCGGTATCAAAACCGAAAGGTACACAGCGATAAGATCAGAGAGCTTGTCGGATTTACTCATATGACATGCATACCTCGAGTATGTGATATCCACGAACGCTCCAAAAAGGGTTAATAGTTTCTTAAAGCTCGAACCCCTTGACTACGACTCGGATTGTGGTCGAAATGAGCAGATATCAAGAGTGGAAGCAAATTATGACGCGGCGCAGATAACTGATGAGACCTGGGATCCTCACTGGCTTCGAGGCCCTGAAGCTCACGGTTATTAGCACGTATACATCATTCCTTATTTCCACCCCTCATGTCGCTTGAGAGAAGATGAAGTAAAGTGGATCAAAGCCTAATTTCGAACACCGCAGCACCGTCTGCCGTATAGCCGTCATTCGACGGCGATGTTGCCAAACTCAAATGGATAGAGAGAATACCTTAATAATAATCATTTTTTCGCGAGTAGATATATTTTACTTGATGAATAGATAGATACAGATTGTTTCTGGCGGTCGGTGGAGAAAGGCGGAAAAATGGTGGACCCCTTTCTCTAGGATTTATTTGACTGATTTTCTTCTCGGGCAAGGATTAATAGAAAACGTAGAGCTAGAGATACTTCGAACATTACTAAAAATTCAAACCAGGAAAATTGGTTCTCAGAGTAAAAAGAAGAGAACGTGAAAAATGGCAATACGGAGGTCGAGTCCCGGTTCTAACTTCTAAATTCGCTACGGCACCATTAGATAAATGTTCTTTCCTGTTAGCATGGCTCCCTTTCTTATAATGAAATAAATACAATTATATATGATTTCCGTGTTGCGTTGGCAAAATTTTCTTCGTTTTACAGTGTACTCTCGATGATTCGAACCTCGATAGTTCGAAAACCTCGTTAATTCCAGTTAATTCGAAGGAAAGTCTGTATCCCTTGAAAATCTCTCGATAATTCGAAGCAAATCAATGCATTTTTCTCTCCTCATTATTTCAAAATTTTTAAGCTGGCGCGGCCCTCTATAAATCGAAATTGCGACGAAAATTTTACACGCTTCAAGTGCGTAGTGTATGTAACAATGGGAAAATATAAATCCCTGGATTTCGGGAAAAAGGTGGAGTAATCTCAGTCAATCAAAAATTACTGACTACTTCCAAAAATAAAACGCTAGTATTTTAGGTTACTCTTGTGTGTCTGGAGTAATTAATAATAATTAATAATTTTAAAATTAAATATAAATAATTAATAGTAACTTAGTGTAATTTTTACGTCCGTAAAGAAATAAACTGATATTTATGGTTCCTTTTGGCGTAAAGCCGTCCCTCTATATTCGAACCTCTCTATTTCGAAATTCCTCCACATGAAATCTCTATAATTCCAACTCTCTTTATTTCGAAACCTCGCTAATTCGAAGAAAAAACCGATTCTCTTCGATTTCAAATTATCGAGAGTCCCGTGTACTCCCAAAAATCAATATACTCGGTTTAGGTTTGTAGGGATACTTATAAAATAATATCGCATATTTCTATACTTAGGTTTGACTGTATTAATTAAAATTAACCGGAAGCAACGAAGTGACGAAGTACTTCAGAAGTGTGATCTCGACAGCAGCTGGTACTCAAGTTCTCGGATGCACGATCTGAGAACTTTAAAGATCCATGTATCGCCGTGCTACGTAAAAACGTCGTATGAGCCATCACGCGTTGTCAAATGTCATTCGAGAAATCACGAATTTTCAGGAAAATTTGTGAATGTTTCTCTTCAGATTTTTCAGAGGATTTTGTTCGTGATTTGATCTTAAAAGTCTGAAATTTTCATGGACAAATATTCGTAACTTCCTTCAAAAATAATTATTTTCTGAGAAAAAATTTGGCACAATTCGAATGCTCATTCAGGGTTTTTACTTTGCAAGGCAGCGTAAGAACTAAACACTCAACGCTCTAAGTTTCTTCCACCGTTTGTTACTTATCAAAGACCGGAAAGGTAAATCAGCCAAGAATCTGGCAACCAGGAAATGCAATTGTGCATCCTGCTCTTGAAGGTTCTTCGAAGACCCGTCCTTGCCGCAGCAAACTTCCCTTTGATGGGAACAGCACACAAGGTAAATCTGGGCTAGATGGATTTAATATGACAAGGCTGACTTCTGGAACCCATGATGTTGCAGCGTAACATTGATATGAAATCATATTTTGCACAATATAAAAAGTGCATTTGCATCCTTCACTTAAATCATTCCTCAAGAATAATTTAATTGAATTATTCAACAGGGACATGTCTCAATTCAATTAGATTACATAACCATTTGATATAAAATAAATCCATCCATTATCTGTTCGATAATGGTGCATGTTAAATTCAAAGCATAGCGAAATTAAATGAGCCAATTAAAAATATGCAAAAGATAGCTGGTTGAAAATAATGTTCCTCCGTGGATAGCTCAAATTTTTGCGCCAGGAAAATAAAATAGGACATTTGCCATAGTAGGCATGTAAGATTTTGGGTTGAATCTGAAAGATTAGAAAACAATTACACGCTGCATTATCGAAAATCTCAAAGGCCCCACAAAAAATTCTGGGTTAATACTATGCGACGAAAATGATCGATCAAAAGAGATGGTGTCATGAGTGTACACTGAGAAAAAACTATGGCTTATAAACCTATTAGTGGTAAATATGGAACACCACTAATAGTAGTACCTCTACATATAATAATAGCACATATACCTTAGTTATGGTCTCTGTACCTTAATTAGGTACAGAGACCTTAGTATGGTTCACAGACCGAGAATCATTAGTTTATTTACGACTATTATAGGTGTTCCATATTTACCTCTAATAGGTTTATAAACCATAGTTTTTTCTCAGTGTAGGCGGATCAAGACGCCTCGAACCAGGGGAGGGAGGCTTAAAAATCCTCCAAATTTTTTTTGATTTTTGGAAATTTTTGAAGCATCTAATATGCAGTTTGAGTCAATTTCGTCATGAATAAGTACCAAATGTTAGCGTCTTTCTTCCGTTCTTCTCTTTCTTGTTTTTCCTTTTTTATCGGACGAACTGGGGGGGGGAGGGGCGTACGCTTTTTGCGCCTCCCCTCCTGGATCCATCCATGGCAATAGGCAGGATTCTCCGATCAAATTGGAGGCTTACAATGAAGCGATTAATCGAAATTCACTCAACACGATAGACCGCATTGCGATAAATCGCACTGATTTGAGTTTCCAGTTAGATCGTATAAACCCACCTACTTATGCACGGCACTTTCGTTTGGACCTATACACCTGAGTTTTCAGTTAGATCGTATAAACCCACCTACTTAGGCACGGAACTTTCGTTTGGACCTATACACCTGAGGCTTCCTACGTTCGTCGCCGCGCCGTAAGCCACGTTCGGGGCTATCGTGCGGTCCCGCATACCTTGACATTTCGCCGAGCAACGTTGTCCTGTAGGCCAAAAGCAGAATTTATCGGAGCCTTTTTTCCCCGACGGGAGTGGGACCCGGCCGAGGTGCATTAAGGGATTAGGCGCGCGTGTCGGGACCGAAAGGGATTTCAGGGAACAGGCCCTTCTTCGTGGTTAGCGGGCAGCTTTTAAGCCCCGGCCGGGAAACTTGACTCCCGGGCTTTCTTCCTAACGAAAAGGTATCGGCGCTGAAGGTGACACTCATTAGAAAGAATGGAGCCTCTTTTCGCGACGCCAAGAGCACGGACAGAAGAAATGGACTTCGGCATTGGCACATCATATTACAATCCCCCGCTCCCAGTCGGATCCCATGATGGAATTCTTGCACCGCCTTTAAGTTTTCCTCCTTGTTGATTTCGCTATCTAATGAGCGGTTATGGATCGTATTCGATGGTGGTTCGGTGCATCGTTTGGCTCTAAACAATGAGAACATGGCCTCAAATAAGAATTTTGCACTGGAAAAAAAAAAAAAAACACATCGGATCTAGAGTCCCGACTCTTGAAAACATTGACAAGAAACTGGACTCTTGATTAAATCATATTTAAGCTTAAATCTAAAGGAAATCCGCTCAAATTAAGCGGCTTGGTTCTTGAATAAAGCTAGATTCTGATTGAATCAAGAGTACTTTTTCTTATCGATGTTTATAAGAGTCTGGACTCTAGATCCAATGTGTTTTTTTTTCAGTGTGGGATTTAAGTTAGAAAAGCTGAAAAAGGGAAAATTTCTAACTTTTGCACTTTCCGTTGTCATACAGTACTCAAAGGAATAAAAAATCTATCACAAAAACCCGTTCCCACAGATAACTCGCTTGAATTCTGGGGCCATGTTTACACGTTGATCGATATCAATACAATTGATATCGATACAATCTCACCTGTTGGATGCAACGAATAAAATCCATAGAGAATTGGTTTGTTCCCTCCGAAAGATAAGGATAAACGAATACTTTCTTCTCTACATCGAGTTGTGTTCAAACAGTGTGGAAAAATAATGCATTTTGTGCGGATTGTTAAAATGCGAGTGCGGTTAAAATGAGATGCAAAAGTCAAGTTGCAAGTTCGGATTTTTAACAACATTCAAGTCTTTCAATCCCGTCAACCCGCCTCCGCCGCGACGAGCAATGTAATACTAGTTTACATGATTAATGCAAAACAGAGGGCAACTTTTGAACTTTTCTGAACCGTGTAAGTTTTAGCAGCTTCAAAACAAGACGTGTATCTACCCGTCAATTTTTCAATTTCCTCCAAAGCGCGTGAAGATTTACAATTCTCTCGCTCTTGTCAGATCTTAATTACATATTTATACACGTGTAACTTTGTTGTTTTTTATGGTCTCAATTCTTTCAAACTTGCAGTCAGCAGGCTGAATCGTCAAATTGAAAACACTTAGGCTGTGTATATCCATCATGTTCTGAACTTATGATTTCTTCAAATTGACATAACTGGAACATACTCGTCTTCGCTGATTTTTAATCTTAAGGTTTAGGTACCCGCAGGTAGACAACAAGATACAGGGTTATTCAAAAGTTACGCACCACTGGCCATAACTTTAGTTCTAATTATGATATCGATTTGCGGTTTGTGGCGTCCTTCCTCATATCGAGGGGGAAACTTTTTGAGGTACTTCCCACTTCTTCACCCCCCCAGGGGGAGGGGGGGCGGGGGGCAACTCAAAAATTTCAAATGGCAACCCCCATCATGTGATACATCGTTAGAAAGAGCATGAAAAAAGAAAATTTTTGGCGCAAACCGGAAGTCGATCTGACCCCCCTATCAAAAGTTAGGGGGGTCCAAAGGTTATTTAGGGGGTCCGTACCTTCATTTTTTAGAGTGGCTTCGGCGGCTCTTGGACATACCGTTTCTCTTTTCAAAGAGTCCTCGAGTACTCCAGGTCTGATACCGAAGTCTTCATATTGCCCCCGGGCCACCACAGCCCCCCCGTAGGGGAGGGGGGGGGGCTGTTACAATGAAACATTGCATTAAAATGCGGAAAGTCACAGAAGAGCTTCAAACTTAACATCAAATCTGAGTGGAACTTCTTGCCAATGTTAACGCAAACGCAGCCTGCGACTTTAAAGTGAGTTTTCAAAACTCTTAGCCCCCTGCCCCCCGCATTTTTGGTTGCAGAGCGGGTAAAAACCGGGAAATTCACTATAAATAAGCCCGAAACTAATGTCCAACTTGAGAAGGACCCTTGAAACGTTGCGATCAGTCGGAGCATTGAAATACAGGGACTGCCGCCCCCTTAAAGTACGGAAACATCCATAAAACCCCCGCTGCCCCCCTCATTTTTTGTTGCGGAGCGGGTAAAAAACCGGGAAAATCGCCAGAAATGATGCCCGAAACTACTGTCCAACTTGATGCGGACCCTTGAAACGTTGCGCCCAGTCGGAGAACTGCAATATAGGGACTGCCGCCCACTTTAGGGACGGAAACATCCATAAAACCCCCGCTGCCCCCCTCTTTTTTCGTTGCAGAGCTGGTAAGAACCGGGAAATTCGCCAGAAATGATGCCCGAAACTACTGTCCAACTTGACGCGGACCCTTGAAACGTTGCGCCCAGTCGGAGAACTGCAACAAAGGAACTGCCGCGCACTTTAAGGATGGAATCATCCATAAAACCCTTCGCTGCCCCCCTCATTTTTCATTGCGGGGCTGTTATAGGAACCGGGGCATCATTTCTGGCGAATTTCCCGGTTTTTACCCGCTCCGCAACGAAAAATGAGGGGGGCAGCGGGGGTTTTATGGATGTTTCCGTACTTTAAGGGGGCGGCAGTCCCTGTATTTCAATGCTCCGACTGATCGCAACGTTTCAAGGGTCCTTCTCAAGTTGGACATTAGTTTCGGGCTTATTTATAGTGAATTTCCCGGTTTTTACCCGCTCTGCAACCAAAAATGCGGGGGGCAGGGGGCTAAGAGTTTTGAAAACTCACTTTAAAGTCGCAGGCTGCGTTTGCGTTAACATTGGCAAGAAGTTCCACTCAGATTTGATGTTAAGTTTGAAGCTCTTCTGTGACTTTCCGCATTTTAATGCAATGTTTCATTGTAACAGCCCCCCCCCCCCTCCCCTACGGGGGGGCTGTGGTGGCCCGGGGGCAATATGAAGACTTCGGTATCAGACCTGGAGTATTCGAGGACTCTTTGAAAAGAGAAACGGTATGTCCAAGAGCCGCCGAAGCCACTCTAAAAAATGAAGGTACGGACCCCCTAAATAACCTTTGGACCCCCCTAACTTTTGATAGGGGGGTCAGATCGACTTCCGGTTTGCGCCAAAAATTTTCTTTTTTCATGCTCTTTCTAACGATGTATCACATGATGGGGGTTGCCATTTGAAATTTTTGAGTTGCCCCCCGCCCCCCCTCCCCCTGGGGGGGGTGAAGAAGTGGGAAGTACCTCAAAAAGTTTCCCCCTCGATATGAGGAAGGACGCCACAAACCGCAAATCGATATCATAATTAGAACTAAAGTTATGGCCAGTGGTGCGTAACTTTTGAATAACCCTGTATGACGATCCACTGACATGGATGGTTACGGCAAACGAGTATAATTAAACGCTTCTTTTTCGGATCTCAGATCTTTTTACCACTAAACTATTTTTAGCTTGAAAATTTTAGACTTTTAGGATCAAATCTAGGACAAAATACTCTGAAAAATCGGAAGAGAAATATTCACAAATCATCCTGAATATCGTATGAAATTTGGCGACACCCGATGGATCATACGGCGTTCTTACTTGACATGGCAAAGCTAGAGGCCCTTAAGAGTAAAGTTGACTACCTTCCTCACGTTTTCCTGAATTTTCGAGAAATGGTCATCATGTGGAAGTTCAAGCAACTTGTCATTGGTTTCAGGAATCATTGCCTTTCCCATACTTTTAAAACTTCTTTGCTGGAATTCGTAAAGCAATTTTTTCCGACTCACCGCTGACACAGAATGAACTATTCTTCTCGCCAACTTGCTTAGTTGAACTTCGAGCGGGCTTCCCTATCCCTCTCTTCCTTCGGTACTTTCTTCGCTACTTGCGGCGGCCAAATTTTAAACTCTGAGGGCTGATCATTTCCCCGCTGATTAGGAAGCGCGTAACTCACTCGCGGAAACCCTGTGTAGATAAGCGGTTGTTGCCTAGCATGACAGATAGGTTCCCACGACAATATATTGAAAATCGATCGGGAGCGGGGGAGAGAGATAAACTGCAGGCTCCGCAATATCTCATTAAAAAATATCGCTCGGACGGAGAGGGGCGAGCAGAGAAGAGTGGATGCTCTCGATCTGACAAAAACACGTAACTGAATTTTGCGGAGACCGTGGACTGCACCTCCGCGCATTCATGACGGGGTCCGAGCAGGAGCATGGTCGTGTTTTTCCGCCGTAAACGATGACGAATCTGTGTGTAGCGTAACAGTTTGCCGGACGGAACCCGAAAATCGGAGCTAAATACGAACTCGGCTGTTTGAAGTCTCGGTGATGAGAAATTTCTGATTTTTATGTATTTTTGCATCAGTCACTTATCAGGATGTCTCCTAAAATTTTACTTCGAATGTTCCTAGGTTATCCTGAAATTTTACAGGAAATTTTCTGATTTTTGGCGCAAATCAATTGAAAATGTTTGAACTTTGAAAATCAACATCTTAAGTGAGTTGAATCAATTGTTTCACTTTTGAATGTCGAGGGCTAGCGAACAATATCGCCCGACTAATAATTTTGGCAAAAAAGAGTTAGCGACTTTGCTGCATTTTACAGTATTTAATACGCAAGCTGATGATTTCAGTCATTTTATTCATTCTGTAGAAAAGCGCTTCAACTGTGATGTATGAAAGAAAATATAAATCGAACCTTAAAATTACAAAAGTGATGAAGTTTTCTCTTCGTTCTGCAAAATCGTCAGTTTGCAGGTAGGCGGTATTGGGTATTGTTCAGTAGTCATCGATGTGCTCGACTGCGTGTAGTTGACAAATGCTTAACACGCAGGGTTCCCAGCCAATTTTCGAAAAAGAAATCCCTGACTTTTCCAGGTTTTCCAAGCCAAAACGAAAATTTTTCCAGGCCTTATTCCGCGGAAAATTCTCAAATAATTTGCCTGAAAAGAGACAGCGCGCGCGCATTTTTCGATTTTTGTAAAACCTCCTCTATTCTCATAAATTTTTGATCTGGGTTTGCTTTTTTTATATAGGAACCAGGCTAGGGTAGTATCATAACACGGTGGAAAATTCAAAATACAACGAGGGAAATAAAATTTCAATTATTTTATTTTTATTTGTTTATTTATTAATTTTTTTTCTCAGTACTTGAAAGAATTCCAGACTTTTTGAGCAAATTCCCTGACTTTTCCAGGTTATCCAGGCCATTTTTCCCCCTGACTTTGCTAGGTTTTCGAGATCGCTGGAGACCCTGTTAACGCCTGTGGGTCATTTTGATTGTCAGAATTGGGCATCTTGAAAAATGAAACATCCAGTTTCCCGGCAGGGTAGGATGATGCGGAAAACCCGCGATTTTCCCTGACTACCGGCAACCCTGATGCGTGATTTAACGATTTCTAACAACTATTTTCCGCAGATGGGCGCATTTTTCAAATACAAGAGCACCGTTCCCTGCGCAGTTACCCCCCCCCCCCCTCCCGCGAGCATCACTCTCGTTAAACGCCAGCGGATTAAAATGAAACGGTAAATTAACAATAATATACATACGTTATAAATTGACTGCGCGCATGAGGCATAGCGAAACCGGTCGAGGGGGGGGGGGGGGTTGCGGTGGAGGGGACTAATAGGTCACCGCATTGGTTACGTAAATCTATTGAAAGGGAATTCGAATTTTCGCGTGGCTCGACCATCGACTTTCGTTTGTGCCGAGGTATTTTCCGGTTTAATTTCCTTGTCCGCGTATCGTTTTGAGTGATTTTCCAGGTTCGCGTCGGTTGTGTTAATCAGAGAGAGGCTAAATTTTTTTTAGAATAAGTGGTAGAATGAGCATGCTAGTTAGTTGATAGAATGTTATTTCCCTGTAATACCGATGATTATCAATGTGCACTGCCTGGTTCATTTTAGCGGAATAAACGTAGAATCAGATGAGAAAGCGGTAATCGCAGGGCATTGGATGTAGAGGATGAAGACTTCACCCTCAATATTGAACGGTTATTAAATTCTATTTTTTATTTGGATTAAACACAATAAAATACTGAATGGGACAATCAAAGAGACAGATTTAATTTAGTTCACAGAGTTTGCTTCACATTTTCAATGAGCAGATTTGCTCATTTTACCTGAATGAAAATGGTTGTTCATCATGCGAAACGATTGAGGAATCTCTTTTAGCGGCTGTAAAAGCTGCTCTAGAGAGTGAAGACCCAATTAAGACGACAACATTCCAAAAATTCCCCAAAGAATGAGGTATCACATATTATAACTTTCCCTCAATGTAAAAATGTTTCTCTTCAGGGAATCTTTCGCTCAAAAGTTTATCAGCAAGAAAATTTATTGCAGATGTTCGGTTTAGCAAATTGGTAGAACAACTGCTGATTTGCCTTTCAGCTCAATCGAACCATACGCTGACTTACCAATTGAATTAAAAGTCAGAAGAGCTGAACTGAAGCTTGTAGCTTTGATAGCCGCCCATTATCTGCCAATCTCTCTCCTTGATGTAATAATGGATTTGATTCATACTCTCGAAAACGAATTTCCTGATCACGTGGTATACACACGCACTAATTAAACTGTGACGAGTGAGCGGCTCGCCCAGTCGTCCATAGCCTTGCCTGGCAGAGATGAAGGAGGCCAAAACGCCTTCAATTTTTCAGTATGCAACATGGACATCCACTGAGCACGTTTAGTTGCATCAATACGTTGAAGTTAACTATACGATGCCTGGCGTCGCGTTGCTTTGTGGCGTCGCGTCGTCGCGCCACGATTGGAAAACCACCATTGATTCGCCCTGATGATCTTGTCGTCGAGGTATTTTCTGATCACGTAGTGAGCACATGCACTGCCCACGGGTAGTGAGACAAAGAGCATTAAGAAAGCTCTGTTTCAAAACTTTCGCTTTCACTTCATTTTTCAAAGAGAAGTAATTTATAAATTTTCCTAAACGTTTTAGATAGGTACATTAAAGTCATGTCCTGCAAAATTTATAAAAATGGAGACAGCTTTTTCCACTCTATTATTATGAAACGCAGCAGGATTTTGCGACGCTGAGGTTTTTGTGTTCCGTGATACAATCAAAATGCTACAATTGCGTATTTACTAAGAGTCAGTAAATTAGACACCAAAATGTCTGATTTACCAAGAAGCAATAAATTGCTTGTAACCGACAACTTAACACTCGAGTGCTAAGAAAAGATTCCTGATTCTTTCCTATAACGTCATTAATAATATCAAATCAGTCCGTAGTTTCCTTTATTTTGATACGACCGCACGAGATTGCAAATACGAACACTGCTTATTGTCGGTCTAGTGCAGCTTGATTGAAACCAAATAATTCCCTCGTAATCTTTTTCATTCCACTCTTTATTACTTTTTTTCATTTCTGACATCGACAAAGAACAAATTAGAGCGTCAATGAAGGAAGATTGAGCAAAGCAGGAGAAAAAAGAGATACGAAAACTTGGAGAGAGAAGATCGAGTCGAACTGATGTTACGTACGAGAGAGATAGAGACGGAAGAAGAGGGTACAAGATTGAGGGATGAGGAGCAAATAATAACGGGTAATAAAAGTCAATGACAAAGTTAAAGTCCTTCTCTAAACAGATTTGCCAAGTTATAGAAAACACCGTTATTCTTATTAAAAGGGAGAAGAGTTCCTCAAACATTTTGAGAACGAACGTAAATAGATCGTTCTTTGCAAAGGTGCGTCTATACTCTCGTAACATTTTGTTGTTCAATCGTATTTTGGCACATACCTAGCCCCAATGTAGGATTTATTATAGCCCGCACAATCAGGCTACATAATTTCGTATTGTCCCTATAGCCTAGCTCTACGCGCAATATGTTCGGGCTATATTCCAGAATACTATTCAACAGGTAATTGATACCAGGGTATTGAACATACATGCACAGATGGTTACTTAATAAGAAAGAAAGATAATACATCGAGCTACAAGCCAAAAATGCAGTATACTTAATCACATGATGCTACAATAAGGAACAAACAATTGACAAAGACAACACAATGAATTGAATTTGTTATTTTTTTGGCTTGTAGCTGGGCGTATCACATTTCTTTCATTGTCGATACGTTAGTCAGCCAATTAGCATTCCAGTGTAGTTGGTTACTTATTTATTAAGATTTCAAGGGAAGATCGGTAGAATAAGGGTGTCTACTAAAGTTGCATTTCGGATTTTCCTTACATTTTCTCGATAGTTTAAATAAAATGTTCTGATTTTTTGCGCGAATAAATTAACAGTCGTTAGAGTTAACAAACTAACATACATATATACAATGAACAGAATAAAAAGTTTAAATTTTGCATGTGCTAAACTGCTTATAGTTGAAAAATGTGTAACGCTCTCGGAACTTTCATGATCGATTTTCCTGATATTTTCCGGTTTCTACTGAAGGTAGATACGCCGAAAAAAAGTGATGCTGACTTAACATTTTAGATGTAATAAAGTGTGTGAGAACTCCTAAAACGCTGAATTAACCGCCAGAGCAGTTAGTTTTACATCTTCACATCGCTAAAGTAACTGCTATATAGCAGTTAATTTAGCGTTTTGTGAGTTCTCGCACACTTTTGGACATACAGAATGTTAGATCAGCAGCATTTTTCTCTTCGATGCAGGCCCTGAATAAATTTTCAATATTTTTTTCAAATTGGGTTGACTTAGGCAAACGGTGCAAGGAGGCAATGACACCGACTGCAAAAAGTCGTTTCGCGATTTTTGTTGATAACAATGCGGCGGCGCGGCGTCGGAGCGGAGCATCTTGCGAGTTCTCCCCTTTGTTTTAATCTCTTTGGCTCGGCGAAGCCTCTCCACCCCCCGCCTACCCCCGCCGCCCCGGCGTTTTACCTTGTCAATTCGTCGTCGCGACTCAACTTCCTCCCGAACGCGACCAGATAAGCGCCGCTCTCCAAAGTTCCAATTCCGGCCGGAAATGAACTTTTCGCACCCTGGCGCCGCGCGCCGTCGCCGTAGTCATAGTCGTCGGTACCGACAAAAATTCCTAAATGCTCCCTGCCTTGTCGCCGGATCATCGCAACAAAAAACGGGTTTTGCTTTCATTACACTCAGAGTTGCTAAAACAAAATTTCATAAAAGAATGTGATAATGAAAATTACGAGTGTGATTATGTGATACGAGTGTGATGTGCGATGTGTGATTACGAGTGTGATATGAAGTATCTTGTGAAATTTCTTTTTTCCCCATGAAATTTCTTCCGACCGACAAAATGTCAAAAATGCTTGTTTTTTCTAACAGAATTTCTTTTTATTTTTAGAGAGAATAATATTCGTCAATTAGACCAATTGGAGCGCGGTCTCTTTTTAGTTCTTCTCTTCTCGTCTTCTCTTGCTCTTTCTCTTCTGGCTCATCAAGGGGAGGGGGACCCTAACCTCAAATTTCAATTGTTTATTTTGATTCCATACCGGTGTGACGTCTCAGGTGCAAAGTTCGACGAATTACTAAATAAAAAGTGATTCAGTGTTCTTTTGTATTGTTCTAAACTGATTCTAGTCATTTCACCTTATTCAAAATGCCCTCTTATCCTGGGAAGGGTAAACCACTAGGTGGATCGCGCAAACATTTCACTGTGAAAATAAATCCGAACGCGAAGAGTAGGATTGCAGTATGTGAATTTTGCCAGTGGGAAGTAGCGGAAAATGCAACACCCGACAGACAGAACATCTTGTATCACACTATGCCCTTTCACAGTTTACCACGTGCGTAAAGGGACTTAAAGAGATTCATAAGTGCCTAGGGTTTAATCCTGAATTCTGAGTGTTAAATGAAATTTCTACCTTTTTACCAGAGAACGCTTGTGCGGATTCTTTTGAAAATTTAAAGGAATTTGTTTAATACTATGAAGAAAATTCGCTGAAATTTGGAAAAAAATATGGAGAACCGTTTACTTGTAAAAAATTTAACTGTACAATCCAATTATTAGAATTATTATTAGAATTAAAAGATTAGATGTGGCTTGGTTCCTTTCTGCTTAACGCGATCCATTTTGCAAGAAGGAACTGCACTCTTTGGCCCATTTTAGAGGCGACATACGATGGTGAAACTGGAGAAAAGCGTACCTCGGTTTGCGGCGTTGCATACTTAAACTACCAAACGTCACCTCTGAAAAATTTCGGCGATTTTAATTCTCTGTGTGATGACTATTCTTTGAAAATTTCAAGCCATGCTGGTTGGGTCTTCCGTTAAAAAATATATCATGAGAGGAAATTTTGAAACACTGTAACCGAAAAATGGATTTAAGCAGTTTCACCGTCGAGAGGCACCATAAGGTTCCCCATACAGATGGTTTTTCTTTATGAATGAGTCAAAGAGAGTAGTTCTTAATTGCAAAATGAAGTCAAATTGCGATAGCGGTGTGGGTTCCAAAAGTCAAAGTAATTACGTATACTCAGATATTCAGGCAGGATTTCCCTCCTTGGATGTTTAAAGTATTGAAATCTGCCTATATCTTTGAACGTAAACACGTACATCGAACCTTTTGCATAAATTACAAAAATTGGGATGTTCCTCGTAAATTCTGCCCGATCAAACTGCAAATGATTTGCATACATTGAAGAATACTGCAAACATTTGTGGTTTTACGTTCAAGAGTTGAAGGCCATTAAAAAGTCTCTGTTATTGTTATAATCTCGTAATTTCTTTGAAGAATTATTATTGCATATTCAAAACGTCATCTTATCGAAATTAGCCTAATTCGGTTTCTAAATTAACGCAAGGATAACTGGGTACGTGCCTGGAGAGCTCCGTTACGTCAACATCCATTTTTCGCGAAAACGTTAGGATTATCAAAATAGTTGTTTTCATGGAAAACTGGAAAGGTATATTTATGTTGAGTAAGAGATAAAGACTTCAGCCTACTCGATAGAGAGAAACAGTTTCCTTCGTTTCTAAACGCTGCGTGCAGTCCGATCGGTCTCTGTTGGGCGGTGGGTGACCCCGGTTTCTGAGAAATCCTCTCCTCTGAGACTAAAAAGTCACAAACAAGATGCTCCTTGCTGATTAAGCCTTCTTCATTTCTAGGAAGCGATACAAAATATCATCCCGTGCCTCAACTCCGAAACGACGAAAAAATCACGAAATCACATCGTTCAAAACTTCCGCGTGTATGAGAAAGATGAATCAACAGTATGAGTAAAGATTCTTTGTAGTTTGTCCCCTCTAATTACTGGTCATTCGGTAAAAATAGTCAAGCCATGATGTTGATTTGTAATTTTTACTACTTTGGAGTTACTTATATATGGAGTTATGTACTTTAAAAATTCAAGAAGTTAAAAAAACACCCGATGAATTTCAGACCATTAAAATCGATGATAGATTTGTGTTGTTTACACCTGGAAAACTCGAAAATGCCATGCATTCCTACAATTCATCTACATAATTCATTTTCTATGGTTCCTATGATTTACTATAATCTTCTGTATTATTTTCTGTTCTAGTGATGACTTTAGCAGATAACCAAGGCGTATTTGAAAAAGGGCCCATGGGCTATAAAATTATGATTCTAATAGGACTAGACATGAGACCAAACTAGCTCAACTTAGGCTCGTTTAAGAGCTAAGAGTATGAGCTACCACCTCCCGCAAACCGCATGTCGATATCTATTGTAGTTCCCGAATGACAGCCTTAGTGCCAGTTGTTTTGGGACAGCCTATGTATTAACATTTATTACTACTTAACTTTTGATTTATGGAAACTTATGGATTCTTTGAAAGCTGTTCTTAATATTCTTTTGATGTTTGTATAAGTCAGTTGTCATTGGTACGCCAATCGCAGTCTTTATTTGTGGATGAGACACCCCTCTTTGGTGTACGTTCATCTAGACCTCTATTTATTCTTACATTCTACTACTTTTTTACATTGATCTTTAACACTTTCGAAACAACTGCTACAAAATAAAATAATATTAAATAGTAGAACTGATTCATCTATAAAAAGTAAAAACCATATTTTGCCTTATCTGTTCGGAGCATCATACGTACAATTTCATTTCATAAACACAAAGGGGCTATTCTATGCTTAATGCTATCACGTGCTCATGAGGAATAGAGTTGCGCAAACAATTGGAGAGGTTCGAACGAAATGAGTGGTTTTAGTGTTGAGCCATCGCAGTGTCACCGGACAACCTGACAATATCGCGCACAAGGCCGACCCGTAAGGTATCCCAACGGAAGCTTAAGTTGGCTCTTGGAGAGAAAGGGCGGCTTACCTCTTTACTCTTGAACGGTTTTACGAGATAGGAAACTTCGACTCGGGGTAAGTTTTGATAAAATTGAGGTTTTTGGTGACAATGTAACGTAACCTTCTAAACTTTGCACATTGTTTTCAGATGCTTAAACTCGTGAGACTCTCCTTGAAAACGAGACTGCATCGACGAAATTAAGGTATGTCGGTTTGCAGAGAGATGTCAAACTTCGAGCATTTACGAGCTGGGAATTGAGTTGAGGAATATGCATAATGGCTTTTGAACGTAGTGGTTCTGTTTACAGATGCACTGAGACTTACCTTCTCTGTGATAGTAAATTATTTGAGACTTTGATTAAATTTTATGAAAATTTGAAGTTTATTCCCCGATGTTTTCAAGATTTCACATCTACCTCTTAAGCGAGGGAAATCTGACGCTCTGGGATGATTTCACGTTTTGAATTCACACCAGTTGTTAGTATTATATATTCGAGCTCAAGACGCATTAAAACTTCCCAAATCCAAGTCATTCGTGGAAAAATAACGAAATTTTTCCACGTTCATTCACACGTCCCCTCTAACAGAAAAACCGCAGTCGACCCGAGTCAAATCGGGTACTAAAGCAGTTTTGGTTTTTCACGATGAAAAAAATTCTCAAGTACGAACTTTTTTTCGTTTTTTAAAACTTAAGACACGTCGTATTAGAAGATGTTTGAGACGAAGCTCTAGTTATTTGCCTAACACATAGGTCGATTTCAACGCCTGAATAGGCCTAGGTTATTGATGGTCTTTTCGCGAGCATTAAGTTTGAACTTACGGTTTAAAATGTATTTGTAGAATACGCACGTAAATTACTCATTTATGAGGTAATGTTGCGATCTTTCGATGAACTCAACGTGTATTACGTGAAATTTGGATGGGCTAGTAAGTGCTGTAACGCTTAATTTGATCCATACCTATTCCTCATTGAAGCAAAATGTGTCAGGAAGTTAGCAGCCTCGCAAACTGCGACAAGACACAAAGTCATTACAAAGATCCACCATCAATTTACGGGATGCTTGCATGCAGATAAGTTGACCCATCTTTAAAAAACCATGGCATCTTTCCCTTTTTTCATGGCTTCAACTTTGGCGTTAATTCTCGCCCGTGGGTTGAAGCACCAACTCCGCGACGATTTATGACGTGCTATTGGGCGCACGCGGCGCGGCGTGCGACACCTTCGTCGCTCCTCTGGCGTAAAGGGCGTATCTCAATCTCTATATGAGCCCTAGAAAGGATGGATTCTTACGTAAAACAGGGCTCAAGTGGAAATTCAGATACGACCTTATGTCAGAGGGGCGACGACTAACTCAGCTCATGACAACTCCACTCCGATTAATTATGAAAGGAGCCAGCCATCAGCAAGCCAGATCTTCGCTCCTCTGACGTAAGGGCGTATCTCTATTTCAACATGAGCCCCAAAAAGCATGGAGTTTTATGTGCAACAAGGTTCACGTGGAAATCGAGATATGCCCTTACGTCAGAGGAGCGACGATATGACTCTTGCGAATGCGAAATGTTAGTTGCATCTTCACCGACCGGAGTCAACGGTTTGTCTCTTGGTATTTCTTTTCTCTTTCGATGACCTACCCCACCTTGACAAGGATTGCTATTCTTCGTGTATTCATAGTGGGAAGGGTTCCATTTGAACGTAAATTATGACCTAAACGTTACACTAAACATATCCTCTCCACAATTTCAGTTGGATCAGAAGACATACGCGGTGATATACATACACTAGGTGGAACAAAAAAGTTGGTCCTTTCAACAATATCCCCTATTTCCCAAGTTCAGTCACCAGAAAATTTTCGATATTTTTGCCGTTCGTTTGTGTGATTGACCATTGACCACCTGCAGCAATAGTACCGGTATTTGGTAAAGTTATCGAAGACTCAGTAGAATTGCCGGATTATCGTTAAAACATTTTAC
The DNA here is from genome assembly GCF_918797505.1 of Bemisia tabaci. Lineage (NCBI taxonomy): Eukaryota > Metazoa > Arthropoda > Insecta > Hemiptera > Aleyrodidae > Bemisia > Bemisia tabaci. The sequence goes on from NC_092796.1 coordinate 23,060,214, forward strand.
CGAAAATTGGTTTTTATCAGAGACGATATAAGATTAACAATAGAAATTTTTAAAATTTTCGAGTAGGGCGTAAAATCACTAGAAAATATTAAAAATTTATCTCACCAAATGAAGTCATTATTAGCGAACACGTAATCGGGTAAGAGGTCACCAAGAACATGATCAAATTGAGGCGCTGAGTAAAGTGCAAAAAGAGCACTTTTCGGTTGCAGTGTTTCAGTATCTTCACTGACATTTCGTCACAAGAAATTAAATTCATGTACTTCGTTGTTTCTCCTGAATATTATTTATGATAATGCATGTTCTAGATGAACCAATTCAGAAAAACCACTCGTGAGTATCCTCTTTGAGCGTAAAAGTAATAGCTGTGAATAGTCCGTGTCACCAAAGCCTCGAAGTGCCCTCCTTGCTCTTGCCATTTTAATGACAGTAAACTCTCTGGTGATCCATTTCCATTGTAGATATTACGGTAATTTTACTTCAGTATTTCCTTTAGCAGGTACATTTCATCGAAGCATTTGCATGTTACACACATGGTGCTGGTACCTCAAATGCAAATGCATCTCAGCGAATAAGAGTGGTAAACGGGGTTCAATTTTGAATGTGCGGTTGAAACCATCTAGGGCATGATAAACTATCTCTCCACCGTGTCTCCGTTTTCAACTTCTTCCTTGCTGAAACCTGAATTTTATGACTGCAAAAGAAGCGAGGACAATTGCTTCCAAGAGTTGAGAAAAACCCTCACCTGGTGTTTCTTCTACGAGAGTGATATTTCCGTTTACAGTCTCATTACGAGCGCGATGATTAATTTCCTAGGAAATCCTTTCTTGTCGCTTTTACTCGTCTAAGACCACGCGAAAATATAAAATATCCAGAGCGCAGCAGGTTATTCCTGAAGTCTGACCGAAATGTAAAATTGTTTTTTGAGCCCGGTTGGTTAATATAAGGCAACGCAAAGTTTGACAAAGAAGAAAGAAAGAAGAAAGCAAAAAAAATACTGGTTTGTTTGTAAAATATGAATATTTCACGTACCTAAAAATTATGAATGTTCTCTCAGAAAATTAGAACTCTCCGAAATAATAATTGCCCTTATACGGTTATGGAGACTTAAAAGATAGAGACAAATCAGATTATTTCTGAAATTTACTCACATTTCGAACTTTTTCCAGTCTCCTTACACAAATACACTATCAACTATTTTCCTTCTACGTTGACTTTTTTGCGATGATATATCCACAATTTTTCTATGCCCTGACTTACATCTGTTTCCTATCTCTGCAGGATTCAGGCTAAGACGTAATCCCTTCCCGCACCGTGAAAAATTTCAATCGCAGAACGTCAAAAATAAGGGCTCTATAAAGTTACAAAATTAGAAAAAACCGCAAGCGAATCGAACATACACCCACACATGTAAATAGACACAAATAAACCCGAACGAGGGATTTAGATGACCACTCCTCTATAAAATCGCCATAAAAACCGAGTCATAATGCAATTGCCGGTAACTGTGAGTGCGAGCATAGATTCTCCGGAGGAGTCCCATTGCAAATGATACTAATACGCAATAAAAGCCGAGCAAAGAGCGAGTTTTCCGTGCAAACGACGTTGCCAAATATCCCGGGAAAACCTGCTCAATCCACGCTGCGCAACGAGAGGAAAATAGCGGGGCGGCAACGGCGGGGCGAGTTTATCCGCCGTCGCGCGCCATTATTCATGCCGGGCGCCCGGCGCCCCTGGGGAGCCGGGAGACCCCGTCCGAAAATGAGTTCTATCGCGAGCGCGGCTTAAAATTCTTCCGGGATTCGCCGAGCTTTTCTTTCGAACTCGCTAAATTTTACATATCCGCCGCGATAAGCCCAACGCGGGCGGAAAAGCGTACGCTTCTGCGATTGTCGTGCTTCCGGCATCCGGCGCGCAGCTTCCGCAGGGTTACCGGTGTGCGGTCCTATCGCATCCCGATACTTTAATTGCTGTAAATCCGCGGTAAATTACGCAATTCTCAGCGGACACTGTTATCGTGCTCCTTGGAGGGCGTCGGTAAATTGCGCCGATTTCATGGTAAATTGCGCTGACCCCACCTGGGACAATAAGTAAGAAGTTTTGAAAAGATTGCTAGGTAATTTGAAAAAACTGCTGATCAGCTCAGGAGTGAAGCGTAGACAAATTTAAAATGCAAGCTTACCTGCGCGCACTGAGAAAAACAGTTCGGTCACATGAACCGAATGTACGGTGTATATCGGCCGTATTATTCGGTTCATGCGACCGCTCTCTCGGTTTTAGCAACACTGGAAGAAAAAAAAAACACATTGGATCTGGAGTCCAGACTCTTAAAAACATCGACAAAAAAAAATACTCTTGATTCAATCGGATTTTTGCTGAAATCAAGAACCAAGCCTCTTAATTTGAGCGGATTTACTTTTGATTTAAGCAAAAATCTGATTGAATCAAGAGTATTTTTTCTTGTCAATGTTTTCAAGAGTCTGGACTCTAGATCCAATGTGTACTTTTTTCCAGTGAACTGCATCTTCGGCTAATACATCCAAGCTTTTTCGTTTATCCTGTTCGGTTTGAATGCTCTGTTGCATGATGATACGGTTCCCAGAACAGACAGAGCGGTTACACCGAGCCTTACAGCGGCTCTGAACCGAACATAACACGACCTATATTGAAACTGTACTTACATTCGGTTCATAAAACCGAAGTTTTGTTTCTCAGTGCGTATTGAACTGAGACTTAAAGGACTAAAAGACTAAAATTAAAAAGTGCAAGTGAGTGATTTCAAGTTTGTTTTTAAAACTTTTTTGAATTTTTGTACCTTTTTATCTTCAATCTCTTGCAGGAGAAAGGCACCCATGACCTTTAAAACAATTCTTAGCCGTTGTACCGGCTTGGAGTCGCCGCCAGCCATCGGTTTTACAACAAAGCCAAAATTATTCTTCAACCACAGTAAGCCAACCCTCATTTATCCAGAATTTGGTACTTGCGAGATGAAGCTATCATTGCCTGTAAAGTTGAATTTTTGTAAATTTTTGAAATTGTTAAATTGTACATACTTACGAGAGCAATTAAAGCACTAACTCTTTGGCCCAATTTAAAGATGTAAGCCCAAAAATGGTCGGCTAACTTCCAGTAAAACGTGTAGCATTTCCATCTCCACCCTATCCAACTGAGATCTGTGGTGACGATTCGAGCTTGCCCTGACGCGCAGCATAATCCAAGAGAAAAAGTGACCTTCCCATACCTCGTCGATTCAATTTCGTATCAGCGTGCCGCATAGCCGCACAGAAGAGTAGGAGGCTTTTGAAGTGGCCTTGAAAACATTTTTCAATCAAAAGTCTCGGAGCAGCCACCGGAAAACTCCTGTCTGTTTCCTCCGCCTCGACGTCCTCCCAATGTTCAGCCGAAAGCTCGCAATCAGCCGGATTCTCACCCGTCGGGACGGCCGCTTCCGGTCCCAAGAATCCACTTCCGCCGTTTATTCCCGAAACAACCTAAGTGCCGACGTTCGGAGGCACAAGAGATAGTTACATGTATGTACAAGAGTCGGCGGTTCGAGAATTTTTGCTGCCTCCGCCTTCTTCCAAAACGAGGGATTCGATCATGTGTGTCGGGCCGGCCGCACTTGGCGCTTCTGCTCCGAAAACGAGATTTCATGGGCCGCTGACCCGTATTCGCCGTCGCCGTCAGCCGGGCGAAATTTAATATTCGCCCTTGATGGAAAAGGAATTGGACCGTCCGACGCAGGAACAATGTCGAGCCGGATAAAAGTCTCATTTGCACTGCCTCCATTTTCGAATGCACTGAGATCCAACCGGTCAACAACGGCTCCACTCAAAATGTTATCGCGTTTAGGATCGCGGAGAGGTTCCCATCACGCTGAGGTGAATAGCAAGGGAATGTGTCTCCCGAGAATGTTTGCATTTTAGCAACTGCCGGGCGGATATTAGAAAAAAAAAAAAAACCTCTGAGGATGGAAACAATTAAAGTCACTGAAAAAAGGGATAATCTCCGGTGACTACACTTCGACTACTAGAACTGGGGAAAGAAAGCCCTTCAGGAGGGCGAAAAAACGATCAAATTCAAATTTATTGATTTTCGGTTTCCGATGATTTTCTATAATTTTGAGTTGAATTGTTTTTTCTGCGCTCCTAAATGATTTTCAGTAAAGGTTCCCTTTTCCAATGCCCGATCACAAATTTCGAACGAATCGTCCAACAAATTTGGACTCTAATAACCAACATTTGAAGTTTTTTAGATCACTATATGAGAGCATTAGCAGCTGAAGCAGCAGACAGGCTACAATCAAAAGTGACCTACATGATGCTGACAGCATTCGGACTCTTCACCCAAGATGCGAAAGTAGCATCCCTGATCAACACTGGATACATATCTTCAGTCGAACAGGGCACAGCATGGTGGGTTTTAACGGCAAGGAATGTTGAAAAGCCAGTAGATTTAGCAACCGGAGACTCCGCAGGGAAGATCAGTGCTTCTTTTCATGAGTACACTCCTTCCGATGCACTATTATGTGCTATCGTCCAGAGACAGAATTCTGGATTAGAAGACAATTGTGACTCCCTACTCAAATGGACTTTTGGAGAAGTTGAAAACATCCCGACAATCCGAAGCGCGTACAACTTGCAAGCGTGGCAGGAGCAGTAGAAGGACACTGGATACTATTAGCAGGAGAAGGGGGCATTCTAACATTCAAAATTTGTAAGAGAGATGAGACAGAAAGAGAGAAAAAAGGTCCATCACTAAGAGGAACAATTTCTAAACTTTCAGTTGTTATGGAACATGTTCATACGAATCGAGGTTTTTGGGTTCGTGGACTGAACATTTTCAATCATAGAACTAAAGTTTAGTTCTGTAAACTAAAGTTGTTAGTTTGCTCAGCTAAGGGCGTAGTACATTGAACCAAGCTCTAACTAAACTATGCGATTCGTGCACCCAAAGTTTTTTCTCCAGGTGCAGATCAACGTTCGAAACTGTATTGATATGAATCAAATCATGTTATACCTCTTTCTCCTCCCAAAACAAGCCAACATGAATAATACGGTTAGATAGTGAAACAAAGGATTGCTCTTTACCAACTACATTCAGAGAGAGAAAATACTGAAAATGAAATAGTCATCGGAGGACAAGTTAGATGCACTGAGACGTGTTTCAGCGGAGAGTAAGGGCTCCTTTGTTCGTTCTCTCCGTCTGGAATCTTTCAAGAAGACGTTTTCTCATTTCGTTCAGACCGCTCACGCTGGACAAACTTCAACACAGGACGAATTTTCGCGGTTGGGACCCGCACCATCGAATTTGTCAAAGTCAGCTTCAAAACACTGGATGATCTTCGCGAAAACCGAGCAATGGATGTTTTTGCACCGTTCTTATTTAACTTTGACCGGAAATTATTTACTTTCCGGGAAATGGTTTCTCACCAGTTTCCGTTATGGGGGTTGCCTAAGGAGGCAGTGAAGGAGACTTCAATAATTGCAGTCGGATGCTCCATAAGGAGCGCAAGCTTAAGAAACCTTAATAAAAATGTGCAGAATTGGATAAAAATATTTCTCGTAAATCTCTCGTAATAAACTAGTTTAATCGCAGAGAAAGCTATCCTCTGCGCTCGATGTTCATGCATTTCTAAGTTATTTCGTCGCCTGGCTGACCAAAGGGCGTAACTACACATTGACATGACCCCAGAAAGGCATTGAATTGTATGGACGACGGTGTTCATTGCAGAGTGCAGTTACGCCCTTATGTCAGGAGGCCGTCGATTTCTACCAGGAAAATTATCCGATCCGTAATTAGAATTTTCCTTTAAGCTAAAGCCAGTCGGAAAGCCCACTCCATGTTCGCCGACGTAAACTGTTCCGATAAATCGAATGTAGAATAACGTAGACGTAGTTATTATTTCGCGCAACGATAGAGAAAATACTTCCAGGGCCCTTGGCTTTACACGCCAAATCACCCGTTAACATTCAAAACTTTACATTCTTCTTGTGCCATCGACTGTGTTAATTGACCCCTCGATAATGTGAACAATGATCCACGTGATGGGGTGGACGCCGCACCAGGGATGACCAGGAGCATGGGTTCATTGAGCGCCAAGAATGATGGGACATAATTTCGATGGCATCGTTTAGTTGCTGCTACGGCATTGACTCGGGAAAGGGAAAAGTGAGTAGTGTAGAGCGCGCACAATGGAACTCGCAGTTTATTAAATCGTGCTCTATAACCGCGGTTGCCTATATTTACAGTTTTTTCCATGTCCAGCTCCTCAAACGAGTAGTATGGAGGACTTTCGGCTACTCGTGGCACTAAAAAAGATGCATTTGTGATCCAGTTTGAAACAGCTTTCCCAATCTTATAACGTGTCCAGTGTGTAAATGTGTGTGCGCTCATTTTGAAATTTTAGAATACTATGAGTAGTTCATCTAATTAGTTCGAAATAAGCAAATTAAATGCGAAACGATGGATCCAAAACCTTTCAAGGTCCTATCGAGCAACCATGAATTGGGGTTCCGTTTTTCTTTTCTAAAAAATGTATCATTATTTTTTTTCTTTGGACGACTCATTTATTGACTATACGAATAGGTTGTCTTCTCCACAACCTACGTTGCTGAGAAAAGTGTGTGTTTTGTTTGAACCCACACGGAGAGAAAAACTTCGTGCTGGGACCCGAAGTTTAGGTCATATGGATCTCTGAAGTTTTCTGATCAATTAAGCATCCGAAAACTTGAGGTCGAGCTGCCAAAGTTTGGGGCAGACATCGACACTTCGGTATGCACCGGATAGTACTTCAGCGGACTGATTATTGAAATTGATGGACAAAGCTATAGACAAAGAAGACATAGGGAGTATGAAGCGATCCTATTGGTTGACATGGGTGATTCCTATAGACAAAGGGAGAAAATGATAGACTAACTGTCGGGTCTCTCGTGGGTTGCCGTTAGTTAGTCTATTACCTACCTCCTTTGTCCATTGCAACCACTCGCTTCCACCGATAGGATCTCTCCATATCTCTTTTGTCTCCTTTGTCGATAGCGTTGTCTATCAATTTCAATAATCGGCCCGCAGAAGTCTGACGCGAACCCTTCGGTACATACCGAAGTACTTCAGATGCCTGACCCGAACTTCGGCAGCTTGACCTCAAGTTTTTAGATACGTGATCCGAAAACTTCAGAGAACCATATGACCTCAACTTCGGGTCCCACGCACGAAGTTTTTTTCTCCGTGTGCAGGAGAGAGGGCCCAGGGTTGCGTTACAGAGCGTCACAAAGGGTGAAAAGGTGAAAAGGGTCTCCGCTCAGCAAAAATCTACAAAAGTTGTTCATCTATTTTTTTTCACCAACAGGTTTGACGTTTTCTTACGACATCGAAAAGATCGAAAAAATTATTCTTCTTGTTGTTGATCATTAATTGTGTTTGTTCGAACCAAATGTTTTTCCGCCGAGCAAATATCTACTCAAGTCGTGCATCTAATTTTTCTCACCAACAAGTTTATTAATTTTCTCATGACATCAAAATTGTTGACAAAATGATTCTCCTTGGTGCTGTTTAAGCATGATCAACCCGTGCAACAATGTGAATAATAAAGGGTCTGTATTGCCCGCGCAAAAACCTCCGTTCCATTCGAACTTCAATCAGTAATGCAAATACTACAAATATACGTCAACCGTAAATTAAGTGTTACCTTAAATGAACCTCTTATCATATCCTTCAATTCATTGAAAATAACATTTGTCATGAGTGTTATTCTTTTTGACTCTACATTATACCGTGATAAATTCCACGATAACTCGAGGAAAAATCGCCTTTACCAAGGGGTATAAAATATATTATTTCTCTCCAATTCTGACAATAAGGCATCTTTCAAACAGTCTGACGATTATTGAGAGAGCCGTGCGGTGGGAGGGCGGGGGAATACAACTGACCAATAAATACCGAGCTGGAACGAGTAAAAAATAACTGGCGGAAGACCATGAGACTAGGGTAGAACCGTGACCACGCACCGCCACCCGCGCTATCCTTTTTAAATGCGGAGCAATTCGTTGCGAACGAGAAATAAGTTGGATTCTTCCGTTATTTACGACTTCGAATAAATCGTGGACAAATTTACCTCTCTGTAGTCTTAGGTTGAGGCAATGCGACATCAATTGAGGATTCCAGAGTTTTATCATGATACCGCAAAAGAGTGTGATAGAAATATCAAAAATTACAGTATTAATTTTATTATTCCGAATACTTACACTGGAGAATAAAACACATTGAACCTAGATTCCAGACTCATGATAGCATTGACAAGAAAAAATACTCTGGATTCAATCAGATTTTTGCTTAAATCAAGAGGAAATCCGCTCAAATTAAGAGGCTTTGTTCTTGATTTAAGTAAAAATCCGATTGAATCAAGAGTATTTTTTCTTGTCGATGTTTTCAAGAGTCTGGACTCTAGATCCAATGTGTTTTTTTTTCCAGTGTAGATTTAGTCGCGAAGTATTTAGTCCCAGGACTCAACTATTAGTCGCAGAATTCTGGCTCAAACGTGACTGGACCGTAAAAACCCCGAGCAATTTTACAACTATTTAATTTCTTCAAAATCGAAAAATTGTACGTAAAATTTGTGAGAGCATAATCCTCTTTTGGCGGAATTACATACGTCCGAGACACTTACAAATATCGACCGACATGCGCTCTCTTAATATTGTGCACGCAATCCTAAGAAAAATGCTAAAATAGTATTATGTGTCATTAGAATGTAATGTTCAATAAGAAAAATAAATAAATAAAAACTTACAGAATTATTCGCATTTTAATCCTACGTACGCGAAAGATTAGGGGGGAAAACATTTATTTAAAAAATACATATTTTTTCAAAGGTAATGTGCTCAAATGATCATGCCACGTTTTTTCTTGGCGACAGCAGCAGCAGTCATAAGACACATGAGAGACGATGACCGTGATACAAAGAAGACGTAGCTACAGGTGCTGGATAAGAACGATCGTCAATCGCGAAGGGGCTGATACAACTATTCGAGCACGAGTGTGTTGTTTGGCCTAGTGTCCAAGATGAAGGCGCCCTGTCAGACGAAATGTTTCTGCTGATTCCACGTGAATTCTCAAACCTGAACCCACGTGTATAGATCGAGGAGATATCATGTAGACTGCTATGCGCTACGATTTCCGTTCCATTTCCGAGTTTTACTTTTACACTAATGATAGGCTCATTGTTTTTTCGCCGAATGATATAAATATTCTCTAAAATTCATGAAGATTCACCAACGAAATAAAAAATGAATAATCGGTTGAACAAAAAGCCCTGTTGAATTTGGTGCCAAACAATGAAGGTTGGATCAACCGAACATTATATTCCCCTGATTTTTCTTGACTCTTAAGGATTGATCCCTGAAAGAGTCCATTAATTCATATAAGTTCCCTCACTTTTCCTAAGATTCTCTGGGATAAAAAGGTATTTCTCTATGAAGTTTGAGGCAAACTTGTTAATCTTTTTGATATTTTGGGTGAAAATATGGCGCCAAGTTAAAGTGGTCCACCGAGACCATTTATAAACAAGATATTTTCGGGGCGGGAAGGAGAAAAATTTTCGGTTTTTTTGACGCCGGTTTCTCAATGAATTCTCCGATTTTCTCACAGAATTCGGTTCTTTATTTTCCCGATGGAGCCTAGCATTACCAAGGTTTTTCAAAACCTAAACACTATGAGCTGCATCAAACGTATTTCTGTAAAGTCTACAATGATTGCAGTTATCTCTAAGAGAAATTTTGACCAAGTTTTCTACTTAGCACAAAATCTGCTGAGACAACGGTTGCGTTGGTCATCTTCTTTCCCCTGAATCAGTGATTCTTTGTAACGCATACTCTTAATTGTAATACGAAACTGAGAATACAAACATGTGTTTTATACTTTAAAAAAGACACAGAATAAACAATGCTGCGAGTAATACATGTTGTATGCAAGCAGGCTGTGACGTGTACTTACACTTGCTTTCTTAAGATTATAAAAAAAGCAATTTTTGAGAATTATTAGCCAAGTAGAGATATTTTCCATTCTCAACTAAAATGAGGGTCGATTATCGGAGGGGTAAAAAATTCTGAGCATCATACTCAAAAGATATGTTTTAAGGGTTTAACTATCAATTCTGTAAAAAATGGGTTTGCTTCTTCTAAATGAATCCCATCAAATAGAATGCTCATCAATGGCACAATAACTAAAAGTCACACAGTTAAAATGCTTCTTTCAGAGCTCTGATACGTCTCACGCATTATAAAACCAAAATATATAATTTATAATGCTGTATAATGATGTAAGTAACAACAAGGGTATAAATACATATTGTAAATATTTGCTACTTTATTGTACTACGTTGACTTAATGCCGAACCGTTCTAGGCTTAAGTTCGCCGAGGTGTTGAATTAGACGCTGAGTCAATTAAATGGACAGCGTTTATAAAGCAGTATGAAATGCACATACATATTAATGGCCTTGTTTTAATGGGAATCACTGTGAGTTGCGCTATTTCTGAAATAATTTGATAATATTGGTTCCCTTCCGATTCAAAGTGAGAGTTAACAATGAGAGCAACGACGCGACGAATAGTGAAATATTGCCGAGCTAGCTGAGAGAGAAAGATGTTCGGCTAAATATGGAAACCAAACCAAAGATGGAGGTGGCTGTAGAGCCTGCGGTCTTCATCGGGTCGATGCCGCCCAAGATTGCCAGTTTTTAAAACACAAGTTTCTCCGGTGAAGAGTTTATCGCTTTCAAAGCCTTCTTTTGCCATTAAAGTGCATTTTCAAACCGATATGGTTTATTTACTATCATAAAAAAAATAAATAAAAAAAATAGATAAATAAAAAAAAAATAATAAATAAAAAAACGTAAAATAAAAGTTTGTTTAAGCAGGGCTCTTCGAGTGAATGATGTAATAATTAGGATAATAGTTTAACAAAACATATAAATTGCAATTATAAAATAAGCTAATTAGCTTTTATCTCAAGCCTGTGTAGAAGTAAAAAGTTTACAATTAATTTCGGCTTAATAATTAAGGCTTTCGTGCCTTCGTGCAGATTAGTTAAAACCAAAAAGAGGTATATTATTGTTATAAATTCACTTATTCTAAATTTTTAATACTTGCAAAGGAATTTCCTCCTACCAGGAACTGCCCTAAGGAGGTTTTCTAAGTTTAATAAAGGGATCAGCTTGATAGACTATAATATTCATACCTCGGTCTGGAAAAGTCAACTCAAAATTTCCAATACGGAAAAAGTCACAATGCATATGCACAATGAATCTCACCTGTGAACAAAGAAAGAAAAATATAATTAAACATCAATGCACAAACGAAGGTTACACAGCGCATCAAGTGATGTTTATGAGGAATAAAATGCACTGCATTTTTGGTATTTAACGCAGGAAAATAGATTACTAAACTAAAGAAATTATTTGCGCAGTTACAGTGTAATACGTAACTTAACATTTTTCTTACTTACCATTACTTTTATGTTCACTCTTTGAGTTTTACAGAAGTTCATCTCCAGACTTTTCAATTTATGCATTTGTTCAAAAAATTTGAAGAGAAAATATTTCTATTCATAGCGTAGGAGCTCATCTCGCGTCCATTCGTGTTTTCGTTAAATGTGATTATTTTAAGCATTTCACGAAAAGATAAGGGAAGGGCGATAATTATGGAGTCGAGCATACAGAGAAAGGTAGATTTTATGATATACTAGACTTCTTTCGAATGAAACATGCTTTAAATGATCAGGGTATCATATAAAACGATTTGTAACAATTTATTTCAGTGTAACTGCTTCATATTCCTTTTTTTGTCTCACAATTAGTTATACTTAGAGATTTACAGAGCAGATTCTCATAATACGCCTTTAATCGAGAGGAATTAATCTTTAAACGAGCCTACTGTTTTCAAATTTCAGTTCTTTCCCAGCTACGAAGCGTGCACCCCAGGTTGGTCGCGGTCGCGCAGCGACCGGTGGCAGGATCGATGGACCGCAATTTTATACCCATGCCTTTTCCTTTCTTGCTGATGCTAAGAAGGAGGACAGGCTAAGAAGGAGAGACACAAGGAGAGATGAACTTTTGATCTCTATCTCGAAGCGCAGCTTGGCAACAGCTCAAAACAAGACCTTGTGTTGTTACCTTTTTGCTAAACACCCGCTAGCTCATGAATATTTATACCGAACAATTACACCAGCTTTTTAGACTTTAATCGCACTCCGGGCCGGACGATAAAGAAGTCGCATTTTATTTTCTCCCAAGTCGGAGCCTGGCGCTCACTTCCCATAAATACCACTTCCTATTTCATGAGCAAATGCGGCAAGGTGCGCCTGCCACCACCCCCCCCCCCCCCCACGCCTCGCTCGTTTTGAACAATTTCCAAAATAAAAATAAGAGAGAGCTCGGGCGCCTTCAACGCACAAAACGACTTATGTTTCAGCAGAGTGCTGACAGCAGTTTTAAAACTTTTCCAGTGGAATTTTCCGCCAAGTTGAGCTTAACACTTGCTGTTACTGCTGCTGAAAGCACTGAGGCACGAGAGCTTTTCCGCTGTTTTAGATTTTGATGATGGAATAACGACTGTGCCTTGATCTTCTCAACAGTTTTAGATTGCCAGAAGAGTCTGGCCATTCTTGCAAGTCCGCTAATTTTCTCTCACTGATTGACTTCCATTGAAGATTCCGCATTTAACGAACGTCAATTAATGCGCGCTTCTGTGTGCAAGTCCTTAAAAGTAAGTGCAGAAATGAGATGGAAATTCCTGTAATGTAAATATCAGAACACAAGTTTTTCCTATCTCATTTGACCTACACTTTTAAACCTAATTAACTGGATCTCAATTCACGCAAAAAAAGCTGAAAAAAAAAATGATGTCATACAAACGATGTGGACTACTACTCAAATTTTGTGTTGCTTTTGGTGCAGTTTACGTGAAATTCAGCATAAAAAACAATGGTAAAACCGAAGTTCCTCAGGATCAACCAATGGCATGGATTACATTGGGTTCTCTTCCGGCATTTCAACCGTACAATCTAGTTATTTTTTCTCGCAGTTTAGGTAACAGTAACTCGATTTTGAGCTTTCCCGCTTTAGGGCTCCTCCTCCGTGAACGGTTACACAGTCGAAATCAGCTCTATGAGATCAATCAAATATTTCCCTTTCGTGTAACCCTCTAAACCACAACCGTTTGACACACTTCATAGAGTCACGGAGACAGAAACGTGGATTTCGGTTCCACACGTGCGTTCTCTCAGAGGGCGGAATGTAAATTTCGATGAAAGCCCTAGCGAGCATAAAGACTGACGAACTTCCAAGAAATTTTCCGAACGAACCGCGTGCGGCGAGCAGGGCAGCTTATTTTGCATAAACAAATAAATACTCGGATCCGCAGCGGAACTCGCCAGAGGGCGCGGCGCGCGGTGAAACTGAAGCATACGGATTTTGCGTGGCGCACTGAAAAAGTGAAGGAAAATGCATCTTTAGAAAAAAATACCCATTCATTAATCGTGCATTTGCGGGTACTGAGACCGTCGCGTTGCATCTCTGTGTAGCCATACGTGAAGACTAGATTGCCAAGTTTAGTAGAGGTCAATCTAGGAAAGCATTTTGAGAGCAAATTTCTGACTGTAAACTTATGGTATAAAGAAGACGACTAATTCAATGATGACAAGCTGACATTCTACAGGGTGAATTTTACAATATGATCTGCAAAGGAGGGGTATCGATAAGGGCCTTTCTTCCCCCTCCCCCCCGTGGGCCTTTTTTGGCTCCACCTAGAATCTGGAAATTTATGCGGATTTTTTAAGTTGACTCAATGTGTTCTACGGAACTAATCATGATTTGGTTCATAGGCCACTTGATACATGTGAAACGGTTGCCTGAACATACTTCTGCAGGCGTATTTAAGAGGAAATACGTGTATTTCTATCACTCCGAGGCTTTTTTGACACCGGGCGCATCGTCTAACTAAAACGAGCTTTTGATATGCTATTAAGGAGGCTTTAGGACACATTTTAGCCTAACAGTATGCACGCTACGTATATTATCAAGGACAGTTATCAAGTCTCGTTAAACTCTTACAAGGAGATTTTCTTTAATTGTAGCCAAAAAAAACCCTAACGACTAATTCCGTAAGATTTTTGCGGATGTCACTTAAAAGTCGACTTTTGAAAAAGTTTTTTTTTTTTAACTATGAGCGCATCATCTAGTTAAAACCAAACCAGGGATAAAATGTGTCCTAAAGCCCCCTTAACATATCCAAAACTCGTTTTAGTTAGACGATGCGCTTGGTGTCAAAAGGAACATGCAGTTTTCGGAATTCGAAGATTTTCAAGAAAGCCATGCAATGAAACGGTTTTTCGGGGGTTTTCTCGGATTCGCAATTTCGGTGCTTACGCGATTTGGAATTTATCGGTTCAATTTTTCCCGACCCTTGCAACCTCGCCGTCGCATCAGTGGCGACTCTCTCCCCGGTTGGCAACGCAACCACTCACCCCCGCAGGAAACGGCCGCTGGTCAAACGGGAGGAAAAAAATCCGGAAAATCGCGGAGCGCGGTAAGGGGCACGAGCGGAAATAGAGGGAAAGCCGTTGAGTGGCTAGACAAGCTGGAATGAGGCTTGCACCAAACGAAGCGCCATTAAAATATAATAGGCGGCCAGAGGAGTAGGCAAAGTGGAGCGCGCACGAATGTGGATTAATTTAAGCCGCGCCCCCTCCCCTCCGCCCGGCCGAGCGACAACCTCGCAACTTTAACGGGCAGTGGCGAGCGCCGACGATCGATTATCGATATTTCCCCATTTGAAAATACGGCAAAAAATCGATTATTTGAGACCACCCTGTCTATCGATCCTTTCCTAAGGTTTAAATAGCAGATCAATCGATATATCGCACGCTCCTGTTTCCGGGAGCCCCGTCCAGATACGAGATTTTACCCCCCGAGGCACGTAAGGGGGACACATTCTGCCGCAGAATTGCACATTTCGTCCGCGCTCTTTTTTCATCGGGCGCCTCCCCTCGAGTCCCATTCATGCAAAATCCAGGGGGTTCATTTGGTCCGGTGTACTCTCACTTTCCACCTTTTCCGGGCTCCTTCGCTAACGACGGGTGTCCGCCCCCTCCCCCTTGTCGCTCCATGTCCGCACATGCGGGGAAAAACAAAAACCAGATCTACGGGGCTCGGCGTGGAAGCGTCGCACACTGGACCGAAGTTAAAGGATAAGTCGGACAAAATCTGCATATGATTGTAGAGAAAAGAGTAGCCAAGGCTCTTTTCTCTGCAATCATATTTCAAAATGGTGTTACTAATGAACGATTTTATAAAATCCGAATAGTTAAAAAGCTCATATTTTCGAAAATTCAAAACCAACATGGTCAAGAGTGACACTGGGTTTTTCATGAAATTTCTTTTCAGAAACACCAGGGTGTCTGATAAAACAGGCTGGCCGAAAATCGGTACTTTCACAGTGCTTTTCAGTACATTTCTAGGAAATTCAGTACATCCTCAACAGAAAAAATCTGTACTTTTTCAGTACCTCCATTTGACGAAAATCGAAAATTTTTACACTATGGAAGTTCACGCTCAAATTGCGACAAAAATGACAAAAAATGAAAAAAATTCCGAACTTTCTTGCGGAATTTCCGCACTTTTTCGGTACTTCCGGACCGCCCTTAAAAAATCAGCACTATTTCCGGACTTGTAAACACCCTGAGCACTCTTTGAAATTGAATCTGTGAAGGAATAAACCTCAATTTGAAATTTTAGCCAAAAAATTCATGTCCGACCTCTTTTATTAGCTCGTTCCACTGCGCGTCGTCATCAGTGTTCTCATGTTACTCCTCTGGATACTTCGTTCACTCATTTTCGTCGCTTTGTTACTAGTAGAATCACCCGAGGCTTCGTGCTGCAAATACAAGCGATGCCTTGTCCACACGCGCAGCGCTCTCGCTATTTTGACGTTATTAGGCCCTGTCCACAAGAGGGCAGTTTGGACGAGGGGGACTTCATTTCGAAATTAGAAACTACGATGCGTGACTCATTTGTAAAAGCACTAATCAGCATATGGAAACTGATGGCACATACGTTATTTCTGAAGTCCGCTGGACTTTACAATTCTCCATTGAAAATTGTGGTTCAATTAGTTCATTTCACAATTTTCGATTAAATTGTTTTATAAACTTTGAAATGAGGTAAAAAAAACGTAATTAATCCCAAAGTAAAGATATACAAAGACGTCTTCAATTACAGAAATTATTTCAATCAGAGTGATGGTATGCTAAAATAACTAAGTGATATTAAATCTGATTGTTCAAGTCAATGCATTGGATGAATGTAAGTGTATCTTTTTTACGATACCGGTATGCACTTAAATCAAAGTGTATAATGGGTGTCTTACTTTACTTTCCCGAACTTCTCAACAAAAGTGCCAACACAGCATCTTCTGGTTTCGGATGACTGATTTAATCTTAAAACTGAATCGTTCTATATTTGGAAGTATTTCTGCTAAACGGAACAGGAGACAGGTACACGGAGAAAAAAACTTCGTGCGTGGTACTCGAAGTTTAGGTCATATGGATCTCTGAAGTTTTCGGATTGAGCATCTGAACACTTTAGGTCTAGCTGTCGAGGTTCGGATCACACATCTGAAACTTCAGTTCTTACATCTGAAGTACTTCGGTTTTCACATCCGAACAACTTCGGTTCTCAAATCCGAAAAAATTCGGTTCTCATATCTGAAGTACTTCAGATATAAGAACTGAAGTTTCAGATGTGTGATCCGATCTTCGATAGCTAGACCTGAAGTGTTCAGATTCTCAATCCGAAAACTTCAGGGATCCATATAACCTAAACTTCGGGTCCCACGTTCGAGTTTTTTTTCTCCGTGTAGGAAAGAAGGGGTCTGCTCGTTAATAGTCGAGGGCCGTGAGAATGAATGGGAATTATAAAGCGCCAGTGACGTCAGCGGCTACGAAGACCCCACCTAGGTCGCACGTCCTCCGCTTAACTCATGAACCCTGTCCGAAACGCTATTTTCCCTGCCTGATCCACGGCTCACGGTCAATGCTGCGTTCAGTTGGCACTTAGTTCCGTCTGAAAGGGTGTAAAAGCCCGGTTTTCAATTTCCTCGTAGAGAATCAAGCCTCCTTTTACACTGGGGCTCATGCCGCTTTCTGGAGAACACCCCATCTTTCTCATTCCGTTTAGCAGAAATACGTCCATTTTGTTCGAGGAAAATGTTCCTATGATTAAAATACGATCGAAGAGCGGGCAAATGTTAAAGGCCAATTTTCGTAGAACGTCGTCATTCACAGCTTCAAACTTAAGATTTCTCTCGCGACGTCATTATTTTCAGTTCGGAGTGCGGAGGCTTTCGGAGGAAAACGATACAGCAACGGCGAAACCTCAAGTCGATCTATGAGAAGTTAAGGGCAGATTTCCCCAGAAAATATCACTCATTCTCCGAACAAACCTCAGATTGTTGATGAATACTGTCACTTAAATTTCAAGAAGATCGCGATTCGCTGATTTTTGGTTTTTGCTGGCTGTACGAAGCAATACAGCTCTTGGAAAGGGAGAACTCGAAGTGGTGTGGAACGCATTGAGGGAAATAAGGCCAATCGGAGGTACGAGAAATAGGAAGTCGAGCGCCCAAAATTGCGCAGATTCGATTTCAAAAAAAGGAGATAACGTTGTTATTGAGGCCATGTAATTTGGTCTTGTTAGAATGGTCAGAGAAAACATTTTGGGTCACGATCTCTTGATGAGCTGATTAGTGTTTGTCTCTTTCCCAAATTTATGAAATGCTCTCAAAATTGAGGCTACAGTGGAAAATTTTTGGAGACACTAGAATTTGGCAACTGCAAAGATATATCTAAATGCGCAGGCTAAATACGAGTAGCCACACTGTGAGAACGCATGTTAAAGGTGGATTTAATCTCGAAGTCACAACCAATTTTTCGTCGGTATTACACTATCCAACTTTTCATTCGACAAGTTGCATCCAAGAGTTGGATGAAAAGTTTGATAGTGTGAATTGGGCTTTAGGAGTTTATTATCGATCTTCGTGTTGTGTGCGCGTACGATTTTGAGAAAACATGTAACGGATTAAAGTTGAAACCGCTAGTAGAATATACATAAAAAAGGTGTTACTCACGACCGTTACAACTGTCAGAATGCTCGTGAGTCACACAATTTTCATGTAACGGATTACCTTGGTACTTTATCTAGTTCCCCATTACGTGCAGATGCCTGTGGACTCATTTCCTTCTAGAGTGAGGGACCGCAATGGAAGCTGTCCTTCATTCGGCAATCAACAAATTTGTTCTGGTCGGGTTGGCTTGATCTTGACGGTTTGCACCCTTATTTCTCTCCTTATTTCATCGTCTTCGCCACCTTTTGCCAAATTTCAACAGAGCTTCAGGAAGCTTACGCGTTGCGTTATCGCAAAGTTTTGAAAGTTGGTAATTGCGGCAAGGACCTAATCATTTCTCTGTGAAAAAATTGACGGTAATTTCACAAGTATTCTGCCGTAAAGTTCTTACTCTTTGACAGATTCTCAACGTCGGGATAAAAGTAATGGGTTCATCAGAAAGATTGACACCTTAAAATACGCGCAAATTTCAATTGAATTAAAATCAAACAAAATCCAGGTATACTTGATCTCATGAACCACTTAATGATAATACGTTGGTGGTGGTTTTGCATTCGACTGTTTTTAGAGGAACTTCGAGAAGAGTACGGATAAAATTCTACCCACATGAGTATGGGGAACTTCAGACTTGCTTGCAGGAATTCAACTCTCTTGGAGTGAATTTGGGCAAGCACTAACGCTGAGACGTTACTGTTTTTCTACGACTCCCGAATACCTCATCATCTCTTTCAATTCACTGTTACCAGTTTCGACTTAGTCTTCGAAATGGACTGCCAATTTGCAATTCGGAATCTGTGATTTCTGGCTAGATTTAGGAACAACGTATTGTACCATAAGTTTCCTATGCATATAAGTGATTTTACAGATGAGCCATAAAATGTAATTCCGAATTGCAAAATGTAGTCCAAATAATCTGGATGCAAACCGGAGTGAGTTTTTAAATCTGATGATAATACTTTTACAGTGAGAAGAGATTTCGAGGGAGAACAGTCAAGCAAATTAAAGTTGCAAGTTAAAAACTTTGAACGCGATAAAAAATTGTCTACTCTCCGACTCATATCTGCAGTTAAATTTATATACGTCTGGAAGTAATTATCGCTGAATCGGAAATAATCCCTAAAGACGGCAACTCCGAGGGCTTATCACAATATTACGGCACTGACACACTAACAGACACCGGCTCTCGAGAGGAGAGAAAAGAAAGGGGAGGAAGAAAGGAAACGCCACTATTATTTCCTCGGGCTTACAACCTAGTTGAAGAATAATAGCCGACGAATCTGCTGGGAAGAGGCGAGTACAATGCTTCTTTTTTGATGAGGTCGCGCGGACGCCGGAGAGTTGAGAGTAGTTTATCCCCGACCCCGTGGCCCCATGCCCATGTCAAAACACCCGCCTTATTAGGGTGTTTTTTTGGTTTACATACATTCCACCCCCGCTGAAACACCGGCGCGGTGCCGGTGGGGCAACGCGCCAACAGGTGTCAACAGCCCACACCTAGAGGGTGTGCGCTCGGGAAGTCACCTCGTACAGTGGGAAACCTTCAGGGAGAAGGTTATCTTCGGCGAAGCCCATGTATCAGTGGGCGTACACTGGAAAAAAATAGTTCTGTTCACAGGGCTCCTGCACTTCTTTTGTAACAGTCACAGCAGCTTCCATTATGAGGACAGAGTACTCTGTT
The DNA here is from genome assembly GCF_918797505.1 of Bemisia tabaci. Taxonomy (NCBI): domain Eukaryota; kingdom Metazoa; phylum Arthropoda; class Insecta; order Hemiptera; family Aleyrodidae; genus Bemisia; species Bemisia tabaci. The sequence continues at coordinate 23,080,067 of NC_092796.1, forward strand.
TCCACGACCGAAGTTCTGTTCTCAGAACAGAAAAATTCTGTAAAAGTAAGAAAAAAACTGCAGGAGCCTTTGAACAGAAGGCTCCGTCGTCAGCACCATCTATTTTTTTCTGTGTAGTGCGTAGTGTAAAAGTATAAAAAAATGGGATGGATTGGAATCTCAGCACCTGCGGATCTTTCATTCTCTATTTCTGCTTTTACTGCTAGTTCATCATTATTATCATCACCATATCCTCCTCCTGCTCCTCCTTTTTAACATCATTCGCTTCTCTCTTGTTATTACTATGTTTTTCTGTGAAATTTCACAGCGCAAGGGTGGTGTTCTAGTTTCCTCCAGGTCATTTACAAAGTAGGTACTTAGATGAGTTCTATGTTTAATTTAGTTTCAAAATGTATTTGCTTTGTTTTGATATTAATGCTGACCCGTCGTGCGAGACTGTGGAATTACACAAATTTTTTTGTTCGCCTAAATCATTGAAGTATGGAGGTACGTAATGGTAATACTTATTTTCGGTTAAAGAGGTGCCTAATATTGTGTTCCTAAATTGAAGAGACTTGACTCTACTCTTGGGTCTTTGAAAAACCCCTTTTTCACTGAGAATGCAAAGGATTTGTATAAATAACACAACTTTTGAACGGACCTCGCTGCACAAAATGTATTATTTCTCCAACTAAGAAATAATTAATTTTGTGCAAGTGAGTCGAGGTAAATATTGTTATTTTGAGTCTTCGACAGTATTTCACTAAATTTGACTATTTAACTTTTGATGAGACAAATCAACTCTAATATGATTAGAAAATGACTCTAAATTAACGTAATTACTTAAAACTTAAAGTCTAATTCGAATGGATCCACGAGTCAATCGACTCGACATAATACATCATCGATACAAATTTTTAAGAGCAGCCCGAAACGATGATAACAGTGGAAAAACAAGACGGGAAAACGGGAAACAAGGCTAAAATACTCAAATAATAAAAATCGAGACGTTTCCACTCACGACTGAGTCATTTTCAGTCGGAAATACAATGAACATTTTTTTTTAAAAGAAAAAAACGATGGAAACCTGAGCTCCAGCCACCACCATGTAGAGCTCAGGTTTTTATCGGTTTTTTTGAAATTTTTATTGCATTTTCCGACTGAAAATGACTAGTTTTGGGTCGAAACGTCTCGGTTCTTAATAATTGTGTATTTCAGCCTTGTTTCCCGTTTTCCCCCCGTGTTTTTCCACTCTTATCATCATCCTCGATCCGGGAACAGAGTATTTTAACTCACGACAACGTAGTCCGTCAACCTAGGATCAAGATTCGGATCCTGCGGCGCCCACTGTGCCTGTGTAATCCGGCGTTACCTTCATCTTGGCTCTGACATGCGTCACAGATTCACTTTCTAATTCAATCTCGCGGGGGCGGGGGTGATTTGGGGGCTTGAATGGGGTGTCCTCGCGGCGGCGGCGGCCCTCCTCTTTTTTTCTCCGATTCATCCCATACTTTCGCTCTGAATATTCCCGACCTGATTTATTTCTCGCCGGATCCTTTCGTCCCGCACCTCCGGGCTCCGAGCGGGACCCGGCGGCGGAGAAGTCACCCTCTCGAGACTTTGTATCCGCGCCCGGGACGCTATTGTTCTCATTAATTTATTATTAAATGCCTTTATGCGCCCTTCTTTGTCCGCCGAGCACCGATTTGACGCACTCCTCTCCACCTTCGCTCCCGACCATGCCGAATCACTCGTGGCCCGTGATTTAAGGTCCGTTCCCTCCTATTCCTCCTTTTGTCCCCGACATTCTTGCATACTTCACCGAGAAAATGGAAAAAATAGGACTTGAGTGAATTTTTCAAGAGATATACAAAAATTTCCGCCTTTTGGTGGTGTTTCACTAAGCAAAATTAGTAGTTTAGCCATAATTGAGGCACTGGATGCGAAAAGGGCACTTCTCGGTTGCAGTGTTTCAGAGTCTCCTCTAATATTTCATTCATTGTAAGGAAAGTGAATGCATCCATTTCACTAAATATTTTACTGAATATTCCTTATGATTCTACAATTCTCTGTGGAAGAATTCTGGAAAAATTACCGATTAAATTCTCCTCCAAGGGATTAATTAGCAACAGAGATTCTGAAACACCGCAATCGAGAAGTGCCCTTTTTGCATCCAGTGCCTCAATTGGACCGCGTTGAGCAGAAAGGAACCAAGCCACATCAGCTATTGCCAAATTTGATTCGGCAATTTAACTTTTTGCATGATAACGACTCTGCGGATTTTTTTTTGCAGTATTCACTGAATTTTCTGCAAAGTGCTATGCAAATTCTTCAAAATTTTCATAGAAATCGCACAAACGTTCTCCTGTAAAAAATTAAATTGCTCAGTTAAATTTGGCAAAAGGTGATGCGACTTGGTTCCTTTCTGATGAACGCGGGCGAATTGTTCGTAGAGCTACAGTTCATCGGATGTGTCTTTACTTATTAAACTGGACAAAACCTCTACAGAAATAGTGTAAAGATCGAATATCAGAATGCCCTTATCTCGCAAGTCCGCTGAAAGTCTCGTTCAGGGAGTATACTTTTAAAATTGTGAATTGGGTAATCTAGAAAACTTATGTCTTCAAACATTTCATCCACTGCGTCCTTTATTGATAAGTGCAGCATGGCAATTTTTATGACGTAGTTAATTTACGCAAATTCAAATCCAGAAAAAATTAGCAAATCGCGTCTCTCTCACTACGAGGGATAAATATTTTGAAGCTTCAAACAAACATTTAGCTGCATATCGATGCAGGAAGTACATTAATACTTGCTGCTTTTTACACTGCTTGATAAACACACTTCATACCTGAAGTTATTTAAATTTGAATACAATATGAAGCAATCTTTTTTTTTGTTAATAAATGCCGCGGGTCCTCTCTGCTGCATTCGATCCGATGAAAATTTTTCCTTTTTTCACCTTCCAAACTACAGATAGCATACCATTCTAAAGGCAACTCGTGTAATTAATGTTTAAAAGGCATGAACAAAAATGCAGAGGGTTCCAGAAATCCACTTCACTATCGTCGAGGCTTCAGGGGAGGGTACAGGGAGGTGAGCGAATGGGTGTGATATGATGGGGAAGGGGTTGTTTGGCCGGTGGAGTTCTCTAACGCAACCCGCTAAACTCAATTTGCAAAAGCTCGTTAAAAAGGTCTCACTGAGACCGCAGAGAGTAGATCACTCACGCTCGCTGCATTGCCAAATTTAAAATGAGTTTCTTTCTTCAAAGCACGTTAATTTGAGTATATTTGGGCTGCATTTTGCATAAATGAAATTTCCATGATTAAGTCTGCTCAAAAGTTGATTCGCAGAATTCTCTTTTGCAGTCATGTTTAATCATATGACTCGACTCTTCCCTGACTGACTGAAATTCCATTCTTTGTAAGGGAGCAACTAACTGATACTTGACTCCTTTTTGAGATTAATAAATTCCGCTTTTTTCCTAACAGGGAGAGAGGGCCAAGGGGTCGATAGCCTGCGAAAGAAAAAAACTCCCCCGATCCGACTTGGTAATTTGCGCCCGTATCAGAGAATTAGTATCTCTCGCAAAAAGTGAATTCAGAAAACCCCTATACTTGGACGATTGTAATAGCATTGCAGTAGGGAATTTCCATCGACACGTACATTTTTCACAAAATTATTGATACCCAAAAGTTTCCGAGGTAATAATGTGAGCTCTCGACGGAAAAAGAACCGAAAGCCCGAACTTCCGTTATTAGCGTGATTGTATTCATAGCAGTGTCATTCGGGCATGTTCCAAACGACCAATAAAGTCTAACAAAATCAAAGTTTCCGTACAAAAATGTGCAGTTTTTTTCACCCTCATTCTTCCGATGGCTTATAAAAATACTTAGTAAGAAGTACTCGTAAGAAGGCATTCATCCATCATAGGGAATTTTTTGACTTGCACAGAAACGTCAAAAACTACGAAAAATTGAATAAAAATTTTGAACAAATGTATGTTGACAAACTCTCTGCACACGTGAGGGATCCTGTGTTCAATTCGTATATGGTTCAAAATGTTGAGAATGCCTTCCAGCGATTTTCTCGCCTAGCATCTGTAAGTACAAGGATAAAGTTTATATTACCCTTCTTGATGGCTACAAAAGCGCTTTTCAACACTTCTGGCAATGGAAACGCCGTGTTAATATCACGAAGAATTTCAGGCAAATCCAACGAAATTCAAGTTTATGGTGCATTTGCATCACTGTCTCCCCCCCTCCCGCCGCCGAGGGTGCGAGAACAGTGCTGTAGACGGAGCATCTATGGAGTTTTTTACAAGGCTTACAAAAATCGTCCTCGTATTGGACCCATCCGTGCCACATCACTGATAAGAGAGGTTAGTGGCGTTTGATTTTGGCAAGACGAATAGTCACTTTGGCAACATATGGCCGACGCGAATAACATTGGTTTTAAACGTTTTGCATTCCAGCGATAAAACACTGGTGCAATGAAATCAACATATGAAGCATGTGCAACTTGGAGAATTGCATGGAAGTTTCTCTGGTTGCGACTCGTTTCTTCCTCGCTGAAACTCAGAGGCTGAAGAGACTCGGCAACATGGTTGCCGGATTTTGCTGAAACAGCGTAGTTTTCCACATAAGATAGGCCGATTTTCAGACAAAAATTGGCAACCGTGCTCAGCAAAACCAATTTTTCCGATTTGCAAAGTTAAAAATTTCGGTTCGCGTTCTATATGCATGAGAGGAACATACATAATAGATGGAATGGCATCACCAATTCACCAATCAAGCATGGTGGATTCGAAAATGAATAAAAATATAAATTAAAGTCGCCATACGTTATTAAAGAGGATTGAATTGAAAATCATTTGCGGAAATGAGCTCAAGACGGATAAATCGCAAATTGGAGAAAAACGCACATGATGGAAAGGTTGATTTGGGTATCCCTAAGTCTTAACTGAGGAAATTCACACAGAATTTTTCAACTTTGTAAGCTGGAAAAAATGCTTACTTTTTCACCATTATTTGTTGAGAGGCTGGAGAGAACTTTCCTTTGATATCTCGGATAGAAACCCAAAATTTTAAAGATGTGGATATCAACACGGAATTTTTCAACTTTGTAGGCTGGGAAAAAATGTTGAATTTTTTACCCTTACTTACTACTGACTTTACTTTTTGAGGGGCTATAGAGAGTACTTTCCTTCAATACCTCGGCCTAAATTGACTGAAGTAACTATCCTTAGAAATTGCCCCGTGTCGACTAAGATACCTAATCCTTATGAACGGTTGCAGTATTTTCCGCAGGGACAGTCAGCACAGGGACATACTTTCTGTTGTGTTCCATTTCGATGGAAAGACAAAGAAGGTTTTTTTCTCTTTTTTTTTCATTATACGAAATGCACAAATTTATCGTTACAGTTATAGGAACAACACTTTGTCACAGGGAGGATCCGTTGGTAGCGCGGGTTGGTCGAGGGTTGTGGGAGGGGGTGTCGGACGGGTAAGATAGATCAGAGCTGGATCGCAGGAGCAGGGACCCATCAATTTTTGCAAGCTCAGGCAAGCGGAGAGAAAGAAGCCACCGAGAGGAAAATATTGGCGGGCAGCTGTCAGATGGAAACAGGAGCGACCTGCACAGTAAGACGCACTCGAAAAAGCTTGGATGACGCTTGCAGAACCCGCAAGTATTACGTGACGCAGTTAGAGGGAACAGGACTGAAGTATACGATATGCTAGAACCAGCGAACAATCATTTAACAACCTGCGCAATTTTTTTGGAATACCTGCAACTTGACAAACACTGGAAAAAAAACACATTGGATCCAGATTCCAGACTCTTAAAAACATCGACAAGAAAAAATACTCTCGATTCAATCGGATTTTTCCTTAAATCAAGAACCAAGCCTCTTAATTTGAGCGGATTTTTTTTCTCGTCAATGTTTTCGAGAGTCTGGACTCTAGATCCAATGTGGTTTTTTTTTCCAGTGAAGGGGAGAAAGTGGGTAAGGAGAAACGAAAATTTGAGATTTTGAAGTTTACATGGCATGAGCAGTATTTTACAATCATTTTTGCACAAGAAATGCCCAAAAATGTTGAACCGCATCGTAAGTTCCAATGTTAAGAATGTAAGTTAAACAAAACTAGCTTTAAGAAAAGAGATTTTTAAAAACAGTTCTCATCCACCTCGTTGGAAACTAACTGTTTCGAATGATGCAATAGTAGCCGATCTATTAATGCAAAAATGAACGAAACTGCTTGAAATTTATTCTTCGGAAAATCTCTATGTTTCATAGTCCTTAGACATAATTCTATGGCGATGTAATGCGCAGGAAATGCGCACCCCTTTCAAAAAAAGCTGTAAGAACTAACGATCTAGAGTCATTTGACATTGTTCAGTTACGCTACATCTCCTAAGACAAGTGCTATGAAAGACCTGTGAGTGCAAGGAAAGACCACTGACTCCAAGAAAACCAAGAAGGAAAAATTATTCCTAAATATTAAGATTGTGATACGAAAAAAATGAAACAAATTACATAAATATCAGAGGTAGAACAGAAGAGATATTAAATTTTCAGTGAGTGCAGCCGAACGAAATTCGGTATGATATCCTGCTGAAACGAAGTTGTATACATTTTTTCATCAATATTTTACACGAGAGGTAAATCTTAAAAATATGAGGAAAAATTTAGTGACTATAAAGGTTTTACTGGACTGCAACACGGTAAATGTTTCCTATTCATTTCGTTGGGAATTTGTCACGGACAAAAAAAAAAAAAAAAATTAAAACCCTATCGAGATATGATCGCGCCATTGTGCGGCAGATTCTGAGTGGTGACTACAAAACAAATCGGGACTTTTCCTCGCCTCTCGAAAAATCGGCAATTTCATGTGTGACTGCGCGAATCTACCCGGGAAATTCGCGTCTTTCTGTCACCCCGGAACTTTTTCGGACCCCACCTCCTTCCGCAATCTTTTCGTACAATGTCGCCTTTCGAACCACTGCTTTACAACAGAGCGAACAGCGTTCTTGGGCTCAATGCATATTTGATGCAATCTCCATCCACCAAAGGCGGCAACGCGTTCGGCTTCACAGGGATCTGTCAGACAACGGAAGTTATTCCGGGAGGATTTCCTACGTATTGCTTTCGGCCTCATGACTTTTAATATTCCGGGAATATCTTAGCGTAGAAATCCTTGATAAGCAAGTAGATTATTTACTTGCGTTGAATGCACACATTCTCAACATTTCAAGCCACGAGTGAATATCTTAAAAAGCACTCTTAGAAAGTTTCGCAGCGGCTTCTTTGTATGAGTAAAGTCATTTTAGAAAGGCTGGAAAATATTATTGGAACCTAACTCGTGCAATTATACAAATCTTTGGCACTTTAATTTTCCACTTGAAAAACATAAAATTAACAAGGGAAAGGCTAAACTTGTATAGCAGTGTTAGAGAGTTTTTATTCATTTATTTATTTTAAATAAAAAATACAAGTATAATGGCCTTACGAATTATAAAATTATTTGAAAACGTAGTTTCAGCTGCCCACCTGGCATGATCAATCGAACATGATTTTGTGCCACGGTCCATAAAAATGCTCATTCAGAAATAAAGTGTTTTCGAAAGTAAAAGTTCAAAATATATTTCCAGAAGGTCAGCCTTTCCAGAAGACCAAATTAGCGCTCTGATCAAATCGTTGCCAGCCTTTGCTGAAAATTAGCAGTTTTCTCGTATAACTTAGATGAAGACCGTGCAATTTTGTCCCAAAATATTGCAACCTTGTCATATCATTAAACTCACGGTTGATCGAAGCAGGTACTTACACCAAAATTAAAGCACGCACATAATTTTAGAGTGAGGTTTTCTCGTCCGTAACTTCAGTGCTTGGATTGCATTTCTAACTTCGAAAACGGGTTTATGAGTTTCTCAAACAGATACTGCACTTCCGTTAACCTCAACATTATACGCATAAAGTTAGTGTTTAAATAATCAGTTAAAATCACTCGAGTTACATTAATTTTCGCCGTAGAATGGCTATATTGCTAGAAAACCGATTTTAACTTAGCGGTTAATAAAATCGTTTGGTGTACCATCCAGTTATAGACTGGTTGATTTAATTATCTCTTCACTAGAACGTCCTGACAATTAGAGCAATCTCGTTGACCATCTAACTAAACAATTACATTAATGTTATATAGTCTTTTGCCGTGAACAGTTGAATCCTTTAATAAGGATACTATGCTTGATTGAACGTTACTTTGATATTTTAGAAAATATCAGACAAGCTAGTCACACATAACAATCAAGACAGCATCGCAATGATAATATAATGGACCTTCTGCAAACTTCAGCTGGAGGTAAAAGAAAAGGTATATTTCATAGAAAATGGCCCAAAAATCACAATGGGTGCATCGGAAAAGTCTGAAATACTTGTCTAACTTCACAATCTGCGTAAGAAATATGCGTTTTAAGCTTCCCGCTTAAACAACGATACTACGGCATAGGTGAACATTTCGTAAGAGGAGTCGTTCCAACCAACCCTTGTGCACTAAGATGCTTCACAATATTCAACATGGCTGACGCTTCCTCGCGCAAATCGTGAGGAAGTACAAGCACTATTGTCTTCGTCAACGACTCGACGCAAGAAAAATGTAAATATAAACATGCCGGTTGATAAAATCCCGTTCGGCACGTAATTTGGCGGGTTGGCGTCGGCCATGTTGAATATTGTGTAGCATCCTGGTACACTGGAGAAAAAAACACATTGGATCTAAAGTCCAGACTCTTAAAAACATCGACAAGAAAAAATACTCTTGATTCAATAAGATTTAAGCTTAAATCAAGAACCAAGCCTCTTAATTTGAGCAGATTTCCTTTTGATTTAAGCTTAAATCTGATAGAATCAAGAGTCTTTTTTCTTGTAAATGTTTTCAAGAGTCTCAACTCTAGATCCAATGTATTTTTTTTTTTTTCCAGTGTGCAGAGAGGTTGGACGGAGTGACTCCTCTTGCGAGATGTTCACACTTGCCGTGACATGTTTGTAAGTGGGAGGTTTAAAAAACCGCATATTTCTTACGCAGATTGCGAGGGATTGAAATGTAGATCAGACTTTCCCGATGCGTGCATTGTGATTTTTAAGCTTATTTCTATGAAAAAAAGAGCTCTTATGTTTACAACTGAAGTTTGCAACAAGCCCACACTTTAACGAAATAATATACAACCTAAGTGAATAATCAATGGATTATGGACCGAAAAAATCCCTTAAATTGTTATACTTGATCAAATTTACTTTGAAAAACGCCTCCTTTCAGCTCCAAAAAAGTTGACAACATCCCCATCGAGCACAACTTTCTCCAAACCGCAGAGCAGCCCTGAATGTGTCTGCTTGATTGCCCTCCGACCTTGAGCGCGAGATTAAAATATTCGTCCCCCGGGTTCAGGAGCAAAACATCGAATTCCTCCGAGGATATTCGATTGTGCGGCTCACGAGCGCTCAAAGCGAAAATTGAATTCCTGGCAAAACTGAGACGTTCAATTGAAAAAGACGCTCCGAGTTGAGCTTCCACGTCAAGTATAGTGAATCATTGAATCAAAACTTACGATTCGCTGTCAGGGCGAGGAAGGTGGAAGAGCAGAAATGCAACTGTCAGTTGAAGTATTCGTGTCTGTAAGACGGGGCCGACGGGCGGCGGTGCCGATTTTCATCGACCAATCAGCTCGCTTCGCCATCGATCAAGGCTCATTGGATGGAAGTTGGCGTGAAAATTGACGTCAATGCGTGGATCTGGGTTTCTCGTCCAAGTTACACTTATAAGTCAGTTTTCGTTGAACTATTAAATCTGACAGGGGCTTCCGGCTCAAACTTCAACCGAGTTGCTTAGTGGCTGGTTAACGTTCGTCGATGATTTTGGAGAGCGGTGGGGATCCCGTGCGATTTGGCAACGTCGGAGCTTTTGTTTAAATAAAGCGCCCGCTCAAGCTCACTTTTCGTGACTTTTTCGCATTTAATTTTAAAGCGCTCTCATTCGGTGTCTCGTCCAAAAAGGTGGAGAGCTGAGGAGAAATTTCGACTGAGCTGTGTTTCTCTGGTCCAATCTCTCTTTTGGAACTTGGAATGTCTGATTTTTGGGCGTTGATGCCAGAGTTGAAGTACGCACTTCCGCCTAGTTACAAACCGTATCGCACTGGAAAAAAAACACATTGGATCTAGAGTCCAGACTCTTAAAAACATCACCAAGAAAAAATTCTCTTGATTCAGTCGGATTTTGCCTTAAATCAAGAACCAAGCCCCTTAATTTGAGCGGATTTCCTTTTGATGTAAGCAAAAATCTGATTGAATCAAGAGTATTTTTTCTTGTCAATGTTTTCAATAGTCTGGACTCTAGATCCAATGTGTTTTTTTCCAGTGCGTAAGATATCGAATGTTTACCCAGTAAGATGATTAGCAATTGGTTTAGTGGACCTTCAGACGAATGCACGAAATGAATGCGAGACGATGGGCAGTAGAAATTTTAGCTGTGTGAGCGTAAGCTCCCTAGTAGATATAGTGGTTAGAGCTAGATTCCTGACAGTTTTAAGCAGATTTTCAGTGCATCCACTGGACTTCACGTCAACATCACCAGGTTTCTAGTGCTGACTAAATACCGAATTTCCTGGGGTTTCGAGTACGTCGCTAGCTTTTTCGACGTTTGGAGGGTTGCTGAATGCGAATCTGAAGTTTTTGGACACCTATCTGGCTGCCTCAAGAAAATGGCTTAAAAAGGCGTGGAATTTTTAAAAGCGGCTTCATGAGACAAATTTTCAATGTGACAGAACATGCGTCCTAGATTGGTGTCAATAAACTTTAGATTTGGAATTGGCGAAATGTAAACATATAGAGTAAACATAAAACAACTGTGATGTGTGTGTGAAAAATTCAGGATGATCCATTTCTTAGCGACCAGGGGCGTAGACTAAACTTTAATTTTGTATTACAGTGAGAACTCCCAGTCTTTCACTGAAAGCTAAAATAAAGATAACCCATTTTCATTTTCATAGATTGTGGGCCTCCGTATGGAGAGTTAATCCTACGCAAAAACTTATTTTCGAGTAAAGCATCAATACCTTGTGTTACGAAGCCCGATTCCATTTTTTTCGCAGAAGAAGAATTCAAGACTATCAAAAAACAGAAAACCGATTTTTTCCCTCCAATTCCTTTCTCATATCTAAACATTGTTGATGCATTTGAGACTCTACAAGAATAGTTGGCCTCATCGTTAATTTTATCTACAAAGTTCTCCCTCGACCAACTTTGGCTGAAATAAAAAGTTCAGGACGAAATAATAATCAATTAACCTCATTTATTGTCTACACCTCGACTGGGCACTCGAGTTTGACTACAGTTTCGAGAACTGTAATTTATCAAAATGTCAGGCTTTAAATGGATTGAGAAAGGCGACACACTGCATGAGTACATGGAGGAAAGTTACAACTTTTGTCCTTAACGTCTGTGTCCCACAGCGTATGTGACTCACGAGAGTCGTACATGTGAGCTTACGGTCTTGCTTCAAGTGGAAGAGAACAGTAATGGACCACTAGACGAGGTACGAATTTAAGCAATTTGATACATGTTTCTGAATCAAAATTTCACGTAGAACACGATTCGCACAACGAAAATTACTGAAATCAACTCCTAACAAAGATATTAACGTTTTTATTTCACATTGGCTACAATGAATTCGAACTGCCCACTCACAAGAAACTCAAAGCTCTACGTGAGTCAAATCGCGCACTACAACGGTTTCTGCAAGCCTCTCAATCGAGCAATGTTCATTTTCTACCATGTGTTGTTCAAACTATAAGCAATTTGCTACAGCTGAGCCAAAGGGTCAAGACTGAGGTTGCCAGATTTTTACATCGCAGAGACTGTCATGATAACGTTTAGCGCGCGATGTGAATCACGTAGAGCATTGAGTTTTAATGAGCGGGTGGTCTGGATTCACGCATAAAAAATCAGTAAATATCTTCGTAAAGAGTTGATTTCGGTAATTTTCGTTGTGCGTATCGTGTTCTACGTAAAATTTTGGTTAAGAAACATGTATCAGAATGCTAAAATTCGTACCTTGTCTAAGTGGTCTATTAAAATCAACGCTTAAAAAAATTCATTTCATGAAACTTTAAATCTAAATCATGAAACCACAACTTGTTACGACGGTAAAATTGAGAAAATTTCTGTTATCGTTTTGCTGCTTTACTACGACTTTTTTTTACACATCGCACGATTATTTTTAAATAATTGTTACAAAGTATCTCGTGTCATGTTTATGAAATTTAGAGGGATTTTACATTTCCCCGTTTTGAATTTTTCCTATCGTGTAAGCCTTTCACCCGACACATACCACCGATTCCAGCCTTTTAGAGGTAATTTAACTAATCGCCATCATCCGTCTCGAGTATCATAGTCTTGACGGTGTAACTACCATTCCTTACAAATCCTTTCTATTAATGCAACGATGGAACCACGCATCGACAGTACCTTATCAGTGACATGCAAGACTTGATTTGGGTATAGCTTTTCCACAAACGAAAATAGGCATGAAAATTTCGCTTGATAAAATAAAAAAATGAGCATAAATTAAATAAGCAGGAAGAGAAAAAAATGACAAATAATCATGAAGTCGCATAATGCTGCAACATGAATACAATCTTGCAAAATATTGGCAACTTTGAATTTCAGGGACAAACGTGCTCTTCGAAAGAAAGAGAGAAAAAAGAAACCGCCTTATCGAGTATTGAATGTAGAGGTGTTACATGAGTTTTCGAAGTTTTCATGAGCAACGTCATGATTTAATTTATCACTCTGTTTCTCGAAAATGGACATAAAACGGGTGGTCAAGTAAAACTGAGTGTGTTAAGTTCGGTTATTAAACGATATAGTAATTTATTGATTACGGAGTGTGCCTGTCCACTCTCTCGGATTCCTCTCTCTATCTCCATTCCCCGTTCCTCTTTGTCTACTTTCTGCCTCATGGATCTAATCACTTATTCCCACAAAAAGTGGTTAAAATCTCATCAATACGCTTGCGTTCACTTTCAAGTTGGTTATTCATATATTGTTCGGGGTTTCCCTTGTTTTTTTTCAAAGAGCGACGCGCAACATTTCTGCGGAAAAAAATTCGCTGGGGACACATTAAATTTGAGCCCGGACATAGGTGAAACTAGAATACCTGCATGCGACTAGATTCCTGAAAAAGCTGAGCTAATTGCAGCGATGGTCAAATGATAATAATTTTGGATAGTCCCGGAAGATAATTGGAAGCAGAAAAAAACAAAGAGAATTCTGCACGAGGCAGCTCAAAATGTAAATTCTGAACCTGTTCTGCGAACGGATAAAAAGCGCGCTGAGTATCGTATATAGATTTTTCACGTTTGCGAAACCTGTTAAACGTTCTCTGTCTCTAGAAAAACTACGAAACATCGAACATTTATTCCATTCACTCCAGATTAATAGAGCATATTCTCGCAAATAAGGTTTAAAACGCAATTTTTTTGTTCATGTTTTGAAAAGTATATTGAGAAACTTATACAGGTAGAAAACCGCGAGTTATTGATATTTTCTCCAGAGATTCCGGCTGGTTTTAGATCTAAAAGCGAATAAAATTCACTGAAAAATTGGAGAAAAAATATTAGTAGATTTCCCTGGAAATTCGTACTTTGACAGAGGAAATTTGATAATGTCTCATCGTGATGGCTCATACGGCGTTCTTCCTTAGCACGGCAGTTTTACGCTTTAGCTCGAGCATTTCCTACACTGCGTGCTACGTGTTGGATCCGTGCAAAATGAAGTCCAAATTGCTTCGGTTATTCTCAGACACTCAAATTGCACATACTTTGAAATAAAATGCGTACTACCTAGATGAAATTAAACATGAAAATCCCATGCGTGGAAACAAAAGAGAAAAAAACGGAGGCAAAGATGGTGGGAGGAGAAAAAGTGGAGTATGACGGTGCGTCAACGGTGTGGTGCGATTGTGGATTGAGTCGTCAGGAGTTTGATGAGTTGATCCTCAGGATGTGACGCAGTGTCGCTTCGTATCCTCCGCCACTGCAAATCCCACCCGTGCGCGCATTTTGAGTCTACCGCATTAAGTCCTTTGTACGTCCAGATTAATAGTCGTACTTGTCGATTGCTCATAAATAAGGTCCGTCGATACTGTCACGAATGGGAAATCGGTGAGAAAATGGGGTCAGAAAATGTCACATTCCCTCATCACCTCTGAAATCCAAATCGTACATTCTGAGATAGTTCAGGCCTGCTACTGACCATTGGTCTTCACATTACCCTTCAGTAAGACTGAATTTTTTATTTTTCACTTTCATACAGTCCTACGCCAGTTAAAATGGGAAGAGAAGGTGGCTTCATTGAGGCGAATGCAAGATCACCTGTAAGCTGCGTTGCTAAAGTCTCCGGAGGGCTCTCCGGAGTCACCCGGAGACGTAAACAACCGTTGTTCTGACTCCGGAGGAATTACCCGGAGACTTGCTAAGTCAGTCTCCAAACTGCTCTTCAGTTCTCCGACCTCGAGAGGTCGGAGAGATACGTAGACTGACGTAAGAATAGGCGTTTAGCATTCTCGCGCCTTTTTTGCTGCTTTATGCAGTGAGTTAGTGAGTTTAAGAATTTTCAAAAAAATGCTGGTGTTTGTGGATTTTATTTTAAACTTGACTAAAATAACTACGCAGCTTCCTTTAGATGAGTTTCAATGAATGAGTGCTCGTAAGTTATGATTTAATTCATTCCCTTAAATTATCGCACGTACAAACCATCTGCAGTTTCTCCATGACTCTTTAGGCATTGCCTCTACGAATGAAAATTTGCAGAGCTGGTTCAGCCAACTCAATAACAGAAGCGTTCCTGAAGTCTTAAGTTCAACTCCTTTGTCTAGTTATCCTCTTTGTCATGCCCATGTCAGGTATAAATTAGTGGCGCTCCTTGAGTCACCTACATATAGCTCATTGGCAATTCCATGATGCCGACATGCCTAGAGAGAACGACTTGCAAAGCTGACTATCACATAACACCATTCCACCTTAAGCTTGTCCAACCCAGTAGACAAACCCATAACATCAATAATTGGCCCACTGAGACTGGGGTCTCATGTACGAGATCAGTTTGTATGAGCTACTTGAAGCGCTCATGTGCTGTCAAGGAAGCATATAGTACATCCTTCAGTCAATGGGATATTGCAGGCGTTCGTGATTTGTAATTCAAGTACTTTTGTTTGTAATACTGCACTGTATTCACAAAGGTGCCACTGGTTTTTTCCGCAGCACATTCAGAAACTCCTAAAGAGCTCTCAAAGTTGATGTTGTAACGGAGGGATTGCTTATGTCAGGGTAAGAATCTACCTCTACATTCAGTCAAACTCTCCACAGTTAGATAGGCAGTGAATACATTAGTAAAATTGCCATAGTTCCAGCCTTGGAGTCCCCTATCAGCAGCATCACTGCTAGTGTATTTGCTCCGTGTCTGTTCACGGTAGATTGAACTTGCAACTCCAACAAGGCGATCCGCTCAATCATGGCCTCAACTTTCAGAGCTTCTTTTGCGCTTGGGAGTCGTTCGGTTCAAAGGGAACCAATGGCAACATCATGTTTTTGCCAAATTTAATAGAAGGAGGTATACTTAAAAAGCCAATCGCTGCGGCATGCAAGAGTTTCATTGAAAAAGTGCCCATGGGACTTCATTTCTTGACTAAATAAACAGTGACCTCAGTTTATCGAAATTAAAGTATTGGTGTAGAATTTACTATTCAGCTCTGCACTCAGCTTCAAAAAGTTTTAAGGATAGAAGTAGAATTGATGGACTCCTTTTTTCCAACATTCAATTAAAGTCTATGTGCTCTGTTGCACCCTGGACTAAGCAGATTGTGAATCAGGCCCCTTGAAGTCATTTATTGGCAAAATTTACCTCCCTGTATGTTACCAAAATCTGACCTAATGGACAAGGGCATTAGATGGAGTGTTGTGATTTTTCCAATGTACGTTGAATTTCAGTTTAAAATGGTATTCCCATTATAGAGGAAGAAAACTCAGCAGAGTACAAATTTTCTCGCGAGAAAGTTGTGCTGTTTGTTACAACAGTAGTTACTACCTGTTAGGAAGGCTACTGCAGATCCATTTCACTTGCGCGGCGACTGCATGTCCAAACCTCCGACTGATTTACACGACCTCTTTGAGCTTGAAAAAGATAATCAGGAAACTGGGCTGCACTGCATTGTTGATGAGTCCAATTAGACCCGATAGGTGTAACTCTTTTGGGAGGAAAATTTGTGCTCTCATAAGCATTTTTCTTCTATACTGAGAGTATTAGTTTTTTACCAAAATTAAATGCCGTTGGCAAAACACCAATGCTCTTGTCCTCCCTATAAGTCAAGTATAGCTTACGCCCCTGTTGGACAGTATTAGTTACAATTAATTTTTTTTTTTTTCAGAGCGAGGGGAATTGGTTGCACACGCCAGTAAACTGCCGCCCAAGGCAGTCAAAGAAGGAAGTGTTCAGTATGTGGAAGGATTCAAATTCCTCAAAGCAGGTAACCATATATTTGATTAGTTACTTACTGTCATTTCTCTCAGCTCTATTCCAGTGTGTGCAGCTATGTATACTAATTTCTAACAATATTCCACGTTCTGATAGTGCTGGGTACATGCTGCCAGGGGAAACCAAACCAGACAATTCCATTGATGCATATTATAATTTCGTAATGAATTTCAATACTTACTGGCACCGTATGAGTACTACTTTGATTACAGCTCAGCAATTCTAAATGGCAAGTACCCCATTTGAATAGGAAAGATGACGTCAACCCTCCGGGTAATTCTCCGAGACTCTACGTTCCCAGTCCTCCGGAGAGCTCTCCGGAGACTTTAGCAACGCAGCTCAATTTAGAGCATGGTAAAATGTCGGCAAATACCTAATGGCATTCAATTAAGTGCGACCACTTGAGAAGGGAAGAAATATTTGTTGGGAGTTCATCATAAGAATACTTAAGCATCACCATGTTAGAATCGATAAAATAAATACAAAAATTAACTTATTTCATGAGAGTCTGGATTTCCTTCTTCATTCTCTCATTACCTCTTAAAGCTAATAAAAATAAAATAAAACGAAAAGCTAAATAAAAAAAGAAAGGAAAACATGTAAAAAATGAAAATCGACAGTATAGCCCGACATTTACCCAAAAAAATAGCAACCCTAGTTTCCCTCTAAAACGTAATTGTGTCGAAAATGATGGGTAACATAAAATAGGAAAAAAAAAACGCTTCCGTTGTCTTTTCTAAAAATATTATGAGTAATAAGAGCTCCCTCCTTCTTCGGTAATGATATTTAATTTTCCCCCTTTCATATGTATGCAATGCATAATTCACTGGGAAAAAACACATGGGATCTTGAGTCCAGACTCTTGAAAACATTGACAAGAAAAAGGAATCTTGATTCAAGCAGATTTAAGCTTAAATCAAAAGGAAATCCGCTCAAATTAAGAGGCTTGGTTCTTGATTTAAGCTTAAATCTGATTGAATCAAGAGTATTTTTTCTTGTCGATGTTTTTAAGAGTCTGGACTCTATATCCAACGTGTTTTTTTCCAGTGTTTTGAAGCTGAAAACTTCAATTTAAAATATGATCCCTCTCTCTCTCTCACTCTTACACCCCATCCCCCTGAAAAAGATTTGTTTTATTTTACCGTAGCTCCCCTAAATGTTGAAACGAATAAATCTAAACGATTCCATCCTAAATCTATTCATATACTCTCTGATACCTTCACTCTGTAGGAAGTGTACACTCAATAGCTCCTTCGACCGAGCTTTCCAGAAACTAGATAGTTGGCGAAGGTATCAAAAAGGTGTCCGGAGTGGGTTTAATGCTTGGAATCCAGGTTGAACCCAGTAATGAAGTCATCGTCAGTAATCTCCGGCCAATTTCTGAGCGCGTCATTTATAGCTCGTTCCGTCATGGCCTACCCTTCGCTTATTGCATCCTTGATAGCATCTACTTTTAATCCTCTGATTGGCAACACCATTAAATATCACTCAGCATCTCCAGCAAATCCCATTTTGCACGAATGGAAATCGAAGAATCTTAAGGAACCCCTATTAATTTTAAGATTCAACGTCCTACTACCGCGCGGCGCGGCATGCTTAAGGAAGAAAGTAAAGTGAGCAAAATAACCGTACGCACAAAACTTGCACCTGAGAGGAGCCTGAATTAAGCGGGTGTACTGTAAAGTCTTTAATGTGCATGCGATGAGGAGTAAAAATCGCACTACATTGTGCAATAAGGAATTAATATTTCTAGCTAATTTTAGAGACAATGCATGTGCCATTAACTTTTTTATGCAGATATGGGCTTTTACAGATGAATTAGAAATTGTAGTTCCTAATTGCGAAGTATAAAGATCAATGACGACTTGTGACGTGGAAGAAGAAACGTATTGGATACATGAGTTCGTATTTCCTCGTCTTTTTCGTAGAAATTGAGCTATTTATTTTTTGCACATATTGTTCTCTTCCGTATCAGGGTAAAACCCTGTATCTTCCACACAGAATCACGCAATAAGCTCCCCTTCCGGCAAAATTTAATTTTAGGCTGAAAATTGTCAATTTTCCTTGTGCACAACTAGGCGTAAACTTTAGGTGAAATACACTAAAACTAATATTTTTGTTCATTCCAGCGACTTTTCGGAAACAAACATGCTTATAATCACTACAGACCGGCAGCTACAAATACGGCAAAAAAGAAATAAAAACGTTCTCAAAATGAATTTTGAGAATAAATTATTATTTTCCGATTTTCAGGGAATGACTGAATGGACTTTCCGACTCAGATTCCGGCAGGGAAAAAAATCATGACACTTGGTTTCGGAGTAAAACGACGTTGAGGCGAATGATTTACGCTCCGCGTGCGTCGCACCGATTCTATCCTTCTTCAAAAAAAATAACCAAAAGCGACCTGTTAAAAAAGGGAAAAGGGAAAAGAAATACCGGAGCTTGGAGTGCAATCCGCGTGGAGGCGGGAAAATCTTGAATTCCCGGTGCAGCGCAGTCGTGCGGATGCAGAACCGCGCAACTCCTATTGAATCTCCAGGGAGTTGAGTTGTTTTGGCGTCGGCACGGTAGGGTGGCTCAACAAAGATATTTCACCGAGGGAAGAACGGAGCCCGACCCGGATTTCGGAAACGCGGTGAAAAGTTATTTGCCCGGACTTATTCTAATTGCCACCCTCGGCGACAAGTGCTGCGACAAAGACTACACGTTTGAAATATTACGGTACAATTTATTCGCGCCGTGAACAATGCTGTCTGCGCTGGAGCGATCTACCGGAGGCGCGAGGGGGAAAAGAACATGAAAATCCGAAATTCTCACCGACTACGGTGACAAACTAAGCAAAAGCTCTACATCATTTCATACAGCGCTGGATAAATACGGCTGTTATAAAGCTCTAAAAGCTTTTAAACTGGCATAAACGTCAGTCGCTACCGCGTGGTTGCCACGTTGAGAACGTCCACGCATTGCGTATAGTTTCTCGAGATCATTAGCGGGTCTGAAGGGGGCTGGAGTGTGACAATCGCCCCTTCCGTTCGCTGAAAGGGTGAGAGTTAGGAGAGGAGAGAACGATGAACAGGTTAAGAAAACCGTACACACACGGTTAATGGGTCTGCTGCACGCAAGGGGTACAGCCAAATAAATATACGGGTAAAATCGCACGAAAATCACGTTTAAAAAGTCTGAAATCCATTTCTTAGCTCGCAATTCACATAGTTATTAACGCGCTTTCTAAAGCTTCCCACGTCTGCGGGCAGTTTTTTTCAGTCACCACCGACCAGGTTTGCACAAGGAGAGGAGTAAGAAGAATTAACCTAAGAAACCGTTCGGTTTCTCAGGTTAATTTCACTAGCTTTATCACTGAAAAAAAAGATTGGTAGTATTTACCATTCTTTCACGCTGTATTTCACACAGCGTCAATTTGGAGTCAATCCCGCCAGAGAAAAGGTAAACGTTACTATAAACTGGTACAGGTAACCATTCCTCTGACAGAATCGACTTTGAACTTACGCTGTGTAAAATACAGCGTGAAGGAATAGGAAATTCTACCAATCTCATTTTTCAGTGATCTATCGTAAGATTTCAATCGTTTTTTACGCAAAAGAAAGAAAAAAAAAACTTTGAGTCAATTGAAATACTTCACTATTAGAAATTTATAGCTTTCCGTGTTGTCTGTGTTTAAAATTTTTGCGTTCAGTTTCATCAAAGCGTGCTTCACAAACACAGAGAACACAAAGTGCGGTTCTAAATGTCTAATCCTGAGTTTTATAAACACGTATCATCCGGCTCATTGGTTTTGAAAATCCGCTCGTTAGGGCTCGCACCTTCGCTAACGTCGCAGACTTGACACAGTAACGCTCATGCTTGCATCCGATTCAGAACTATCGATAGTTACGGCGGTGAATTGTAGTAAGACCGTCACGTCTGTAACAGCCTACAGTGATAGGAGCGGGATTTTGATTGATTAAAAGCCTCATTTTCGCGGCATGTTCCCTGATGAGCGTCGGACGAGGTCGGATTCGCACTTGCAGCCTGCGTCGCGACGCCCCCCCCCCCCCCCCCTTGCGAGGAGACACACAACACGCGTTTTGCAAATTACTCGCTCGATGAGCGACGACGGGCTTAGGACACACAACAGAGCATTAAGTCTACACTTTGCACGTACGGTTTTGTGCGTTTGAGCGCCTAAGTCAAATCGAGCGAGCTGCCCTATTATTCAAAGAGATCCGTCCGTCTCGGCCGTAGTCAAATGTACTTAAAAATAAAATTAATGCCACACTAAGACTTGTAACGTCGTGTAACTCATGACCTGAGGGGATAAAAGGATAAGTGGGATAAGTGCATAGTTATTGAGAAATACGCGTTTCGAGTTTCAAAATTATATGGAGCAGCCACATAGTCCAAACTCACTTTTTGATGCTAATATAAATTGGACTAGATATGGCATGCTCTAATGCAACGAATAGAGCCCTCCAAGTTGTTTTTCAAAGGAAAGTTCAAGTATTAACACAACATTTCAAGAGTTTCATGGTTCCAGCTGCCCGTTCCGTCACTTATAAACGCCACAATTCTGAAAATACCATATTTTTTTTTTTTTTTCAATTTTAATTTTTTTTTGTAGTGTTCAATCATGGTTTCATCCTTTTTCTCTTAAAAATCGGAGGGGAGCCAGCAACACTCAGTTGGATATGGGTGGGAGGGGGTTGGGTTTTCGTTAGGGTTGCGTTACAACTGAAGATGTGGGTTACATTCCGGTTACGTAATATTTGAACTTTAAAAACGTGCTAGTGCTAAAGTGCTTTCATTTTTTCTTAAAAAAATCCTACTTCACGTTTTCCAAATACTTTTCTCCTACTAGTTTTTTGTCCTCTCACAGAGAGACCTACGAATGAGATGGACAGACTTTTAGCGATTGCAAGTTTTTTGCCAAGTCCTGTACGAAAAAAGTCTTTGAAACGTACCGAACTAATTGCAATGGGACAAAAAACGATTAGGAGGAAAGTATTAGGAAAACTTTTAAAAGGAAAATGTTATAGGAAAAATAACTTGCCACCGAACAAAAAAGAAAGAAATAAAGGGGAATATTTCCAAAACTATTACACGTAAAAATGTGTCATTTTGGTGAATTGTTGGGTCTCTTGTTCATCGATAAGACTGAAAAGAAATTAAGACACAATTCTACACTACTTGGAAATGGTCCTTTCTGTTTCAATCGACGATCGCTACTCTGTTGTTAATGGTATTTTGGAATTTCTCGGCTTTGATTTCCCCGTGAAATGGTGTGAACTCCGCACCATCTCTCCACCTTGTTACGTACAGTTTCGGGCCATTTTTCTAGTTTTTTTCTCGCTTTTAGAGAACTGATCACTAAATTTTAAGTCGAGTACTGCTTGACCATCGGGCTCGAACGATACGCGACCGGGGGAACATCTTGGCACCAAGGGTGACTTATGTTTTTATGGATAATAGTCTCGTCCGCGGCGCGTCGCGCTCCATAAATCAGCATATTTATTTCCCGCCACAAGAGAGAATTTGGCATCAGGATAGAGCACCGCGCCGCGCATCGCTGCAATCCGCCCGACATTGCCCAGCATCTGCTCCTTCGCGTCCGAACTCTCGATGACTCCTTGAGCGGGTCTTCTGTTCAGAAACTTTCGCAGCCTTCACTCGTCCAAGGACGGGTTTGAGAACTAACAATGAGAAGACCTTAGGACTCAGACTAACTTCCGGGTTTCCTGACCTTAAAGTTTAAGGAAGGTTTTTAAAGTCGAATAGGTCATCATTTTTAACCGGTAAAAAACTACACTGGAAAAAAAAACACATTGGATCTAGAGTCCGACTCTTGGAAACATTGACAAGAAAAAACACTCTTGATTCAATCAGACTTAAGCTTAAATCAAAAGGAAATCCGATCAAATTGAGAGGCTTGGTTCTTGATTTAAGCTTAAATCTGATTGAATCAAGAGTATTTTTTCTTGTCGATGTTTCTAAGAGTCTGGACTAGATCCAATGTGGTTTTTTTTCCAGTGTATGCAACGGCATTCCGCGGTAGGTAAAGTCGGTATAATTACTGCACGTGTGTTTTGGCGGGTTGGCGTCGGCCATGTTGAAAATTGTGTAGCATCCTGGTGCGCGAGCTTTGAATAGAAAGACTCCTCTTGAAGAATGTTCACCAATGCCGTAGTATCGTTTTAGAGCTTAAAAGTTTAAAAAAAACATACTTCTAGCGCAGATTGTGGAGTTAGGAACGTATTTCAGATTTTTCCGCTGCGCTCATCGTGACATTTTAGCCACTTTCTCTAAAAAGCAAGGCTGAAGTTTGCAACAAGCTTATTGAAATACACCCTAGCATTATAATACACCCAGCAGCGCAACGAAGAAGAGAAAAAATGTCACGACGTCAACTCGCTCGAAACGAGTGGTGACTACTTCCATTATCGAATAAATGACGTGAAAAGATTCAAGAGCGAGCAAAAAAGATGCCCGAAATGGGCTGTTACAGATTTTTTACATCCTGAGAGAGTACGGGAACATGACGTTAGGGGCTTCGAAAGGGCAGTACTTTAAATGCGTGTGAAGATTCATAGAACAAGTCGGCACACAATTAGGTAGAACGCTTGAATTTTTGATTCCAAAATAAGAGACAATACTGCCACGATAGTGAGGATAGTAGTATTGTCGAATTTTTGAAATCGAGTTTCCTTCAAAATTCGTCTAATATCTTTCAATCGTTATTAATGCCTAGTTGGTACCTTTCAAACTTCTTTTTTGTACCTGCATCGTTTCTTTGTCTTCATAAAATATTGAATTATATCATGGAAACTAATTGTTTATTTTAATTCTTCAATTTTGTTTCAGGAGAAACCAGGCAAGAAAGATGCCTACAGAGTTCACTCACGTGGCCGTGGGTTGGAAAGAGCAAACATTTCTTGTTCGCAGGTTGTCTTTGGATGCAACAATTCAATTTGTTTAACTCATATCCCCCTACTTTCTATACCACTCAGGTATTTAGATGTAAGAGTTTTTCGGTCTCAAAACAGGTAACACCTGTTATTCATGAAAATTAAATGTACGAATCTAAAGAGATACTTGCTCCCTGGTAGGTTTTTGTGTAAATACGTAAGTGAATTTATAGCCTCCGCTGGAAAAGAAGGTAACTTCGAATGATATGATGTGGAGGGATATGCAACTTTTCACGCGTGGGTCGCGTTGCGCGGATGCACACTTATGAAATTGAAATCACGCAGGAAATTAAAATGGTTTCATTTTCTATTCATTCGGAGACTTTGATTGAAACTCACGGCTGCCATCAAAAGTCTTCACAATATACTTCTGGTGACGACTGACATATTTCAAAATCATTGCAAGAATAAATCAAGGGGAACGGTCTGACATGACGGGTGCAAAACGGAAAGGATGGAGGCGGGCCTGTTATTCCGTGACACCAAAACACGGACAGATCTAAAGACAGCTTCGTTGGTTCTGGGGATTTTCTGATGATTTCAGTTAAAATCGACAAACGCAAACTGACTGCGGTGGACGCACGGGTCGTAAGACAGTATGTTGGAATTTTTTAGCCAACGTGCGTTAAAAATTCAGAATAAAGCTGATATCTCATTACAGAAGGATAAATCTATCTGCTCTTCTCCGAGAGAGATATCCCTTTAAAGGAAAATTGTGCTAGTGTGTGAATTTTTTTCCTCCGTAATGAGATATCAGCTTTATGCTGAATTTTTAACGCAGGTTCGCTAAAAAATTTCAACTTACTAAAATATAAACCTAAACAATGATTTTCATGAAATTTGTACGAACATAGCAGGGGACGGGGTATTAGGCATAGCGGAACCAATTTTTAAACGAAGTGGCTATTCGTCGGTACGGTACCGACGGATAAATGGCTATTCGTCGGTACCGTACCGATGAATAAATAGCTATTCGTCGGTACCGTACCGATGAATAAATAGCTATTTGTCGGTACCGTACTTTGATTTTAGTACGTAAATTATATTAAAGATATGATTTCTTAATAATATTTTGGTGGAAGTTAAGAGCTAAAAATTGGGTGAAAGATGGAAAAAAACCCAACACGAGTTGTAAAGAAATATTCTCCAAATTTAATTTATGTATTTAATACTCTCACATAATACTGAAATGTACTACTCTGTCAAATAAATAATCATAATACTAAAATGTACTTCACTGTCAAATGAATCATCATAATACTGAAATGTACTACTCTGTCAAAAGAATCATCAAGAACGCTTCTTTTTTCGGGTGGTGGGGCCTTTAGTTTCATTTGCAGGTGTTTTCTTTCGTTTTCGTTTTTCGGGGGGATTTTCCACAGATTGTCGGTCGGCAACGGTGCGATTAAAGGAACAAAGTTGTCTTGCTGGCAGTTTAGGTCGCCCTCGTGAAATGACTTTACTCTTAAATTTTAGCTTCGTGAAGCTCTCTGCACTGACATTTTCGTCAGATGGAGCAGCAACAGAAACCGAACATTTGCTGGTGGTGGAATAGACTCTCTGCACTATGATCGTTGTTAGTTGGGGCAGCGACAGATACTGAAGATTCGCAGGTTTTCGAGGTTTATCGGCACTTAGTATCTCCGTGTAATTACAACAGAGCACCATAGATGGCGTTTGCTCGTCCATTCGGACCAAGGCTTGACAACACATTTTTATTAATTAATGTCGCCGATGCGGTACCGACGAATAGCCATTTATCCATCGGTACGGTACCGACGAATAGCCATTTATCCGTCGGTACCGTACCGACGAATAGCCTCATCCATTTTTAAAATGGAAGGGTATCAGCCCTGCGGCACAGAAAGAGAAGGGCGGATTTTAAATTCCAAATTATATAATATCATCTTCCAAAAACCTCGGGTTTTTAATGGAACGAATTTAACCCATTGTGCGGCGCCCTTAATGGGTGTCGATTCGAGGAAAATTGCTGAGGTGGATGTGCGTAAGCTGCCTCGAACAAAAAACCCGAACGATCCTAAAAATAGACGTCAAACTCGTTGAAAGGTTCAGATTAGTTTTCCAATTGCAAGCGTGCTCGG
Organism: Bemisia tabaci; assembly: GCF_918797505.1. Lineage (NCBI taxonomy): Eukaryota > Metazoa > Arthropoda > Insecta > Hemiptera > Aleyrodidae > Bemisia > Bemisia tabaci. Next base: position 23,105,695 of record NC_092796.1, read on the forward strand.
CGGAGTTTTCAAATCCACGTTCTTTTAAATTGCTTATTATGAGGCTGACATACTGCTAAATCATTGCGAGCTTCGAACTGAGAGAGTGCGAGCGACGAGTGTATTTCCTGGTGAAGTTAGTTTATAGTTCGACATGACGCTGATGTCGGGTAAGTTGAGTAACTAGTTTATAAAAGCATTAACACGAGAAATTAAAGATACTTAATTAAGTTTTTAGATTATAAAGATCGTAATTATGTTTATAGTCACATTTGGATTTTTGGGGGAATGGTATCTTCATAATTTCAATGTTCCGCGACGCAATTCCCTGGCTCTTCAGGGTAGTTTCAGGGACTTAGGTATTTACTCTTTGCATAAGTACTGTCTTCAACATATGTCTACACAAAGCAAACATTTTGTTTCAGTTTCTCTTATCACGCTAGTTCTCTGGTCATTCTGTGCATCCTATGTAAATGCCCAATATTATCGACTGAGCGAATTAACGTTGATCCCTGGTACGTTTTACAAAACGACGCACCCCAGTATATGTCATCTTTTAGCGGTGGACAGCGAAACCTTAATCTACACTATGGACCACAACTGCTTTAGGGGCTACACAACCGTCGTTGCCGTCAAAAAATATTCTAAATTTGCTAACGGAGTCCGGGCGAAGGAAGAGAAAATCATAAGGTAAATCCAAAGTTCACAGTTTTTACAAAGTTTAAACGCGCATCCAGTTTCCTTGTGCCTGTATGAGTACAGAAAATCAGAATTTTGAGTTAAAAGCATCATTCACTCGGTAGAGAACTTAGTTTAAAAAATTAGCACTTCAAAGGGTTCGCAGAGAAATCCGTGTTTTTATCGATTCTGAGAGAAAAATTTGAGCGCTGAGTTTTGTTACCTAAATTGACCCATTTTCGAAAACGACCAACTCGCCAAACACCCCTTGAGCCAAGACATGCCAAAATGAAAGAAAATGTGCTACGATGTTGAAATTTGGCCTCGTGACTCTAGTAGCTCCTATTTACAGCTCCCAGCGGTGAAATCCGAATATTTTCCATCCTTGCCAAGGTTACGGTAAAATACCGGTTTTTTTGCCCCCCCCCCCTCCTCTGATTCCATTGTTCCATCCCGTTATTTGATAAAAGGACCGCTATAAACATGACAACAATAACCAACGGGACAATAACCATTGATCACGAAACAAGTTTCTCATCATAACTTTACCTATAGAACACTGGACACATTGAAAATGTGTACTAAATTCATCTCATGGAAGAGAAAATAGTGATTACAGTATAAGTGCATTCAATGGTACATTAATTTGATAATAATTACAGATGGAACAGCAATCTTGCATACAGCAGTTCCTACAGAAAAGTATCACTAACTTGGTGAAATCAGATACTGGAATCGGAACCTCATAATTCGTGTACACTGCAACCGTGGTATTGGCATTCGACTATATCGACATTTTTTTATTCCACCAAGTATAGGCATGTGCTAGACGACAATTTTCGGTTGAAAACGGTCACGATCACTGTTACTAAAAAATTAGTCACCAGTATAGCACCAATTTTTTTACTAGTCTCAAAAGCTTAATTTTCAACTGTTCAAAAGTTAGTGAGAGTTGCTCGCATCAAGAGTAGAAACATGCGGTTCGCTGAGCTTCTGCGTGATATTTTTCACGGTTCAAATCATTAGATCCCTGCACGGATTCGATCCCTCTGTAGTGCTCCACTCCTTGTGTCATCCGGATTGCTAATAGCCTTTCCTACGGTAATGAATTTCCATATTTCTCTCGGCAGGTACAAGAATTTCGACGCAAAGGTGGGAGCCGCATTGGCGAAGAGGCTCATCGGAAAAAAATTACCGTACTGCTCACAGAAATGTAACAAGTACAAGTACCGGTTTTACTTCCTCCACGGTAAGGCTACCAGCAAAGGGATGTGTTACCAGCTTACCTTTGGCTCGCTGGACCCTGACTGTCCGCTACAGCGACCCCTCCACGGTCTTACCGTCAATGAAGTCATGGACCCCGCATTCAAGCTGCACGACGAAGATCGCGAGTTTACGGTGGACTCTTTGCCGGAATATCCAGACTATGAGTATTACTACGGCTATCTCCGCCAAGCCGCGACAGAGATGCAACTCATTGGTGGTTCGGCCCGCAAAAGTAGTAAAGCCCTCAGCAGGAGTGCAAGTTTAGCTGGCTCTCGAGCTATAGCTTAAACTATTTTCCTGGTACCGATTGAAGGCCGTTCATAAAACACACGTAACACTCTATGGGGGAAGTGAGGACTTGAGCCTACGTTACGGTGGCGTTACAGGGGAGCAAAGACTGCGTTACGGATTCTTCAAAAATGAGATGAGAAATTTAAACGCAAACTCTTGACGATAAATTGACGTGCGGTGGGAATTTTTCATTTTCCATACAACAAAAAGCGCTGATTTGTAAGGAATATTTGAAAAGTGCACTGAATATTGCTTCTGGGATTGCAGACCTGTGTTACGGGTGCATTACCGGAAGAATCGGGGATTGAAAAAATCTGCCTTTCAGCTTTACGTATTTAAGGAACGCCTCCTGGATTTTAATTCCGGACGCCAAAAACGAGATGGATTGGTTCATTCCTTAATATTTCTTTAATATTTCTTTTAGAATAATTTAAGTAAATTATTTTTAAACCTTCAGTAATAATTAATAATTTCCCAATTTTTAGTTTTTTTTTCTTAGTGAATTCCTGAATATTCCATTGATTCCCAAGAAGAAATCCCGGATCATAACCCGGGGTTTTGGCTTCTTCTATGCCTAAGTTGAGGGAAAAAATTTATCTACTTGTAGATACTTTGAAGCTTCAATTGATAATAAATGTTGATTTACCGAGTTATTTTATTTCAAAATCGTATGAATATTCCCAGTCGATGCATGGTTAGAGATAGATGATACTTTCGAGTATCATGTGTTGCATTAGATTCTTTTACTATTAGCTTCAGTGCGTTTCAGTGCTCACTGCTCGTCTGCTAATGAGGGCATGTTATCTGTTACCATGCGTATTGTACGTGTCAAATCCAGGAAAATTAGTCAACGGTAAAAAAGTCCTGCGCACTTGCTTCTCATACGTGATGATTTAAAAAAGACAACGACAAAAAAGGCTCGCGTAGGAGCAGATTTTGCGTAGTTTTAGGAGGTTTTCAAGGAATTTAAGAAACAAGGGCATATTCAATTGAGAGATTTTAGAAAAAAATTCCAAATATTAAAAATTATACCGTAAAAAAGGCTCGCGTAGGAGCAGATTTTGCGTAGTTTTAGGGGGTTTTCAAGGAATTTAAGAAACAAGGGCATATTCAATTGAGGGATTTTAGAAAAAAAATTCCAAAATATTAAGAATTATACCTTACAGTATTAAGGAGATGGCAATTCCCTTTTTTGAAGTCCATAGAGCGCCACAGCGCCTCCTAAGCGCGCCACAGAGCTATACAAAGTAGCAAGCATCCTTGCAGCTCCGAGCAAACCTAATAGAGGGAAGATTGCATAGAGGGAACCTCCTCCCCGCACAATCTCCAAGGCAAAGTGCTGCAACTCAATCAATTTTTCCCGTTTTCCCACCTGCTAAGAGCAAAGCCGTGCTTCAAACGCACTGCGACTACGGTACGTGTTGCCGACTACTTTAATTTAGAACTTTCGAATCAACCCCCTCCCCCGACTTCTCGGAAATCTCTCGACTGCACTGATTCGCAAACCTACCGGTTACCCCGGTGTTTTCACCTACTCCCACGCGCGGTGACGCTTCGCGGCGTGCATTATTCTTGATTATGAATTATGGGCGGGGGTATTTAAATTTATTCCGGCACGGAGCCCCGCGAAAGCAAATACCAGGTTCTCACCACGGGGTGGGGACTGCGGAGAGACGGGAGGGATTCCGAAGGGTGGATGGGGGGAGTCGAGGGTGGTGTCCCATCGTTGGGCTTGAAAGCTTTGTGAGACGAGCTGAGCACGGTGGGATGACATCGAGGGTTGTAAACTCTTTTGGATTGTAAACATCTCGTAAGAACATGATGTCTAGAATTTTTGACCAGGCTCATTCCCTGATTTTTCCTGATTTAAAGGAGCTCATTCCCTGATGAGAAACCGTACTTTTCTCCTATACTTCCCCGAGATTTTCTAGGGGAAAAGAATATAACTCTCCAGAGTTCCATTTATGAATATCGATTTTAATGCCGATAGCGCTCCAGATGTTTATAATATCAGGTCAATGAAAGCTTCTCCATTCTTTTAATGATTTGAAGTTTCAAATGTGTCATTCAAGAGGTCAAAGATGGCGTTCGATCAGATAAGGCCGCCAAATTTGAAAACGAAATGATCCCTAAGCGGTAGAAGAAGAGATTCCCGGTTTCTGGAACAGATTCTCTGATTTTTCCCTGTAAATTTTCATTCCCTGATGAATCCCGGTTTTCCCGGTTTTTCCCGTTCTATAGACACCATGCGTAAGAGTTAGGAATTAAATCTTCGGTTGTACCTGAATATCGGTGTCTGAAGTACGATACCACGTACCGCCGTATGAGACGCTGCAGATATACTGTAATACTTTATTCCTTCTTTCGGAGGCTTGTTATCTACCGAAATTTCATGCTGCCGTCGTAGGTTTTCCTTCTCGGTTTGCAGAAAATTCCATTTTCAAGCGATGAAATTTCTTTTAGTCTTCTTTAAAACAGTAGAATGGGGGAAATTTTGGAATATCGCAATAAAGATACGTGGTATCCCACTTTGGCCAAGGATATCCTAAACAGGGCGAAAGCTAACTCGAAACTGAATTTTGAATGAGAATTGCACCATGGCGGTATGATGGTGGTATTTTGATGGATTTAAATTATCTCCCGTTTGAAGAAATGCGCTTACAGCATGAGTGCAAAAGTTTATGGTAAAATTTAAACAGCTCCTGGAGGTTAAAAGGCGATGTTTCGAAAAAACAACTTTTTACCTGCTTACAAAGAGCGGGCGCACTTCGAGCCAATTAAAATGAAGTATTCATGCAGCAGATAAACTGACCTGAAACAAATAAAGAGAGCAACAAATTAGGGTAATTATTCATAATCGGAACGCAGGATTAAAATAATGCCTATTTCAAACATTCTGAGATAATTTGTCATCAAACTTTCTTTCCTTCACCCCTTCTTCCAAATCAAAGCCAAGGCTGCTACCAAGATGATATTTTTCTTAGCCGCATTAGAGAGAGAAAGGATAAAAATACCCTCTTACAATTTAGGTCCTGAAGATCAATGTAAGGGTTGCAAAGTTGGAAAAATTTGAAATTTCTCTGACTTTCTTCAATTTTTCCTGACGTCAAGTATAAAATCCTTCACTATTCATGTAAAATTCCTCAATTTTCATTCATTTCGCTGGTCTCAAAAAGTCAATTCAATGCAGGCATAACCAGCCAAAACCTCGGTCTCCACCGCAAGGAGACACTCCAAAAACATAAATCCTCTCACCACGGACGGGATGAGAATACTTTTTCCGATTTTCCATGATCACCAGGGGGTGTCCTTCTGACGGTTTCGCGGTTCAACCCTTCGAAGCGCTTCAAGCCTGAGGCGTTATGCGTCACGCGTCTCTCTCATGATTTTACAATCACTGGGAAAAAACACATTGGATCTAGAGTCCAGACTCTTAAAAACATCGACAAGAAAAAGTACTCTTGATTAAATCAGAATCTAGCTTATATCAAGAACCAAGCCTCTTAATTTGAGCGGATTTCGTTTTGATTCAAGCAATAATCCCATGGAATCAAAAGTATTTTTTCTTGTCAATGTTTTCAAGAGTCTGGACCTTAGATTCAATGGTTTTTTTTTTCTTTTTTTCTTTCTTTCTTTCCCAGAGCATCATTATACATTCCTGAATATGATTTTAGTTCATACAGCTTTTCCCGACACGTTCAACCCCAAAAATGTCGACTACCCTCACCATCCTATCCACCGTGCGACGAAAGTGAGCTTTCGCTGACTTGTATTTGTTTCATATTACATGACGCTCGCTCACTCACTCAGTCGGCGACTTAAATACTTTGTTTACTCTCAAGATTTCATCGCCGCCGCCGCGCCCGTGCGTCCAACTTTTCGGGGCGCGCGGAAACCGAGACTTCAACCCCATCCAACACCCCCCTTTCCCATCGTCCCCCTAAACCTACCTGAGCCCCCCCCCCCCCTTCCGGCGAGCAGACTTTATCTTTAATCTTGGCTCGCGCGCGGCTCGGCTCTCGGGCGCGAGGGCGGCCTCATTAAAGATGCAGGAGGAGGGAACGGTATCCCTGGATTTTGGGATGATACACCGGGGCCGGGATCCATCCCTTCTCGTCGGAGGCGATGGATGCTCTCCATCCGAGCGTGGGAAGTGGACGGATGTGATCAAAAGAGCGCGAGCAAGTCAGTTTCGGGTGTCACGGATCATAATTTGCGATGGTTGAATCTGTTAAATCGGCAGAATATCAGAAAATCCACCTTCTAGCGGCGGAAACATTAACTGGGGTATCGCCAGTGGCAGATCCGGAGGGGGGGGGGGGTGCATGGTGGCATGGATTCCCTCGGGCTAAAAAAAAGGGAGAGGAAGAAGGGGGAACTGAGGAAAGGGGGAAGAGAAGGGGAAAAGGAGGAAAGGGCACTGGAAAAAAAACACATTAGATCTAGAGTCCAGACTCTTGAAAACATTGACAAGAAAAAGACTCTTGATTCAATCGGATTTTTGCTTGAATCAAAAGGAAATCCGCTTAAATTAAGAGGCTTGGTTCTTGATTTAAGCTAGATTCTGATTGAATCAAGAGTACTTTTTCTCCTCGATGTTTTTAAGAGTCTGGACTCTAGATCCAATGTGTTTTTTTCCAGTGGGGGAAAACAGGGTGAGAAAGAAAAGCTCCTACAAATGAAGAGAAAAAAATTGACTTCGATTGTTTCAGAGACCAACTCAACTCCTAAGTTTTAGGAACGTTTATAATACACTGATAATGAGTAAAAGTTTCATATTTTTGGCTGTGGAGCTTTTTTTGGGACCTGATCAACATGATGACCAAAATACCATTTCCATTTCACTAGAAAAATTCGACGGAATTTCGTATTCTGGTTTTTCCAGTATAAGGCATTTATTTCTAAAAAAAAGAACCTGAGTTCTCTTTTCCTTTTTTCTCTCAAAATAAGAGCATTAATGACAAGTCGGAACTGATCCTCTGGGGGCGCATCCCTCAGCGGCCGACATATGCGCAGAGGCCGCCCCGCAACAGTTGTTTACAACTCTCCGAATACGAGATAAGTGCGCCTCTCGTGAGGGGTCCCCAAGTGCGAACGCGTTTGCCACGTGAGCAAAAGGAGGGGGGATGGGGGGATCGGTGCCCCCGCGAGGAAATCCGCGTGGAGCTCGGCGGCGGGTGTTGGTTGCATCGCCCGACGGGATCACGTTCGCGCTCTCACTTGCACGAGCTGCGTTCCTCTAATGCAATTTAAGTTCAATTTCAGAGCGCCAAACCTTCGGGGATCTCTGCACATGCATCGGCGCCGGCAGTTGTGCGGGTTGCGTGGCGCTGCGCGTCGGGCGCTACATCATCAGGGCTCCGCGGTTACGGTCAACCCTCCGTCCTACAACTTCTGCCGCTTCCGTGGAAAAAAAAAATGTCTACAGCGCGTCCGTGGAGATATGAGTCTCGATTGCGAGCTGATTTTTCTGCAAACCGATGGCTACCTAACCATACCGCCGATTGCGACACTGGAAGAAAAAACACATTGGATCTAGAGTCCAGACTCTTGAAAACATTGACAAGAAAAAATACTCTTGATTCAAGCAGATTTAACCTTAAATCAAAAGGAAATCCGCTCAAATTAAGAGGCTCGGTTCTTGATTCAAGAAAAAACCGATTGAATCAAGAGTATTTTTTCTCGTCGATGTTTTTAAGAGTCTGGACTCTAGATCCAATGTGTTTTTTTCCAGTGGATGGTACAAAACTACTCTGATTCTTTTATATTTTAGGGGGGAAACCGAACACTCGCAGTTTCCGACATTTTCTGTAAATTTTCTCCACTCTTTTAAATGGTTCACAAAATAATATAGGAAGAAATTTTGGTTTGTGTAAAAAAATCAAACATAATCGGAAATTTTGGAACGCTGTGATAATTTTGAATGAATGATAATACAGATTAGCCATCGTTATAAGATGTCTATTTTGACGTAAATTTTTGGAAAAAATATTCCTCATCTGGATTATCCGGTAGTCTCCAGTGAGTCAGGATGTCATTTAATCATGGTATTTCGATTTTCCGCCAACCGATAATCAAAACTACGATTGTCCATTTGCATTATCGAAAAATCGGCGTTCCAAGATCCTTGATAAATACAAGTGGCATTTACTTTTGGGACAAGTCCAATACTGAGGTCAGATTCTAATAACACTTGAGTGCGTCAAAAAAATACTGAGAATCGAGCAAAGGACGCTGACGTCAGTCTTAACGTCAGATCAGTGCTCGCTCAGAGTCGGCAATGATCAGCCCTACTACCCTATAATTATATGCTTGATCGGTATCAATAACTATAGATTTTAAATTTTTTAGGACTGAGGTCCCTTTTTTCGCAGACTGGTACATGTATTAGAGAAAGTTTTAAAATTTTCTAAAAGGTTCATTTGTTTCTTCTTACTTCAGCACGTCCACTTAAAACTATTGAATTTTAAAATTGACAGCAAAAATAAATTATTTCTAGATAGGATCGGATAAGTTTTCTGGAGTATTGGCTCCACAGTAAATACTCTTAATTAATTGAAACTGAGAACCGACTCAGCGTAAGCTATGATTTTTATGATGCGAGCTTGGGATTTGCGCTAAAAATACCACGGCGACGACATCGAGTACGGTTAAGACTTTCATCTATTCTCAGATTTTAACTCTAATTATTTGTCCTTCCTCATCAAGACGGAGAGGATCTTTGACAATCTGCCGCCTAGGGGACGTCAAGAAAACCTGTGCAAGGCGGCCGCGGCGCGCCGTAATTTTCATTTTCCTTGCCTTATTTTTTCATGGCCTCTTTCATTATTACGAACCAGTATCTCATCCGTCTTTATCTCTCCTCTCGCTCATTTTATTTACGTTCGCCGTCGAGTCGCTCCCCTCTTCACCTCTTGTAACTCCCGATGTGAAATAGTCAAAGCGGGTAATGGGTATCAAGTTTGTGACCAAGCGATCCTCTCCGACTGCATATTTTGTCTCATCTCCGCTTTTAATTAGAATATAGAATAAAATCCCCACTTCCCTCTTCCAGCGATCCGCGGGTTTCGCGTTATGCCGTCTCAGCGCAGTGTAAATAATCCTAGCTATTTCCCGAACTGGAAAATGTGGAACTGCGAAAGACTATTTGTTGCTTTAAAGGAATTTCGGTTCTGAAGCAAGTCACGTTTCAGTCATTTGTATAGGAGTATATTCCGAGAAGCTAACCAAACAAACTCGGTTCGATGATAGAATAGCAAGAAAGCTCAAGTTTGCATAAATGACTTCGATCAATATGCGCTCCAACCCGGCACAAATTCATGCTGAGGCGGGTGCCTTCGTCTATCAAGGTGAATTCAGAATCTGAAGACAGTGGAAGGTACAGTCTGACGGAATAACAGTAAAATCGTACATCAATGCGCACCATGGTTTCTTTCACTTTGGTTCCACCGGAGGTACACGTGGAGAGACCGACAAATATTTAATTCACATTGATTGATGAGATCAAAATGGAAGAAATAGGTAACATGCACACTGGAAAAAAAAACACATTAGAACCTGAGTCCAGAATCTTAAAAACATCGACAAGAAAAAATACTCTTGACTCAATCAGATTTGAGCTTAAATCAAGAACCAAGCATCTTGATTTGAGCGGATTTCCTTTCGATTTAAGCTTAAATCTGCTTAAATCAAGAGTCCTTTTTCTTTTCAATGTTTTCAAGAGTCTGGACTCTAGATCCAATGTGGTTTTTTCCAGTGCACTACACACTGGTGGATTCAGCTGCAAGCGTTAAGGCGCCTCAGGTTGCATCTTCCTGAGCGACTCGAAGATGAAACGTCTACAGGTTATAAGCTAATTTTGTCAATTTATTATTTAAACTGAAATATTTAAGAAGTCTTAGATTTATAGACGTTTTTCCTGTTAAAACAGACGTGGCATTAAATATGACAAGAGGCGAAATGACAAAATGAGGTAAGGGCTAGATTGCTAGTTTCAGATTGTTTCTGAACCTAAATACTTCAAGAATAATAAAATAAACGTAAATTAATGATGAACCTTATTTGCAGAATCAAGATGAAGGTGTCAGACGTCACTTATCATCAATTGACGCAGAGATAACGATTTTACTTGTTAGTTTCCAAAAGTTCGAAGAAAATGAGGATTCTTTAGAGAAAAGGCAAATCAAACACTAATATGATCCGAAGTAAATACATTCACCTTTAAGTAGGGATTGGTGGTAATATGAAATTCATGTGAGATTGTCCCCTTTTAACATATACGGTCTTACGTTACAGAGCCAAACCGGCACTACCTAGTACCAGTTTGATTCGTGGCAGATCAGCAAATCAACACAGGAATTGTGTGATTCAATAACGTGTCTAGTTTCGCTAGGCTCTTCCAAATTCCTGCACAGTTTTATTGTTAGGCAAAATGTTTCTGGGGATCTGTGTGTTTCCTTGGACATTTTGAAACCACTTCTACCGACACCAAAAAAAATTAAAAAATAGAAAATTGATGTAAAAACTAGAGGGCTACGCCCCTTGAATGCTTCGCCGTCCAACTCCTTAAAGCGCTTGACGCCCCAGGCGTCATGCTTTAATACCTATCATGAAGTGTTTCGGAGAATTTTTAAACCTAGCTCTCACACTAGAAGGTTGAAAATCGGCAACGCGCCACAGGGCACAGACAGGGATGTGTGCTCGAAAATTAGAATCGGTCGAGATGAAAACTCATGAGTAAGGATGACGACCGCAGGGGGAAGCGGGAGTCAGGGGTGGGACGGACAGTGGCCGCGTCGCGTCGTCGGCGAAGGCGCGCAGCTCGTGCGGAAGCTCAATTTTGCCGCTGCTCATTTCATATTTTCTTGGCCCGCAGAGGGACGGGCACCGGGAGGCGGCGGAATTTATTTTGACTCGACTCAAAGACACCCGATTGTCACGTTAGCGTACTCGTCTCCCGGGAGTCCCTCGTTCGATATCGCCGCCCTCCTGACGTTAGGGCGCATCTCAATTTCCATGTGAGCCCGGTTTCATATAAAAATTCATGTTTCCTGGGGCTCATACGAAAATCGGGGTACACCGTTCGGCGGAGGAGCTGCGATATGTCGTCGTCGCCCGCCGACCTAGGCCACCAGCGTTGCGTTCCTCACTCCGAGAGGATTCTCGCTATTTCAATTATCACCTCTTCAGGCGCTCGACACACCAAGAATATTTGTATTCTTGTGTTACTTTTGCACTGGAAAAAAAATAAAAAAATATATTGGATCTAGAGTCCAGACTCTTAAAATCATCGACAAGAAAAAGTACTCTTGATTCAATCAGAATCTAGCTTAAATCAAGAACCAAGCCTCTTAATTTAAGCGGATTTCGTTTTGATTCACGCAAAAATCCGATTGAATCAAGAGTATTTTTTCTTGTCAATGCTTTCAAGAGTCTGGACTCTAGATCCAATGTGTTTTTTTTCCAGTGAAAGTTCGAATAAAACCTCTGAAAAATTGGAAGAGAATTATCCAAAAGTTTCCTCAAAACTTCGTGTAAGTATCATCGAAGGAAATGGAAACGCTTAGAGGGTCATACGGCGTTTTTTCTTGGCACGGAAGTAAAGCCCACCTTTTTCTCAGGAACCGAGAATAGTGAACATTGGGGATAAGAAACCCCCCCCCCCCCACCAAAAGGGCCACTCTGAAAAGGGGCAAGAACCCCGGGGGGTTAAAGGGGTGATGCGAGACTTTTGATCACCCAGTAGAATACTGGAGGGCAAAAGATGACGAAGATACCAGACGAAGTGCGACGAAGACTCTCAGCAATAATAATGCTGTCAAGGGGGATGGGGAGAAAGATACGAAAAATTGTGGTCCAGCTCTAGGGTGAGCGATAAAACGTTGCAAATTTTCGATTTTTTCTACTCCCCCCCTACCACGTCCCTCTTGCCACTTCTCTCAGCGGTAAGTTAACCCTTGCACCCCGTCGCGCCAGTATTAATAAAGCGGACAGTGGTGAAGCTGCAGGTCCGTAATTTATTGGCCACTTTGGCATTCCAGCGAACTAAGCGATGAACTCGCTGGCACTTATGAGCGCTCAGCGTTTAACCTCACTTCCACTAACGTCATCATTCTCGTCCACTGAATATGCATTATTCTCACTCGAGACATACTTGCATGCATACCTACAGGTTTGGGAGAATGTACCGATGCCCCCCCCCCCCCCCATTTAACACGAAAAAAAAAATACAATTTGTAAAATTACCTAAACTTTCATTACTATTATTCAATTAACTCAAAAATTGGCTGAGAAACACATAACATAAAATTAAAATGGAAAGGATACTGTCATCTAAGGTAATTTTGTGCGAGCAGAAATTTCACTAAAATAGATAATTAAATGTGAGGTTGAGATTAATATCTTCATTTTTAACGGTCAGCAAAGCTCTAAAAATATCCCATTGCACTGGTTTTGTTTTTTCCTGCAATTATTGAAAAACAGAGACTTTTAAAAAGATTCCAGAATTCTTAATTGCTCGTACAGTATGTAAAGTAGAGACTCAGTGCGATTTTTTATTCAATTTTCAAAACTGATAAAATAATTATTACATCTCTATCAAGTCCAGTTGGTATCATGTAACTTCAAGTTGGTGAGTGTACTACTTTTATTTATCTTAATTGCAAGACAAAGTTCTTAAAAAAATTAACTAAAAATTAAGGTGACTACTTAGAGAAACAACACAGTAAATAGACGGTGGGAGCCTTCATGTGACACTGGAAGTGGTTTTCCGTGGTAAACACCATGGAATTCCATAGACAATTTTAAGCAGGGAAACTTTCAAAGTTGACAGAGAAACTTCGAGTGGATTTTTGGGTTACAAAAAAAGTCGGGCAACCGAGAATGACGTTTCTCCCAAGGGGCCGAGCGTTCGGGGCTGAAATTGATACCCGGTGGTGACAGTGAGATGCCATCTATCAAAGAAACTAAATTATATTTCGGGTGGCCTCAAGCTCAGAAACGCAACCAGCTGTTGCTCTATTTCAGTAAAACGTATTCCTTATCTAGAGGAGCCACTTGTCAAAACCCTCTTTCAGACCTTTGCACTCGAGCTAGAACGGAGAATAGGATTCAAAATCAATTGGACTGTAGTCAGCAGAAAAAATAAACCAGCAAAATTGCCAAATTTACCTCGCACTTTAATATTGAGGATATATGCTGCGGCCGATGATTGTGTTACTTTAAATAATGTTACTCTGCTTACCGAAATACTCTCTCTACAGATAATTATATCGTTCAGATTGTTTCAGCTGTAATGGTCATACCAGTCAGAACATCACATTTGACCGACCTAACAGTTTGCCCTAAAATTCATATAACGTTACACAATCTTGGCAGAGCAAATGATACTATACCCTGAAGTCCCAAGTACAGTGATTGAATATCTGATAAATGTGTTTCGAGACAAGATATGAATTCATGCAGTACGCGTCCATCTCTTTAAAATTTCTCAACAAAAGTGAATTGCAAAATGAAGATTTTGTAAATTAATTCTCAACGGGAAGTGTTGACAATTCCCTTTGATTGAATAGCAAAAACACAAATGGTGCCATTATAATGATCTATCTTTCATTTGATTTGTGTGAAAGGTTAAAGATACTGCCAATATCTTGTTCAAAAGTTGATTTACGACCTTCCAGGTATCTTTCTAAACGTAAGATTTAGAAGAGAAAACTCGCGACGTTTTTTTCAAGTGCAGACCGTTTCTAATGGCCCACTGCCCTTTTCAGAAAAATAATGGTCTGGTAATTAGGTGAGCAAACGTGCGCAATTTTTGGAGAGCCTAAAGCTGAACATCAAAATCATTTTATCGAAGGGAAGTCAAACAAATCAGAAGGAACATGATCTCGTCGAGGAACTCGGGGAACAAAGCGAGTAATTTCAAACTGCCATTCGTGACAACCCTGCTGCAGCACTAGCCCTCTCTCTGCATAGTTAAACAGTCTAATTACGATGGTGGGCCTCTCTATGGTGTAACAATCGCCGGTCATTACTGCATCAACTTCGAGAGCTTTTTCAGTTATGGACTGGTAGCTAGGGAATAAGGCAATTCTACGAAAAGTGTCCGATGTAAGTCACGTTTTATTTGTAAACACGGAGAAAAATATTTGGCTTTATAAACCAAATAGTGGTTCATATGGAGCACCACTTACAGTCGTAAATGAACTAATAATTCTCGGTCTGTGAACCATACTAAGGTATCTCGTACCACTCTAAGGTATATATGCTATTAGCGATGTTCCATACGAACCACTAATTGGTTTATAAGCCATAGCTTTCTTTCAGTGAACAGTTAAAATTGCGTAGGTTGATGTGTTGAGCTTAATTTTCAGCTTTTACTGATTAAAATGTCAAGATCGTTACTCTAATGATTGTCTGGTTGCACTGTTTACAGCCTTATAATTTTAGGGGGGTATGCGATAAATAGTAAACATTTTTGTAAGTGCTAATTTCATCAAAAACACTTAAAATTGAATTATCAAAAATGTGTTTCCTACCCAAGATATTTCGAAAAAATGCCGTCATGAAGTTTTGACGTCACGACCGTCACAGGTGTTTTTGTTCGCCAAAACGACCGCTAGGGGCAGTCAAAACCGCTACAACACGTTCCATTCCGTTGAGCGAAAGGTTCACATCAAAGTAGAATCGTACAGCAGTCACTGCCTGCATTTAGAAGATTGTGGAAGGTTTAAAAGAAAAATTTACACAATTGAACTATTCCGTGTGTCACGACCGTCACGCTTTTTATTTTTCTGAAAAATCTTTGTGCCCACTTTTCAGCCTTCAGTACCAATTGCATGTATATCGACTTTTTAAGTTGTGCTTTATTTTTAAGGCTGAGGTTGTGTAAACACACCGTATTTGTTTAAATTTTTCACGACCTCCACACCGCATAGGATATTTTTAGTGTGAAAAGAAGGAGGAAAATAATACCTGATAAAAAAAGGTACCCGTTATTATTTTAAGCCTGATACCAAACTGCGAAGTGGGAAAACAATTTCTTGATCCAAAATGATCAAGTTGAATTTTTATTTGTTTGGAGGTCAAACGAAAGGTTTTCGTAGAATTGCCCAATAACATTAAGTAGCGCAATCTTGTGTCTAGCAAAATTGTATATTTGGAACTAATTGCTAGGTTCAGGTTTCCCGCGACTTATCAGAAGCTTTATTTATTCTTACACCATTTGGCAAGGTAGCGTTGCATGATGGCAAGAAGTGGGGGTAGCGCTTGCACAGCACAATGTGCATTGCTAGAGATGCACACTGCACATGCATCTGAATAATTTACTACTCCCTCGCCAACTCGCAAAGGATCCCCTCCCATCTGAGCCCAAAAAAGATACAACTTTTACATTCCGTTGCTCCACTTCACCGGCGAATATTGCCCCCGACCTTTCCTCAACCCTCCCTTCGCCTCCCCGCCCCCGCCGCACGCAATCACTGAGTTTAGTGAACCAGCGCCTTTACTCACGCAGTCCGAAACTAGAGGAATTGAAAATTTATGCTGTCGCATCATAGTTGCAATAACCACACACCCGGGAATGCAACGCCTTCCGCCCTTTAAATCCTACAAGGAAGGTTGTAACAGTAAGTCATAGATTTTACAAATGACGTCATTTGTATTTTAGCGATTTGACCAATTTTAACTGAAAACAAAGGCTTGGTTCAAACGTTCGGATTTAGGAGTGCGTTCATCGACCTTTTGAATTCAAGGCTGTCAAAATTCAGACAATCCTGCGTGCATAAAATCACTCAAGGGTGAAAAAGAAGAGATTCCTAACAATTTCACTTTTCTATTTCAAAATTCAAACATTGTTCGTTTTGCGAAATCAATAATTTTCATTATCGGAGGTGAAATAAGGAGTCTACTGCAATGATACAGTCTGCAATGTAATATTGAAAATCATCTCAGTCAGCAATAACCAATCCATTTCCCTATTTTTCAGATGCGCAATACACAAAAGTACTTCGAGTCAAAACACAGACCAACATTTATGTCCAGAAAAATCGTGGGTATAACTTTGAAAAGCGATGTAAAATTGGAAAGAAAATATACCTAAGTTGTATTAAGCGGGCTCCATAAAGACTCCGCCACAGAGTTTCACTCCAAAATTTTTAAAAGTGAGCGTATGAATGATGCTTGACAATTCCGCCTAAGTTCTACGAGATTTTCAAGGTTATTAGCAAAAAGAAAACTCCTTTAAAACGGGGATTCACGGAGGAATCATCTTAATTTCGTGGCTTTGAATAGCCCTCACGTGACTCGCTGCGTGATACGGCACGGCGCGGCGCGGTGCGGCAAAGTGTGCGGTAACCAGAGTGTTGTCCTCGGGTTCAAAGCCCTAAACTTCTGTAAGAGACGCTCAGCTTTTGATGATATGATCCCGACGGGGGGTGAACGGGGGGCGAACCGGGGGGGATCAAACAATGGGGCGGGGGCTGCGAGCCGGCGTGAGAAGTGGCGTTACGAAGCGCGGTAATCGATCTTTCTGTCTTTTGTCGAAGTGCATCAATCATCCGCCGATGGATCCTGCTCATGTCGAATGGCATCCTGGATGTCGTCGACTCGTACCGCCGCAACCTGCCTCCCTGCTCCTGACAACTGGCCACGCAAGGTGGCGAGCGCTTTTCCGCTTTCCGGCACGAATCAAAAGGCAAACGGACGCAACTGATGAAAAGAGGAAACTATGTCGTTTTAATGACCGCCCACCGCGGAGCAGAGCAGTAACGTCACTTCACCAAAACCTTAGGGGGGGGAGTCACCTGACATGACCCCTAACATGATACATAAGAAAAAAACGAATGAATGGAAAGCTTGATAAAGGCATGTGCCGTTGACTTCGTCAAAGTTAATTTACTAACCGTTAATTGTACTAAAGTGAGTTAAATAAGTAAATATAATGACAGGTATGTGATTAAATACCTGAGAAGATTGTTCGTGAATAAATTTTTCGGCAATTTGATCAGTTTTTATCGTTTTTATCTAGGTCCTCGGAAATGCAGGAGAAGGGGGGGGTCGCCCTGCCCCCACCTAACGACGCCACAGGAATAGGGGCTGTCAAAATTTAGATATTTTTATCACCGCATAAAGGATTTTCCGAACACTTTCGTGATAAAAAGGATCTGGAGAGTTAGGTCGGCTTGAGGTTTGCATTTCAAAATATGAAGTTTTGCGGGGAAATCATTACAAACACAGCGAGATCAAAGTAACCATAAAGTGCTATTAATTCTTGTTTGTAAGAATCTCTTTGGGTTATTTGTACCAAATTATAGGAAACGGTAACAAAATAATTGGGATGAAAATTTTCTGCCTTATTAAAAATCAGACGTGAGCCGCCAGGATCGAACCTGGAACATATTAGTAATAATTTCGTCCAATGCGCTAGCCACTCTATAGTAGCTGTACGTAGTGTACGTACAGGGCCAAGATGGGATAGCTTGGAGACTTTAATTTTTTTTTCATCCTTTAATCAGTGGATTGTTATGATGTCTCATGGGCCAGCTTTAACACTGTCCGACCCAAAGACACCCGACTTGGCAACCGGAAAAATGCTTGCAGCCACCCGAAGCGGAAACGCACAAATCATTTCACGGCTCCTTGATCGATAGACAAACCGCCCGACGGGCCCGCTCCACTTTTGGATTAAGCGCGGCTGTAAATAGACAGAGCCGAAAGACGCTCCGTGACCCCGGGTCATAATTTATGAGCAATTTCCAAGCGCAGACATTAGAGCTGCTGCAGACCATTGTGTCTGAAACCGGAGTCAGACAATTACACTGTAAGTACAAGTGTCGATAGACTCTTCTCCCATGTCTGGTTCTGGTATTAAGTGCACTCGTTAGAGACGAGCACATGTAAAAGTGAATAACGATGCACCAGCCAAAAACTCAAGAGCTCTGAGACTCATAATCGGACGAGACACCCAGAGCTCATGAGTTCCTGGCGGTTACTCCGTTATTTACCGCTACTCTTCATGTGACGACGCGGCGCTGGGCAGGGAGCCAAAGCCTCGCCGAGCAATCCGGGGTTGACCCAGGACGCGGATGTGATAAAATCCACAGAATTACCCCTTCCTTGGGGGATGATTACGGCAAGGAACAAATACATAAATAAAGCGGTGGCGTTTAATCTCCTCGACAATTAGAGCCAATACTGGATTATTAGCAGCGAGTAAACGCAGTAATTCTGTAAGGTATGTTGTATGCTCGCGTTCAGAATAAATAGCCATCAACACATTTTCTATGCGCCCGGAATTCCGCTTCATTATGCATTTCTGATCTTGATATTAACCCTAGTCTGCCTGAGTGGGGTCAGATTGACCCCACGGGGGTTTCAACTCTTTGCCATTTCTCGTGGTATGCACGAAATTTTTTGTCCTTCACAGATAGGTCTACAAAAACATCTAGGAACACGATTTTGAAGGGGAAAAAAAAAAAAAAAAAAAAATGTTCACGAGAGATCAAAAAATTCACGAGTACCCCTAGAAAGCCTGAGCGGGGTCAGATTGACCCCGACGTGTTTTCCCTAGTGTATTTCACGTTTCATTCACAAAGACAGTTTTGAGGTTGTGTTCATGTTTTGAAAGGTTGATGTTTTGTGATAACAATATCTAGCATGTTTCATAAGCTTATTTTTACAAGAAATAAGTAGTATTATTACTTTTATTTCGTGAAAAACAGAGAAATTGTCAATCTGTGATTAGATGAACATGTTCTTCAATCTAGTTGAGTTTTTTTTGAAGATTTCTCCATTTTTCTGGTTTGTATAACTCTGGCGCAAACAACACACATAAGGTAAGCTTCAAAGTTTATTTCTTATTTTTAAAGTTTTCTTTATCGGCTTCCGAAGACCTATCTGTTTCTCCATCAATTTGCCAAGAATGGCATGTGGTATGAAATTATTATGTCAGTGATTCAGTGATAGCGGTACAGTGATAGTATTCAGTGATGTGCTTCATTTTATTTCAATTTGTGCTTGAATCCTGGTGAACTCATTTGAAGACTGGAGTACCTAGCATCAAAACTTTCATTCACCGATATGCCTACTGTATTGAAAACACTCCGTCCATCTCAAAACCTGTTTTGCTTCAATCTGAAAAGTCCCTATATTTTGTTTTAGGAAATGGCTCTGAATAATAATGCTATCTTGAATGCACTGGATGATTTTTTTAGGATAGCGACTCTTTTCAACTGTGTGCCATAAAAGGGACTTTTTCAATTTTTATTTTTAATTTTAGTTCCAAGACTTTTAGCTTTTTGTAGTATTATAAAATGTTTACCAAAACTTATTTCAACAATAAGTGCTCGATACCAATAAGGACTGAGCCAAAGTGTTTTTAGAGTAATATTATTTGGTGCCTTCAGTGTGCTTATTTTTGTATATTTTTCAATTTTTAACTTACCCACCGTAGTTATGTTACCTAATTTCTAGATATTCATAAGCTGAGCCCGAGCCCTCCGTACTTTTGTTACCTTCTACGTTTTATTTTACATTCCTCACCGTACCTAGAATGTAGGTTCTCATAAATATGGTGCTAAGCTTATAACTACGTTTTAGTTTTTAGAGGTTCATTTCTTTTCTCTTATTCCTTATAACATATATTTTACCATTTAGCATCAAAAAAGCTTACTTTGAAGGTGTATTCATTTTTCTCTTTTTAATATTTTTCAGAAACTTATAAAACAAGCAAAATTTTTCAGATTTTTCTCGTTTTCAGTATTTAGTAGCCCTATGATTATTTTTTTCTCATGCTGAGAGAAAATTTACCAAACTTGTAGTTGTCAAACTTAATTTAATTTTCAATTATATATGCAGTTTTTTGTTCAAAATTTACTTCTTTCTTTTTTTCTCTAATTTTAGAAAGAGAATATACGCCTATTTCTTGAAACAGAGTAGAAAGAAACAGAATGCATGTTTATTATGAGTCGGGTATGCAATTTGGCAACGTGTGTATTGAAGTGGTTGTTGCATACCCTTCAAGGCATCTTGTAGTCTTAGGCACGCCTTTTCTCAGGCACCTAAGCTTACTATGCACTGATATTATCTGAAAACATAAATAAAAAGAGCAAAAAACAAAAATATCAATATTATGCAACATGGCAACATGTGTATGATAAAATGGTTGCATACCCTGCGCCGTGTTTTTTAAAACTTAGATATGTTTTATGGTTAAGGCCTGTGAGGTTAGTGCACTGATATTAACTAAAAACATGAAAAAAACATAGCTAACTAAATTGATTTTCAGCTGGGGTCAAATTGACCCCGCTCAGGCTTTCTCGTTGGTTCAGAGGCTCAGGCAGACTAGGGTTAAAGACATGCCTTAGATGATGAGGGCGAAAATTAATCAAAGTTTTTTATGGGGGGACGACCACTTTAAAAAAAAAATCTAGATTAGAAATCTTGCGACATTCAATTTTTCTTAACAATGCTGGCTGCAAGCTTGATACTTTTCCAAGAAAACTTGATACTTATCCTAGAAAAATTGAATTAGGAAAATTTCATCGCTTAACTTTTTACCTGTACGATGGGATAAAAAACTATAAAACTAATAATGTGACTCGAACTCCACCTTATGAGTCAGCTTCTTGCTCCCGACTGTTTCATTGCTGTTCATCATTCAAACAATAATCCCTTATGAAAATTGATGACATTAGTGTTTTCTAACAAGATGATCTATTCATTTTTGCCTCAACGATGGAGTTCCTATCATCAATAATACGATTTTAATTATTTTCCTACGCGTCATTTTCATAATCAACGTGGTACAGCAGCGTGTGCATTTAAGAGTACAGCAGAAAACATGACAACAGAGAAAAACCGGACAGTATCAAGAACCGTAAAAGGCTCCACAATCTCTGGAATAGATGACATTCCCCACATCGAAACTTTCGCCTCCGTATTTTCTCCTCTTTCAAGAATATCCCCCGCGCATGAGGGAAATGGTGGAGTTTTTCTAGGTGAAGAAATACGTATCTACCCTCAAAAAGATATTTTGGTCTAGGGTTTCAGCTGCAAGAGCTCGTGCGAGTTTCTGAAAGCTTCCACGAACCTGAGTGATTTTCGAACTAAACGGTTTCTTTGATAATAAAATATACAACTTTGGCGGTTCAGGCAATTCTGGATAATAGGACGCATATCTGGAGGAGACAGCTGACTGTATCGTAAGTGTACGAAAGAGGAACATGCGGGAGGGGAAAATGTGAGCTTCAGGAACATACGTTCGATTTCACGAACAACAGGCGCGTATGGAAGACCCTAGAGGAGCTATTCGCTGTACTTACGGCATTCTCAAAAATTAAATTGAAATATTAATCGTTTATTTAGTAATTACTTTGAATAAGAGAAACTTTAATAGGTCATTTTTAGCTGCAGGCCAGGCTCCATTAAATGTTTCGCTCTGATTTTTCAATTTTGGAAGAATATATTTTCTAGTTATGAACAAAACAATTTGACGTTACTTGAATTATAATGCAATAAAATCTAAAGGCACCGAAACAAAAGTTGAAACAAGAGCTCAATAGTATCAAATATGAGGAAGAAAAGCCCACTTGAGATGCAAGCTGGCTATCATTGAGGCCAATTTACTTTCAGTATTCCAGTAGGCAGGACTTTTTTTACAGAACTAACTCAAACAAAGTCTCCAAACAACTTGATATAATTAAAGTTCTGCTGAAGTGATAAACTCTTTGGCAAGAGACAAATTGTAGATCTGAATGGTTTGCTGAGGTGATTGTAAATATCTGTTTATTTTACAAGCTCTCACCTACGGACCAAATCAATACTCTTATTGCGGTGGTTTCTAAGATCTTTCAGCGAAAGATTCTTAACATTTCACAGCTGTTTAATTTTTGTTCTGTCATATTCATTTATATCTTTCTCTTATTTTCCTCCTCCAGAGAAAAAAAAACAATATGACAGCTAAAATAGCAAAATGCGGAATTTTTTTCTTCATAAATTACCCTCCACACACTTAAAAAACGAGAGAGTACAGCAAAGACGTGATACAGCAGTATTTAAATATCGGTAAATGATAGAGACGGCGTTTCACAGGAAGACCCCTTGCCTCGAGAAACAAAAATAAGAAATAATTGATGGTTCGGTTTTTTTATTATTTATTTTAACGTTGCGTTACACTGCACCGAATAATTTTCATCGAACCTCCCGCCCCTCCGATCGAATAAACAAGTGGAGGCGGTAAATCAGTGGTCTTGTTGTAAACCCAGATCCTCTCAACCCTTTCAATGTAATTCTAATTTGCCGATGATTGCCAAATTTTTTGACAATTCCAGAGTTTCTGATACCTCTGGTGAATGAAACAATAGATTCGAGAAAAAACGTAGGTTTGAAAGAACTGCTGAGTCTGCTTATGAAACATTTAAGCCAATTCTTCTAGGCTGTTATGATGGAATCAAAGGAAACTCCGTTTTTCAAATTTTGAGAATATGACCCAAATTATTCAATATAACGTGATAAAGTTGCGAATTCTTCCATTTGTACACTGTAAATGTTCGCTTTTCATCACAGTTCGTACTAAAGATCCACCCGGCCGATTTTTAGGAATTTCGTCACTATCAATAAGATAAAGTCCCTAAATGAGGCTGCCTGCTCTGTTTACAAGTTACAAGGGTCTGCAAACCGGGGCTTAAGAGGTGGCGTAATGCCCTCTTTTGGTTAAGCCGCGCAGGGGCCAGGGGTTATAGCCCCGCTGAAAAAAAAACTCCGGCCATGGACGCCGTATTTAGGGGCTGTACAGACATACCGACAGCGATCCTGGCTCAGAGACCGGAAGTTCCAGGCGTAGCACCCGGAGCAATCAAAACTACGGCTCCAGCACCCGTAACTTTCATCCTCTAATCCCGGAACGGACGGTATGTCTATAGAACCCGTAACTTTTTATCAGTGCCACTATAGTTTACAAATGGGATGCAACCGTTAGCAAGTGATAACATAAGTACACATTCCTGGTTATTACACAATGTTTTAATAATCCTTCATGACTGACAGGTACGTAGCCAGGATTTTGTTTCGAGGGGGGCTTGGTCAGGTGAGCAGGGTTCTCTCCCCCTCCCGGTTGGGGGGGGGGAGTTCGAGGGGCCTCCCCCGGAAAATTTTTTGAAATTTTAATTCTATTTGGACGCATTCTGAGGCTTCTAAAACGCATATTTTTCATCAATTTCAGCGGAAAAATTACGTGTCTTTCTTTACTTTCAGCTTAAGATACCTTCAAAATATTGTATTCAACACATCTAGATAATTTTTGAAATTTTAAATCTATTTCGACGCATTTTGAAAGTTCAAACTTCCTCTTTTCTCGCCTTCTGTATTTTCTGTCTCCCCTTTTCTTCATTTTTTTCAACCTGTTTTTGCTTTCGGAGGGGGCTTGAGCCCCCCCAAGCCCCCCCTCTGGCTACGTGCCTGATAACTGACGAACAGAAGAGCTTCAGAGTCTCCTTGTCGTTATTTTGCTTCTTTTCATTCCCCCAAAGTTTCAGTAGGTACTTAGGAGTCTCGCTACTCCCGATGTTTTTACCCAGGAGTTATTACATTTGGTGCAGGAAAACCACTTCCAAGTGGCAACAGTATAACATTGGAACCCCACCCGCACTTGAACGGTATGGTGCTCAAAATGCATATAGTTTAATTTATGGCGTCTGCTGGGCCGCGCACCATGCCCAGTGGCCGAATCAGCCTTATTCGGACAGCACCGTCTTGCGTCTCGTTACTGCAAGCTTCATGCCCCCATGCGGCGCGGCGGCGCAACGTATTGGTCCGATAACTTAGCTGCGCTGCCACGTGAAAAATTGAAGAACCGTATTTGGGAGGATATCTGCTGGGGAAATTATCTCCGTTGAGAAGAAAACTTACGATTAAATCCAACGATCCCGCGCATTACATTAGACGTTGAGCTCATGGCGATTCATTTATTACGGGAATAATATAAATGTGCCCCCACCTCATTCGAAGCGGATTTTGGTCGGGGAAAGAAATGAGAGGTATGGCAGGGGAAAATCGGTTGCACCAAAAACGTTTTAGGCCCCTAAAAAAAACCCCAAAATGCTCGGATTTTGACCGGAAACATATACACTTTATATAAGGCTCATTTCACGCGAAAAACCTTCCTGATTAAGGATCATTCGGTCTGGCAGACGGTCAACTTTCATACAGCACGGAGAAAAATCTGTGGCTTTGTATAAACGAATTAAGGGCTCATATGGAACACCTCTCATATTCGTAAATGAACTAATGATTCTCGGTCTATAGACCATACTAAGGTATATGTGCCATGATTATAAGTTGCATTTACTATTGTTATAAGTGTTCCAAATGAACCACTAATTGGTTTAGGCAATAGATTTTTCTCAGTGAGGTGAATCCATTTATATCGAAATCGAATGATGACCTCCCCAACATAAATCTGAGTCAAAAATGTGCAATACACCTGAAGATGGAGCATAGCTCCAAAATGACCACCGTGTGAATTGACGGAAATCCACAGACAAGTTAAGAAAAAGTGATGGAGGGTAAGCTGTGGTTTTTCAACAGTCAATTTCCGTTGTCACGACTAAAATCAAAACGAAGATCCCCGTTCAATTCCGGATTCTTTACGTTTTTCTCGGGTTATTTCTGATTTGTTTCTAATATCCCGTTGGGATACGAAATACAGAGACGGACATAAAAACCAATATTTAGCTGCCAAAACTTGTAGTTGTCTTTAAGAAGCCCTTAAACGCTAAAATTTATACGGTCTCATCAGCATTTCTCCTAAATTCTCCATGAAAAAATAAGAAATTTGATAAAAAAAAAAAAATGTTCGATGGAAATTAATTTTTAATGGAACTGACGAGGAGACAAGTATTCCTAATTTGAGCACATTCTGAAAGGGTCATGTAACAATATCCCTCACTGAAAAAAAGTCTCTTGATCCAGAGTCCAGACTCTTAAAACTTTTGACAAGAAACAATTCTCTTGATTCAATCAGATTTTAGCTTGAATCCAAGGGAAATCCGCCTAGATTAAGAGGCTTAGCTCTCGATTCAAGCAAAAATCCGATTGAATGAAGAGCATTTTATCTGCTCAAGTTTTAGAATCTGGACTCTAGATCAAAGCGAATTTTTTTCCAGTGCTTTTTTCGGCTTGATCTAGCATGGAATGACCTTTAAGTTTTTTAAGTTCTAACACCCTCAAAATTAACATTCCTTGAATTACGCTGTTATTTTCATGATCCTGGATGCGTGAGCAACCTAAATAATGGGCTTAACCAATTTTGGGGCTATTAAGCCTAAAAAACTACAATTTCATGGCAAGCACAAGCTCGCTTCCCATCGGAATTTGGAGAAAAATCACAAGCTTGGATCTGGCAACGCCGAACGGTGGTTCCGATAAGGTGTCCACGGTGAGCTGGTCCAGACCGCGGTCGTAATTAACATTAACAAGACCGAAAGAACAATGGCCACGGGAGGGAAAAATCTGTGATCGGCGGATCTTGCTCCGGGGGGGGGGGGGGGGGGGCTCGGCGAGTATTGTGTTGGGGTGGGGGGGGCGACTGGGGGTCGGACGGGGGCGAGGGGGTCGTGACCAGCAGTTTAATAAGTCCAGACTCAATCCCGTCTGGGCCTTCCAATGCTCGGACCGCTTAACCTATATATCCGCCCGACATTGCGCCGCGCCCGGCATGCGAACCGAGTTCCCACGCTGAAAATTGGGAGTTTTTAACTCGCAGGACTACAATCCGAAACCAGGTATTGAATTAAAAAGCGTCTACGGGGGAAATTCGAATTGTCGGGGTTTCTTTTTCGGGAAGCTTTGTCCGAGGATAGAGTAAAGTGATGACGTAAAAAGGGAACGAACAAGGATTACTTAACGCTCAAGGAAGGGGTGGGAACCTACGATACAAAGGGAAAAGGAATCAATGCCATCGGTGTGTAATCCTCTCTATAGTAAAAAAAAATACAAATTTCACAATGTACCATCCTCATTTCATTGACGTTAACTGTCACACTATCATTAAATAGATTTCTTTTATCAAGGTATATAATCAACAGTTTCCCGATATTTTCGGGATCTGACGGGAGATGTTCGTCAAACTTTACGAAATAATTAAGGAGGGAACTGTGGTTGCGTTACGGAGCATTACAAGAGGAAGGGGAGATGGTGTAAAAAATGTCGAAAAAGTCCGTTACGAAACTTGACATTTCCAGGTTTCACTAGTGTTCCCTGACTGCGGTAACCCTTATATAGGCAAACGGGAAGAAAAACGAAACGGACTGCTAGAAGTTTCGAGTTTCAAAAAACATCCTAATTTTTCCTGAGAATTTTCGTTCTCCGTCAAATCCATACAATCTCCAATTATTTCAGATGCTGCAAGTTACGCTTCAGAGGCAATTAAACGACACTCTATTGCCACTACCAACAGCAATACCTCGGGGGGAGTCCCGGCTGAAAGGTTCGGGAGACGTGTCCTGTCGCAGCTGCGCCTTGTAAATTAGCAGTAACACGTTGCCCCCCCCCCTCCCTCCGGGCGTGGGCACCGGCACTCATCAATGTTTGTCGATACGCGGAACGTGCTGATTCATAGCCGCCGATTGATTAGCGGAAGCAGGTTGGCGCGACGTCGCGGTGACGGCGACTCTGACGTCATTTGTAAACGTCGCGCGTGAATCGGCCGCGTCGGAGTGGCTCCAATTAATTTCGGCTTTTATGGATGATTTCGCCTTTATCGGCCCCCGCAGCGCGGAGCCCGCCCCCTCGTCCCCCCCCCCGACGGATTAATCACGTTTAAAAAGTCGCCCGGCCCCCCATTACCGATCGTTTTGTTTCCGATTACTTTGTTTCGGTCCCTGTTTCGTATTCGCGCGTTTGTTTATCGATCGCCAATCCGAAGCGAGCAGTTCGTGTCGAGAACCTCTCTTTTAAATATGAACCAGAAAGGGGCAAAGTGCGAAGTCCCGGTGGGATGTGAGAGGACAGGAGACTGTGTCGGATAGGTAGCAGTCGCAGAGCGTCAGAGAGCACTGTAAAAGCATAATCTTGCCATCATTGAGTTGAAATGTTCCGGTTTGGGCTTTATCGCAATTCTCAAGAGGGGGACATTTTTAGGGGGTTGCGATCCCACAAGGAAACAGGAAGGGGAGCGCCTCCCCAAAATATCAATATCTTCGAAGGAGACTTTCCTCCTCATCTACTTGTGACGCATGAAAGTTATGGCGTATCAAGGGATTTTTGTTTTCCCATCCTGGTAAATATGTATACCAGTATAGCGAAGGCGTGAACGATCGATTATCGTTGTTTCTCCGTTTAAAACACTGGTAAAAAATTAATTATTAAGGTGTCCCATTCGAATACCCTGGTTATCGGTCCTTTCCCATACGTTTAAATGACATATCAATCAATATATCGCAAAGCACGCTACGCCACTGGTATATACATACTCCCACGCGAGGGAACTGTTGAAGATTACCTGTGTCTGAATTTGTCTGAATGCGGCCGAATAGAGAAAACCTCCCAATCACGTCCTCATTCCGCCTTGAAGATATTCCATTTGTCTATACTAGAATAGAAATTACGGGATATACAGACATACTGTCCGTTCCGGCCTCGGAGGCCGAAAGTTCCGGGTGCTAAAGCCGTATTTTCGATTGAAAATACTCTTGATTCAATCAGATTTAAGCTTAAATCAAGAACCAAGTCTCATAATTTGGGCGGAGTTCCTTTTGATTTAAGCTTAAATCTGATTGAATCAAGAGTCCTTTTTCATGTCAATGTTTTCAAGAGTCTGGACTCTAGATCCAATGTGTTTTTTTTTCCAATGTGTGTTAAACTGTACGAAAAACAAGAGAAATGTTGTGGCTCTCAGGAATGAAGTATCAGATAAAGCGGAGAAAAGTAGGAATAATTCAGCATCCTCAATTCCGAGGGCAAAAATAAAATCCGAGACTCAGAGCCCGAGAGATGGATTTATTTAAAGCGGCGGCTGGCGGTGCGGTGCGGCGTCTTGAGAGTGATTCGAAATCAGTGAGCCCTGAATCGGGGCACCCGGTATGCATATTCAACATTATCACTTGAATGCTAATTTCCGATGATGCCCAATTATCTGCGGAGTTCAACCGCGAATTGACTTAATTATCGACATCTTCAACTTTATGTCTACACAACTTTCCGCAAGTTTCCAGAGGGTCATGAGAGCGCTAGGTCTCGGGTGCAGCGAGTTCCACTCCGATCTTTTCCCACTGCACCGATTGCTTATCCTCCGATCCCGATATTCTGTTCCTCGAATCCCCACCACACTCTGTCGGATTTCGTCAGATTCCTCACAAATTCTGGTACGGTTTCGTCAATCATGGTAATTATTTTATGATGGAGTCCATTTGACAACAAGTTATTGATTCAAATACCGTAGGGCTGCATTCGTTATGGCAGGAATACGATCGAATTATCCATGCACAAGGCCTTTGTTAAAAAAAGAGACAACCTACTTCGAGAGTTAATTTGGCTATTTTATTCAGCTAAATAGCTAATAGCTAATTTATTCACGTATTATTTTGTGGGGTGGCGCACACATTTTACACTCCAAGGAGTGACAGAGTGACACGTATCCTGAAACTCGTTCTTACTTTCTTGCATTTTGCCTGCAGAGCACGGGAAAAAGTTTTCACCAATTAATCATTAGTTAGAAAAATATTCTAAAATAAAATAAAAAAAATCCGTCTGCCACAAAGGCTGTTTGAAGAATTTGATAAACAAGCTGACTGCGGATGGTGCTCGGATTTCCGTTACCTTCAGTCTCACCCGTTCAATTTTTCCTCTCCGACCGACAACAATACATTTTTCAAGATTAAACGCCGATTTAGGAAATTAGCCGCCGCAAGGCCGCAAGGGTGGAAGGATGGACGGCGGAGGTGGAAACGGAGGGGGGGAGGGGGTACACGTCCCCTCTGTCTCCCTGCGGCCCGCGGTGGCTCATTGTGCGCAATCAATTAGCTGATTGATGAATACACCGATTTACGCCCCCTCCCCCAGCTGTACTCTCTCCTTTTTCTCCCCCTTACTTTCAGTTGCTCCCTCTCTCTCTTCCCGGGTCTCTATCTTTATTCTCTCTCCCTCTCGAGGCAGCGGTTCGCTGCTTGCACCGTTGCTCCAAATAATTTCAACCGTGGATTTGAGCTCTATGAATAATTAATTATTGTGTACAGCTTTTCTCGCGTTTTACCCTTGTACGATGTGTTGTAGCCGTAGTCGAAACAGAGCACCTCACTGCCAGCCCTGGGAGTGAAAATTTCGGGGACCTCTCTGGAGTCTAACGAACTTTTCATTACCGCGCGGTCGTTTGTATGGAGGCATGTGATAAAGCAGGGGAAATCGGTTTAGGAGACTGTTGGGAGCACCCGCAAATTTTCTTCCTTTCCTATTTCCACCGTTTCAGAAAAAGAAAGGTTTCATAGTAAAAGCCTTTCATCGATTAAATCGGGTAAACAGTAAGAAAAAAAGTTCGGTCATAATGTTTTGGAAGTACGGTGTTCTTATATCGGCCGTAATATTTGGTTCCTGCGACCGTACCCTGGTATCACGCAAACGAGCTTCCACACCAAACCGAAATGTAAAGTTCTGCTGCATGAGCCGGAGATATGGTCCCTGGAACCAAGCGTACGGTTAAATCAAACCTAATAGTACGGCCAATATAGAAGAACGAATCCTTAAGGTTAAGGTTCGAAACTTAAGGCCGAACTTTTACTATCAATGCATGATCCTTGCAGCACATCATCTGACAAAAAAAACAGCGATCTTTCGAAATATGCTGACAAACGTGACTGAAAGAGTTTGAATTTAGCATGAGGATTTTTAAAACTTTTCTGCCTTTCATCTACATAAATCCTGAAAAGTTCAGGTCGATTTCCTGAATCCAAGTTTGGTTTCAGCCATCGACCACTTCGGATCCGAAATCAAAATTAATTTACTTGTCTGTAGGCAAATCACGACTACTTGAGCAAAAAATAATATAAATCAAGGGATCTATGTTTAGTTGATTAACCCATGATTCTTCTCTGTGTATATAACTGTATACGTCTATCTGAAAAGCTATCGCGAGGAAACCATATAAAAATTAACAGGCAGTTTGGATGCTTGTACTCCACGGCAAATAACTAATTAACTATCCGTGAGTGACAGTGGTCTTTGGCCTAGTTATTAATTTGAAAGCGCATTTCCGAACATGAAAGTTGCATGTGCTTATTAGCAGTTTTCATTAAAATGATACCTTAGCCGCCAATAAATTGATACGTAGACGAGAATTTCCTCATTAATTAACAATTTTTTTGTGTTCACTTCGACCTTTTCCTACCTTTCCCTTGTTAACTAAAACAAGGTTAATAGTTATATTTAAAAAGTGCATAGATTTCAGTATTTTTGCCTGTAACGTGTAAATTTTCGGGTTTTGAACGCAACCCTTGCCGTTAAAACCATCCCGGTGCCCATGATTAAAAAATATTCAGTTATCAGGACATCGAATGATATTAAAATTTAACCTAAGGAGCGCAATAACGTCAATAATGTTGCGAATAGTTTTTTCCGATATTTTTCGATTTTTCCTAGGAGTTTTTTCTGAAATAATTTAAACATATATAAAAATCATTTTTAATAGTGCAACTATTTAGAAATTAACTTAAACTAAGTAAAAACTATGTGCTATCATAATTTGAAAATAGTCTTTTTCTTTTTTTTCAATGATGAAGTACTACGGTAAAGACTAAGAAACTTTTATATAGACTTCGGCATCTCAAAATTTCCGCTATTTTTTCTTCTTCTGTTTCTATGGGACGAACAAGCGAATTTTAAAGTAAGAGTTGAGCTCGCGGAATATTTTTCAAAACGGACCAGGAAAATTACGCAAGTTTCGGAATATTGATTTGATTGGTTTTCCAATTAAAAAATGATGTGCTGCGGGAACTCTACGACGTGGCAAACTGAGATACATGTTATCCGAGATCAACCATCAAAATACCCATACTGCCTACTTAAGCCTGCTGGCTCGTCCGCACTTCGAGATGAGAAACACTTTTTTATGAGAGCAGGTCGTTTTAACCGATAAAATAACGGGTCAAATTCATTTTTGATCGCTCTGCTCTACCTCTCCGACATCCAATTAAAATTGAAGGCACATGCTTTGTTATATCGACAAAATAGCGAACGGAGTTCATTCTTGTTCGCACCCTGCGTCATTTTCCCAACGTCCAATTAAAATCGAGAGCGCACGTTTCGCCCGAAACTGCATCGGCAAATTCGCAGCGAATAAATTGGAAACGCCCCCGAAATAGAGATAGTCGTCTTCGGGAAAGAGCCACTTTACGCTGTGAAAAGACCAGACCGCACCAGACCAGAGCTTTGGATTATCTCAAGTGGAATAAAAAACAAGATATCGCACACCCCCTCCCCTGGACATCCATCCTGATAGCGCAGCGGTATAGCCGAACAAAGACCCTCCTCTCAACGCCGTCGTTAAGTTTCGGAAAGTCACATTTTTTGTCACGTTTAATTTTTTTCCGTTGAAATTTGGCGACACTGCCAACCCCGAGCACTACCCATCTTAAGGAGAGCTCCGGAAAAGGCACTCAACCTCTTCTACATTCCCCAACAATGAGATCTGTTCTTTCGTTTTCTTCGCTGGCTTTGTTCACAACTTGGTCCAATTAGTGGCTCTGCAGTGGCTGTCCTTGACTTAAAAGTTGTTAAAGTTCCACGGGGATTGATCGAGAATCATCGGGATCCACACTTTCCAATCTTTCCGAATCTCTGGCATGTTAAATTTCTGTGAACTCGCCCATTCCATCATACTAGCCATCGATTCTGGTGCAATTTATGGAAATTTTACGATCCCTTCAAATGATCAATTGGACATTTTGCGATTAGGAACTAAAATTTCTGGCTCGGTTTTACGAGCTACACAACCAGGGTACCATAGTAGTACAACGTAAGTACCAATAGCTTTTCTATACACCTAAGTGTTTTCACGGATGAGCCTGAAATTGCAGTTCCTTATTGCAAAATGAAGACCAATTGATTACGGACATACGATCTAATGATGTCTCGTCTGAATTATTGAAGAAAAACAATCATTTAAGTACAATGTGCCTTTAAAAAGATCTAAAGGCTCGCGAATAATTTCGACTGATGAACTCGAAAACCACGTACTTTAAATTGCGACGTAGCAGATTTCTCGCCATCTTTGATGCTTTTTGGAAATCAGACGAGTCGTGGAGATTTTGAAACACTGCATACGAGGTGATACGAAGTGATGACGGTTTCCAAGTTCAGATATCGATTTCAATGTAAAACAAGAAGAAAAAATCCAACATGAGTATGTTGGAAAAGCGTGCCGAATAACTGAAATGTTGGACAAATACCTCTTATTTTCACGTCTTTGCTTTTTGTATCAATTGGTACTTTTTGCTAAATTTGGGAGAAAATATTGATTCATGAACGTTGAATGTAAATTAGTTTTAAAGATTCCGTCCAATTATCTTGATTTTAAGCTGATAAGCGGCATTTGCGCACGACCGTGATTTGGGCGAACTGCCGTGCATCGAAATCGCGTTCAGTTAATCTCTTTGGATTTCGAACTGTAACTTCTCTCCTATTCGGGCCGATTTTTACAAATGAGGTCTCTTTTTATTTGTACTTCAACGGAAAGTAAAGAAAAACTCGCTAAATAGACGGAAAACAATTTTTGAGAAAATTTGGTGGATCCTGACATCACGGTGAATGGTTAATCGGTTAATCGCCTCGCCGTCTTTTATTGCCTTGCTCGAAACCGGACACCCAAAGCTATATCGCGAGATAACTGTAGTGGTTTAAGTGGATTTCGGCAGGGGCCATGGTTAGTACATAGTATAATGAGTCACGAGGCTCATCACAGATTGCACTTACAGTGCAAGACGCTCATTGGCTATAGAGTTTTGGCGGGAAAGAAGGTTCTAGAGTTGAGTCCTCCGAGCGTAAGAAAGCTCCTATGAGGTTTCTGTCAAATTGAATAATACGGTTTTGACAGAAAAATGTTCTCAAGGGTTTCCAATTAGCAGTTCATTAGATTTTTTGGTAAAAGACCATCAGGGCTTGACAGTGTAATGGTTCAAAGACAAAGAAACGGGTGCGAGGAAAAAAGTATTTGGACGACCCGTTGAATAGCATTGGTTGATCTGTGTGCTGTACTATGGTACATCCGAGTGATTTCAAAAAGCGAGCCCTACTGGCACGCTTAAAAAAACGAGAAGAAATATTATACTGACACGCGTTCGCCATTTGACACCATAATTAGAGCCTACGCAAGAAATGTTAAGAAAACAAAGTAACTAGGATCCGCGATTAAAAAAATGGTGTAAAAGAGGTTTAACTGTTCTTGGGAGCTTTCATCCCTCTAAAGTGAAATCTGTCTAAATAATCAGTTACTTATTATGTTAGTAATGAAGTAAAATATTTTAATTTGAGTACATATCGAAGAGAACTCAGCTCCTGTGAAAGAAAAATCCCTCATCTTCACATACCGATGGTTAGCAAAATCTAATTTTAACACATTTTCTCTTTTATTTTAGATGCAAAAGATAAGGAAACATCTCGAAACCGATCAAAATCGGAAAAGAGTAGGACAGTTGTCAATTCGAAAGCTTCTTCATCCAAGAAACCTGTCAAATCATACAAGGTAGGATTATCTTGGCAATTTACTCTGAATTGCAGTCATGAAAAGATGTCAGCACTGCCAATGAAGCTACGACTTCTGGGCATTGTTATAATATATATCCATTTTTTAAACAACCTTTGTAGGATGCAATATGTGTACTGGCAAGAAATGGGTGGAAACCATTTGAAAGTTTTTAGTCCACTTGGATTCAATTTTTGTGTGGTCAGAATCATTTGGCTCCTTAGTTTAAGACTGATGTTGAGATGAATGCGCCTAGTTGTGAGAATATTGAGTTTTGTGTTTTTTGCAGGCTATCTTGAATGATCTATCTTTGTTTTCAAATATGTTCTTAATTTATTTTATTTTCTCCATCCTTATCCCAGGAGAAAAAGGAAGAGACGGAAAGAAAAAAGAAGGGAACAAGGAGCAGTCTGGATATTGTTTTGAACAACAGAAATGTTGATGAAGAATCAGACAGTGATGATGATGTGATGACAAGAAAAGAAGCAAAACAAGAAATTTCCAAGCAAAAGAGAAAGTATGAAGCTAAAATAAGCTCCTTACGCAAGGAGTTGCAGGAGGCCCAAGAGGATTTGAAACATGCAAAAAAACAAATTCGAAACCTGCAACGCAAAGAGTCCGTATCAGAAGTGGTATGTATGGTATGCGTTTACAGATGTCAAATTCTAAGCTACTTTTTAATCGAACAAAATACTCAATCACTAGTAAAAAAAAAATTAACACAAAAAATGGAAATATATCTTCCCATGGCCCATACCTTGAATTTATGATAACCACTTTTTAGCAATTTGTAAATTTTCACTTCAAGTGAAATTGGGTATTTTTGGAATTATGCGCTGAAAATTGATAAGTTATTTACTTGGTGAAATCAATTACGGTTTTTACAACCTATCCAAAAAATTTCCTTCCTTGGGAGCTTTTTATCCGTCTAAAGTGAAATCTGTCTAAAAAATCAGTTACTTATTACGTTAGTAATAAAGTAAAATATTTTAATTTGAGTAAATATCGAAGAGAACTCAGCTGCTGTGAAAGGAAAATCCCCCATCTTCACATAAAGATAGTCATAATGGTGCAGCCCTGAACTGAAAATAATGACGGGGAAAAAAAAGGTATGAAAGGAGACGCAGTCCAACCCACAATGACTTAATGAAAAAAATATCAGAGAGTCAGCAACGCATTAAATCTTATTACACGGAAAAAACGAGGTTGGTGTTGGGCACTAAGCACCGCTTAGAGGAGCAATGTTTAGTGCTCCGCTCCAGTTATGCAGCTCGCTGCGCTAAACTCGTCGTATGGCCGGGTCCTACCGCAAGTTAGTGACGGCAGGTTGCGTGGAGAGGCAGCAGAGCGCGTGCGCATCGCGTCGTTTTTCCCAGTCGGTTTGCGCACGCCGTCACGCGCCTAGGCTTCGCTTTGTGTCCCGATCTGAATCTGAGGAAATCTAACAGTTAACAGATCAAGATAAATAATAATTGCCTGCAAGGCAAGCAAAGTGTTCGTGCGATTGTGTTGATGTTGTGCTGTGTGTATGTGATGTATTATCTACACAATGGACTTGGTCAAAAGAATACTCGTTAAAGCAAATCTGGAGGACCAGCTTAAAGTTTTTGAAGGTAAGCCTATATTCCTTTACTAAAGCACCTAGTATTTTCGACCATCACGTGCCTGTAATGCACCTGTTGCATGAACCCAAAACGCTATCTATACTCACAGATATAGTTATATGGTTCACCTGGGTCTGAACCCTTCACTATTTTTCATTCTTAACTCTCGCAGCCAAGAACATTTGATGCACTACTTCTTCATTTATTTACATTATGCCAGCACATTATGCCGGAGATTGCAAGTCTGTGCACATTCTGAAATGGTTTCCAATCTATCAATTCCTAACTACCTATGCCTAGGAAGAGAAAATATTGCACTCCTTGGTCCATTTAATTGAGGACAGACACTGTGCAGCATTGTAAACCCCATCCGCAGGCTGACTCATTACGCATTTAAAACTAGTACCAATTGGACTGCATTTTGCAAGTTGGAACTATAAATTCTGGCCCGGTTTAAAAACAACGTATGTGCTATTAGTTTCCCTGTGCACATAAGTGTATTTTCAAATGAGCCAGAATTTATACTTCCAAATTGCAAAATGCAGTCCAATTGATAATTATCTACTAAACATTATTTCTCATGGTTTGAAAAATTTTCTGTCCAGTATAATCAAGTTCAAATAGCTGTTCAATCTCCCTATCATCAGGCTGTGGGTGTTGCCAAAATAGTGCTTGTTTTTCCCCCAAATATATCAGAAAGTAGTTGCCTTCACTTAATGAACTTTCATTGAGCAATTTTCTCTACATTTTTTTCTTAAGGTCTGGGTATGAACCGCCTAACGGTTGAAAGTTTTTCAGCCTCTAAATTCCTGCTAAGTGAGAATGACAACTGTGCAACCTTATTAAAATCTGATGGTCCTTATCGATGTTTTAAGAGGGAAACCATGCATTGCATCTCGGTTGACGGACTTGCATTCCTCTCATCGTATTTATTTCTCCAATTAAGTAGCCAGTGTAACATCTTGAAAACTTCCATGATTTTCCCTCTCTATCAGAAAGATATTTTGCATTGATTTCAAGCAACAAAGTTGTCTCGTCTCCTGAAAATTACATGGGAGTGGAAATTTTAAAACACCATAATGTGGAGCTGCGGTTTTCAACTAAGGTTATTGATATTTCATTGTTGGTTTTAATTTGAACTCATCAATTGTTGAAAAGCCCTGTGCTAGATGGAGCTTAATTTTTACCAAGGACTGGTAACAAAGAGGAGGAGCTCTATCGTTCCTTCGGAAATCTCTGCTGACAATTTATCTAACCATAGTGCTTTAAGTAAGTGTTTCAACAATTGGAAATAATAAGAAAGGGCTGTAGTTTGGAAACATGACTATCCTTACCTATTTAACTAGATGGGCATTGAGTCTGAAATGAGTGGAAAGTCTCAAAACTAATCTGTTTATTTTCAAAGACTTAGACATTTTTTCTAGCACATATTATTTCTCAAGATGAGAACCAAGTGTGTGATTGTGCCTTTTAGATCCTCTTTCCCCCTGTGTTAAAGCGGTCAAATTAATCTCACTGTATTCTGTTTTCTCAGAGAATGAAATCGATGACAAGAATGTGAAAAACTTAACGCCTGATGTTTTGAAAGAAATATTCCCCAAAATTGGACACAGGATTAGATTCTCAGAAGC
This sequence comes from Bemisia tabaci, assembly GCF_918797505.1. Classification (NCBI taxonomy): domain Eukaryota; kingdom Metazoa; phylum Arthropoda; class Insecta; order Hemiptera; family Aleyrodidae; genus Bemisia; species Bemisia tabaci. The sequence continues at coordinate 23,142,867 of NC_092796.1, forward strand.
TCTGGTTGATGAAATGTCCAAGTCCCAGGTAAGTTGTCTGTGTATAAGCTACTTAGGTGAATTCTTCAGGCTGTAATTTCTTCTTGTTGTGTTGTATACAAGCTTCTTCAAACTCCTTAGCAGTAAACAATCTGAATCTAAATTTTCACAATTTCTTGCTTAATACATCTAGCATTCTGAAAATTCAGACGATATACCTCTAAAAAGAACTTCATTTCATTCTAACATTTAAATAATTTTTAGTGCATTTTCAACCTTTTTTTACTTTTATCTTTGTCACTTAATTGCCTCAAAGATTTCCTGGAAACATGCAGATCCTAGCCGAATCTTTAGAGTCATGTGTTTGAGAATATTTGCCCCCTCCCCCCCCCCCCCCAAAAAAAAAAATAATCGCATTTTGCCAAAAAGGAGACAAGTGGACTCCAATGTCCCTAAGCTTGTGCATCTTTTTTTAACTTGCAAATATAAACTGATCAGCTTAACAAGTAGTGTAAATTTAATTTTCTTCATGATTTCAGGAAGTAATTTTATTGCATAGAATGTAAGTTACACAATCTTAGCAACATTGGAATGCTCTTGGTTCCTTTTTGCAAAATACAACCCAATTATATCTAAACCTTCGGAAAATAGGGAGTACTTTAGAAAACATGTACATATTTTGAAATTTTGTTTCTTGAGCATTCACGAGCCATGATAAGACAGGCACTGTAACTAAGAAATCATAGTTTTGGCTACATCTCATCTACTAAATTGAATCATAAGATTGAATCATAAGTTCAGTGTGTGCCCTTGCTTTGTATTATGTAGAATTGCTTTTCAACTGAGTGCTACCTTGAACCCACATTCAAACATTTTCATAATCAGTGCATGATTTTGGGTGGTGGGGGCCCTCTCCTCTGAAGCACTGGCGTTGCTAGATCATGTTTAGGGGAGGCTGGCCCCCCTGTAAAATGATGCCCAACCGGGCAAGAGGGTCCAGCAACTGGGAAGAGGGTGGTATGGAGTACTTGTTGCATATAGAGGAAGCACTGGTGGCCTCTTTCAAAACAATTGGGAAAATTGACTCAATTTTAAATACACTGTAAGGCCTTTGCAACGCAAGTTTTCATTGAAAATTATGTGGATCTTGTTCAGTTTTGCACTGGATTTCAGCGAGGTTTTTCCATGGGGCTGGAAAATAAATGAAAGAAAAATTATTATTTTCCCTTATTTAACCCTTTTGCAGTTCTTACCATGGTAAAAATAAATAGTGTGGGGGCACTAAAGCGATCACCCTGCTCCCCCCTCCCCACCCCGAAAAAAATCTTGCACTGTTTATGATTAGTTCCTGTCTTTAAAACTTTTCTCCTTGCACCTTTGGTATGGCTTGGTACTCCATTTTACTATCTCTTTTTGCTTTGCTTTCCTTCCCTTTTAGATTATCACAGTGCCCTTAACCCCAACAATCTCTAAGCCTGTAGAAAGTCCAGCAAGAGAAAGGAGTAGTCAGAAGGAAAAGAGCCCGAACAAGAGACAGAGCCCTGAGAAGGGAAAGAGCCCTGAGGAGGGAAAGAGCCCTGAGAAGGGAAAGAGCCCTGAGAAGGGAAAGAGCCCTGAGAAGGGAAAGAGCCTACAGAAGGGAAAGAGCCTACAGAAGGGAAAGAGTCTTCAGAAGGGAAAGAGCCCTCAAAAGGAACAGAGCTCTCAAAAGGAACAGAGCTCACACAAGAGACAGGCCCCTTCGATTTCCGGGGGAGGAGAGTGTAAAAAATCAAAGTTTGATAAATCCGACCAGGAGACTGTGGAGCAACCTATTTCCACTGATAAAGAAAAGGAAGAAATGAACAAGTATTTAGAGAGTATTTTCGAGAAGTCATTAAACGGCCGAGCTGTTATGAAAGCTGTGCAAAATAAAAAATTCGATGCAACTATTAGAAAAATGTTATTGGACTGCATTATTACGCATGAATTGGAAGAATCCAGTGACATGAAGATCTCAACAAACACTTTTAAATATTTAGCTAACTGCATATCAAATTATGTAAAAATTGAAGCACCTACTGTATACTACATTCCAGCACGCCGAGACGGCTCCAATAGAGTAAGCGCCAAAGGAATGCTTGTCCAAAATTATCATAACAGGCTGCGCGTCTATTCGGACTGCGGATTTCGAACTAAAAGAGAGAAGCTCATGTCTATTGATATGCCTAGTAGTAGTTCTTCAGAGGGTAAGTTTAGGATTCTTCCTTAAGAGCATTCCAGTGAAAATTGCCTTTTTTCCAATTTATTCATAATAATTTCCAATCTGTACTCACAGAACTTGCATGCACTTATCCTGTGGAAAAGTTCCAAATACTAAGTAACCGACTTATTTTCAATTTGTATTTCTTCTGAAGTAGTAGCATCTCTCGTTTCTCTGCGTGGGATTAAATGGATGAAAGATACTAAATGCAGGTCCAGGTTAGAAGGGGAGGGGCTTTTAGCTGAAATATTAATTAAAATTGTATAACATTTATTAGCTCCAGATTGCAACGTCACAGGCTACTCAGCATATTTTGCTTTCTTTGAGGAAAATCATTCAATTTTTTTTTTTTGTAAAAAATGTCATCTGCTTATTTTTCGCCTCCTAAAAGTATTCTGTTTATGTTTCAAATCGTATCAGTTTGCTTTCTTCCAAAGAAATAAAAGAATAGAAATTTTGAAACTTTGCACCTTAGCCGTATGGTTTTGAACTTTCATTGGCTGCTTGCTCTTAATTTTACTTTAGGCAGTACTTATGATGCAAAATTCAGAGGCTTGTTATTTTTCTCATGACTACAAGATATTTGAGACCTGTATTAATTTTGAGCATAATCCATCCAGAGTTCCTTATTCAGCTCTCAGTAGATTTTGTCTCTTATAATTTAAAGTGATTCGATGGACGCCACATTTCGTGTCAGAACAACATGTGATACATTGCTTCAATTGGTTCCATTTTTCCGGTTACTCATCATCTTTCTCGAATTTTGACATCGCAATTCTGGTATCAGCAGACTAAAACGACAAACTAAGACAATTTTAATCTTTCCCAGCTATCACAACGTTCTTGGTAAAGCTCTGCTTCACCAAAAAGTTTGTAATGCATGAAAGAAATTAAAATTGTTGATAAAACGATGTATGGCCATAAAATAATTTACTCGCAACCAGCTTAATGTCATGATCATGCTTCTAATAAAAAATTCCGATGTAATCAAATTTTTAACAGAATGGGAAGAGGGGATGCATGTATTGTCTCTGCGGCTAAATTTACATTCTGATTGAAGATCAGTACATTAATTAAGAATGACCACGTTGAGTCTACGGAGGTCAAGGCAAGGCTTTTATTTGACAAAGTTTTCCTCCTATGTTTCAGAAATTGCACCTCCTGTAACCTTTGATGAAGATAATGAATGGCTACAGAAGTGTACAGAACCATTCGATATTCTTTCACTAAAATGGAAGGCAACTTCTAAAATACGTATCGCTAGGTATCACAGTAGCGATCAAAGAGCGGATCTATATATGAAACAGTATCCTGCACTCCTCAAAGATTTTGGGCACCGCTTGGTGAGTTTTTGCTTGAAAATTCAATATAGAGGTATACAGGGCGTCCAGAAGTTAACGTACTTAACTTTCAAGATAGATTTTTCGGCTCAAAATATGACTTTTTCCCATTCTTATATGCTCGAAAACGCTTCCTAAGTGAGCTATGCGCTTCAAAAGTTGCCATTTTTTCCTTTCAAATTGATGTAACTCCTCCTTAATTTGTTGTAAGTAGCTGAAACTTCGTGCAGGGCGTTATTTTTTTAGCTTACTGTTCATTTTACATGTTTTCAAGAACGTATATGTCTCCGGGAAATGACGTTATGAGGGTTCCCAAATTTCAGAATTGCATCAACTATTTTGGCAAATATATTTGGCAAAACGAATTATGGCACGTAAAAGAGCACGAAATATCTTGGGTATCAGATACTGCTCAAAATTTTCCAAAGACGCTTCATCACGCAACAGAGCTTTGAAAAAGTTTCAGATTCTCGAAGTTCCTTGCTGGATAGGCAATTTTTACTGCAGGGACTGTAAGAAAAATTGCCCACAGAGGAAGGGGCTTTGAAAATCCGAGGAGCCGTCGCGACAGCTTTGGGATTTACTTATGTTCTCATTTTTTTTGTCGTTGATAAGTATTGCACAAAATTTCGTGATATTTGTTGAGCTTTGGTGAACAATCTGTCCAGGTTACATGCAACCAAATCTAGTAATATTCGGACAAAATGTCACTTTTAAACCCCACAATCAGGATGTGTGTTTTTCTAGTTTCTTTACAGTTTTGCAGTGTTAATTTTTTTCCATTTCTTTCATACATTCAGATCAACATTGACTATCAGGAACTGCACCCGGGGTCGGATGATGAATTCTACAAAAACTGGCCAGAGTTTGCTGATAGAGTTTTGGCTCTTGTAACCAAAAAATGTACTGAAAGTACAACATTTAAGGAGCTGGTGCTTGCGGACACTCCGTCCTTCTTTGCGATTGCAGATTTTAAAGAAGTGGGTGAGTGGAAATTTACATTGCTTATCTGTAGCGGAGATGAATAATTTCTAAATAGTCAACTTGTCTCATGTGATGAGGATTTATCATTGACAAATATTTTTTAATTCCTTATCTTTATTTAATTTTAGATCATCCCCCCTATTTTCCTTTAATCACTATTTTCTCTTGTCTTACACAAAACTATAAGGCGCTCTCTGTAGTGAGTACTTTATACATATTCGCAACGTTTTATTTGAACGGCTATTGATGAATCAAACGACAATGAAAGTTTAATTTCTAAGTATTTGCTTCTTTAAAAAAAAAAAATTCTCCTCCAAAAATGTAGTGCTTATACCATGCTTTACTTGACATCCTTACTTTCATTTGAGGAACAATCCCTTGTGAAAATGAAAGAAAGCAATCATGGAAACTTTAAAAAAAAATATATACATACATATAAAATGGCAGGTTCTGCACTGTTTACGTTTAAACTGTTGTACTGTTTTATAAATTTGCCCATTTTTTTCCTTATTTACGGTTGCTTATTTTTACTGTGGCGAAAATTTTTTTGGTGTTCAGTATGATATGTTGTCAAGTAATCTGTCACATTATTCATTCAGTACGGTACATACAGGGTGTGCCAAAAGTAACTGAAAAGTGTCTAGTGTCTAACTGAAAAGTTCAATTTGTACCAATTTTCAAAAATTGACAAGTCCTGTTAGAAAAGTCGCAAAGAGGCCGTCCACTTCAGTTACTTTTGGCCCACCCTGTATATTCGATGTAACAATTAAGGAATTCAAAAAGAAAGTTTCACTGTGATGTGTATTACTGCCATTTTTAAAGGAAAAATCATGCTGCAGGCATTGCCACCAAGTTATGAGCAAAGCGGGGTTCTTTCCATTGTTATGAATGTATTTATTTATACCAAAAATACATTCTATCCTATTCTATTCTTTTTGTCAACAGATGAACAAGAAAGGAACTATCTTTGCATCTCTTTACTGCCATTCCTCTTAAGGCCCCCCCATATCAACAGAAAGGTAAAATTCTCCAAACGTGAAGTTAAAGATAGTTTTTTCATGAGATGTTCGTCCCAATCAGACTTTCGGTCAGAACTTAAGAAAAAAAACGAAGATCATTTAAAGGCGAAAGTTCCTATCCAGCCATTGCCCATATTCGTTGGGACCGATGTGAAAGCCCTTGATTGCTATGTCGAGGTCAACAGTACTCTGTACAGTACGACATCTTTGTTGCAAGCTGTCACTGTATGCTTCAAATGTTTCTTTGTCCTTAATCTAAGTTATCCGAAGGCAGCTGAGAAACTTTGGACTTTTATCCAGAACGAGCTCTTCCATATTGGGCCCTACGTCGCTGCAGCTCCAGACGTGGAGCTTCTAAAGTCTTCTTTGGCATCTGTGCCTTTACCCGAATAGACTGTTCCCAATTTTTACGTACTGTTTATTAATACTTTATTATTAATACTTTTGTTGTCTCTGATCAATCCAAAATGCCAGTTTGCTTCTTATGTTTAGATAATTTTTCTACTTTCTCACATTTAAATTTGCATTTTAAGTATGCACACAGTTTGGGGGCCGGTAGCGGTATTCAATGCCGAGAAGGTAATTGCACACGCAAGTGCACCAATATAAAAGCTTATGGGGCTCACTTGCGTAGGTATCATAATGAGAACGAAAATGTGCCTGCTGCTGCATATGATGAAAATTTTGAAGAAAATGAGCAGGATGAAGATCCTGCCCATGATGACATTTTAGAAAACGAAAATCCTCCTCTTAATCTTGATGAAACCTTTGAATTAATTGAAAACCTGAATATTCAAAATTTTTTACTAGAACAGTGTGCATTATTCACATCAAAATTGAATGCGCATCCGTCAATTCCCCGTAATCTATGCCAAACTATTGTAGATTTCACAACAGATTTAATGACTTCGTGCACCTCAATCATGCATACAAAAGTAATGCATGCAATTAATGGAGTTGATGGGGTAAACGCAGACGATTTACATGAAATTGAGGCATGTTTCCAGACCCTCAAAGAACCATTTAAGCATGTCTCAAGTGATCATCTAAGGAGAAAGTTCTTCAAAGAGAGAGGGTCTTATATTTCACCAAAAGATTTCTCTTTCGGTGAAAAAGTGATCATGAAAACAATTAAAAAAAAAAAAAAAATAATGACAGTTGATAAAGTGGGTCAGCATGTTCCTCTAACACAATCGCTAAAATTATTCTTTGAGTACAATAACTTGTTGAATGAAACGTTTGAGTTTATGGAAATTCTGGAAGAGGAAAATTGTTTAATTAGCAACGTAATTCAAGGCAGCGAGTGGCGAGAAACCATTGAAGATATCAGGAAAAACCACCCTGGGAGAAAAATTTTACCTCTAGTTTTGTTTTGTGATGATTATGAGGCCGGCAACCCTCTGGGTTCCCACGCTGGAATTAATAAGTTGTCTGGGGTTTACGCCACCGTCCCCTGTTTGCCACCCAAAGTTCAGTCATCTTTGAACTCAATTTTACTTTGCCTTTTGTTTAAATCATCTGACAGAAAGGACGTTTCGAACGAGGCATTATTTAGAGTTATAGTGGAAGAACTGAAATTTCTTTCAGAAACTGGAATCGAAATTCAAACACCAGCATCCTCTGTAAATGTCCACTTTGTTCTTTGCCACTTAGCTGGCGATCATCTTGGCTTGCACCAAATGTGCGATTTTGTCCAAAATTTCTCTACTGCCAAGCATATGTGTAGAATCTGTAGAGTAGAAATTGATCAGATGCATACTCAAGTTACTGAAAATGAGGCAAATCTGAGAACACCTGAAAATTATGCTGCTGATGTCTCTCTTAATAATGTGACTGAGACAGGTGTTACAGCCAATAGTCTGTGGAATGAGGTACCACATTTCTCAGTGGTTCGTCATTTAGCTTCTGACATCTTACATGACCAATATGAAGGCTGTGCTGGATACTTATTAGTTTTTCTGTTCAATTATTTAATCGATTCTGGACTTATTACCTATCAAGTTTTATGTGTTAAAATCGAAGATTTTGATTATGGGCTAATAGACCAAAGGAGTAAACCACCAAACTTTTCCAAAAACTTTAACAGAAATTCGATTAAGATGTCAGGAGCTGAAATGAAAACCTTAGTAAAATACCTACCTTTAATTTTAGGTAATAGAGTCCCAGAAGATGACGAAGTTTGGAATCTTTTTCTAAAGTACAGGAATATCATTGACCTTCTTATGGCACCTTCCCTTCAAGTAGGTTCTAGTGATCTTTTGAATGCTCTAGTTGCAGAATACCTCAGCTTATACCAAAGTTTAACTAATACCCACTTAGTTTATAAACACCATATGATGATTCACTACGGTCGATTTATTAAAAAACTTGCGCCGTTGAGAAAACTTTGGTGTATTCGTTTTGAGGCGAAACATCGACAGTTCAAGGTCCCTGCAAGCTCAAATTTCTGCCAAAAAAATACTCCAAAAACCCTGGCTATTAAACACCAACTGCAGTTTAGTGATGCTATTTTTTCAAATTGTTTATTTAGACCTGACCTAGATTATGGACCAACTACTCCTGTGAGGTTGTTAAATTTTCAAAATTTCCACGTTCAAGCCCAGTTTACCTCTTTTAATTTCCCTCCTAAATTTTTACAGTTGTCATGGCTCCGTGTTGGTGGTTTCATTTACAAGCCTACATTAATTTTATTCCATGATGAGGTCGATGATATTCCTTGTTTCTCGGAAATCTTGAAAATCTGGTTACTACCGAATGATGTAGTTTTTTTTCTGTGTGCTCTCTTGGAGAATGTAGGGTTCCGGAGTCATTACCATGCTTTTCATGTCAAGCAGACAAAAGTGTATACTATCTTGCCTCATAATACGTTACAGTGTCAGGAACCAACAATTTTGTCTCGAATACCAAATGGAGAACTTTATGTGATGAAACCGTACATGTAAATGCATCTAGTGAAACAGGAAGTCCTCAATATAAAATTCTAAGTCAGCGAGGTGAGGGACCCGAACTGTGAGATACAGGGTGGAAGAATAGTTGGATTGCAATTTGCAAAAAGGAACCACTAGCATTGCAATGATGCTAAGATTGTGCAACTTCATCTTTTGCATTAAAATTGCGGAAATCGTGAAAAACTATGAAATTTAGATGGTAATTTTTGTCTTAAATTTACAGTTTTTAGCAAGTAAAATAGAAACTATTTATGGATAATCGGGTTTTTCCTCCAAGACAAAAGAAGTTGCAGAATCTCAGCAACATTGCAATGCTAGTGGTTCCTTTTTGCAAAATGCAATCCAGTTCTGGGTCCACACTGTTCTGCGGATAAAGCAAGACCGAAAAGTTTTCATAACATTAAAAAATTAGAAATCTAATAAGTATCAGTTCCAAACTGGATTGCATTTTGCACAAAGGAGCCAAGAGCATTCCAGTGATGCTCAGATTGGGCAACTAAATTCTTTGCCAAAAAAATTACAGAAATCATGAAGGGAATTAAATTTACGAAAGTAATTTTCGTCATAGTTTAATGAGAGTATAGATAAAATTTGTTTAGATGATCAGTTTCTATTTGCAAGGTAAAAAAAATATGCACAATCTTAGCAACATTGGAATGCTTTTGGTTCCTTTATGCAAAATGCAATCCAACTGAGGGGGAAGAAGGTTCAGCTCAGACACTCTTCCCCTCAATTCTGCACCGTTACTCATCAGATTTCAAATTTTTTAATGTAATGAAAAATGTTCTGAATTTTTTGGCCTTGTTTTCCTCGCAGAATAGTGTGGACCCGGCACTATTTTGTCACCCCTGTAATTTACAGTGAAGAGTTACACGGTTTACTCAATTTTTACCTGGAAAGTGTTCAGGTATTTGTTTTTCAGGTGTTTTTTGAACTTTTCGTATGTAGCAATGAATCATGTCTTTCTCTACACCTTTAGATACATTTTCCTCTGTAACTTTCTGTTGAATAGTAAATTTATCCACTAATAGAGTGCAGCACTGACTGATGCACGCCTTCTCCTCTCCCCTTCTGGGAGAAAAGAAAACTAGCCTCTCATACTCAAGTATGGCGTCCGATGTATGTAACTAAGTCTCGTGTTCGTGTACGTTGAATAATAAAGTTTTGGTAATTAAATGAAACCATGTGTAGTGATAAAGCAGAAGAGTGGAGATCAGCAATGCAAAAAGAACTTGCTTGTATTGAGAAAAATAAAACTTGGAAACTAGTTCCACCCACAGATCAAAAACCAATGGATGTAAAATGGGTATTTGCTAAAAAGGGTGATTTGTTTAAAGCTTGCTTAGTTGCAAAAGGGTATCAACAAAAATAATTTTCCGTTGAAAATATGTATTCACCTGTGGCTAGAGCCGAAACGTTGAAAATTTTGCTTGCTTATTGTCATTATAATAATTTGTATATTCATGAAATGGATGTTGAGACTGCTTTCCCAAATGGAAAAATTAAATCAGAGGTTTATGTCAAACAGCCACCTGGTTTTAAAGATGGCAACAACAAAGTATTTAAACTAGAAAAGTCTATATGGGTTAAATGAAAGTCCTAGATCTTGGTACGATACCCTTTATGACTATATACTTGAAGTAGGCTTTGTAAGAAGTAATCATGATAGTTGTCTATTTTTTAAACTTACTGATGACCACAAGGTTGTGTATATTTTAATTTTTGTTGATGATTTGTGAATTATGACCACAAGGTTGTGTATATTTTAATTTTTGTTGATGATTTACACGGTTTACTCAATTTTTACCTGGAAAGTGTTCAGGTATTTGTTTTTCAGGTGTTTTTTGAACTTTTCGTATGTAGCAATGAATCATGTCTTTTTCTGTACCTTTAGATACATTTTCCTCTGTAACTTTATGTTGAATAGTAAATTTATCCACTAATAGAGTGCAGCACTGACTGATGCATGCCTTCCCTTCTCCCCTTCTGGGAGAAAAGAAAACTAGCCTCTCACACTCAAGTATGGGGTCCGATGTATGTAACTAAGTCCCGTGTACGTTGAATAATAAAGTTTTGGTAATTAAATGAAACCTTGTGTAGTCAATATAATAAAAGCATCACTTTAAGTACTATTATCTTCCTTTTTTTACTAAGATTATCCTCAAAATCAGGGCAATATGTATGAGAAGGACTTCAATGAAGATGCATTACCTATTTCATAAAATTGCAAGAAATGATATTGCAAAAATTTAGCTAAATCTTACACTTTTATTATAGAAACAGAAAACCTTCATTCTAACTGATGACTAAAAGCCTGGCTCAAACTGAGCAGCCGTGCCAATTTTTGTTTTTTTCAGAGTAACTTAATTGATTCCAATGGTTTTCATGTTTGATACTGGAAAATTCATAACAAATTCCATCACATAAAAATTGTAACTGTGCAGAGTCAATTTTTTCCTTGAAATCGAATTTATACTAGGACTTTAACATCTCTAAAAAGATTGTTGATTGAAATTCCGAATTACCCTAAAATGCTAATTCATCAATGTATTATTATTATTATTTTTACTACCATTTATCGTCCCTGCTATCATTGAAGTCATTATTATATAGTTATCGTGGAAGAACCACTGGGTTTTGTGGCAGTTAGGCGTCGTAGAGCTCCAGAGAGCGCTGCGAGAATGAATCACGTGTATGTACCATGGAAGCATATTTTTGGATTAGTTTTCATTGGAATAACTGCTACCTTTTATTCAAGAGAAACCACTCACATGATGAATTCGAGAGGCTTTTGCCTTCTGCTCATGCTATGAGCTAAAATTTTACCTGTAATTTTTCATTTTCTTTTTTTCCTTGGATAAGTATGTATTGTTTGCAAATCGAAAATATTTCTGGAGAAAAATGTGATAAATTTGTAGTGGACCTTAGGGTTACCACAAAATAGAATCAAACTTTTTCATTCTTAGCTACATTTAATAGAAAATAGGCGCTCATTGTATAAAATCCATAATTTATAGATGTCAGTGATGTGAATTATATTCATCCAAGTAGGAGAGTCTCATGTGTGGGTCTGCACATAGACGCAGATAAGCCTACTGCAAAGTCGCACTTAGGTGCGGCTTTGCAGCGGAGCGTGCCCCTGCTTGGCCGTACCTGTATACGTATGGCCAAGCAGGGGCGTACCCCGTTTTTCAGGGGGAAAATCCGGGGTTTAGAGTTCAGCACTAACACACCGGCAGTGCCCAACAATAGTAATTAGTGCCTATCTCTAAACCTAGGAGGGCAGGACCCTAACCAAGGAGGGCTGGACCTTAACCAAGGAGGGCTGGACCCCAAACTGAGTAGGGCTGGACCCTACACCACACAAAGTGTCCATCCCTCAACCCGTCCGGGGCCCATGACTAAGCTGACTTGTTAACTCCATTTGATCTAACCCTCGTTAGTGCCCAGCACTAACGTGTAGGTCCCAACCCTAAACTCGTTTTTTCCGTGTAAGAACAGGAAGAAAATTCGACAAATTCAAGGCAAAGAGGGATAAACCCTACGGATCAAATTCCGAGCTTCAGATGCATCATTGCTTTATGCGTCCTATGTTTTTTGCATCCCTGAACCTTAAACCTTCCAGCAGTCAGTATTCTCGTACGTACGCGACCATTCCATCAATTCGTCAACACTGGGTGTTAACAACGTTAGCACAAGAGCCGTTACCAGCTCGAATTTGTTCGCAATTTACGTTCCTCCCTCTTCCGCGTATCATGACCTCGGGAAGTTCGTTTGCGCGCGCCTTCCAGGAGAAGGGTAGATGACACCTCGTACATCTTCGGAGCTCCAAGAATAAAAGGCGGGCAGTCGAGCGCGGAAGTGCAAATTCTGAAAAAGTATCACAGTCGCAGTCTCCCTCGTTCTTCTCGATCTCCCCGCTCTCGGCCGCCATTTGTGTCGTCCCGCATCCCCCGCAAAGATGCCGCGGCGTTTTCGCACGTTTAAACAGAAATTAGTTCCATCAATTATAAAAACGTGAAGACAAATTAAACGGGAGGGAGCTATTTGCAATTTCGTTTAGAAACACGAAGCATCAAAGGAATAAACAAGGGAGACGGATTTGCGGAAGACGAATTGTTGCCACGCTTCGTATAAAAACCGTTCACCGCCATCGATGCGGACGAAATACAATACGTTCACAAAAACTGGCATCGATGGAGCGTAGAACAGGGCCTTGATGAGTTTGTAGCTTTAAAAAAGCGCGGGGGAGGAGGGAGCCAAGACAAGCTCGAGCAAAACAAAAGGCTGGATGGGAAAGCAATTTGCGAAAAGTAAAAATTTAAAGAGAGAAAAATTAAACGTGAAATGGTTATTTTTCAGAAAAGAGGAGTTATAAACGGTCGTTTGATACTGGGATCGCTAGGCCGCAGATTAAATGGTCTTTTTTCATCTCTCTCTCTAAGCGATTAATGAGTAGACGGACCGCAAGTTGTCTAATTTGCATACGACGTCTATTACAATTCGCATTTTCCCACTGAAGCTCAGAGCGTTTATTAAACACCTTAGTCCGTTGATTTATGAGCAAAATGATTAGAGAAGCTATACGAATTATTTAAAGTTTAAAAATCAGCATATAAAATATATTATGGCAGGTATCTATAATATCGATATTGTTTATTTTACAAACGAGGCCCAAAATGAACCTCATTTTTTCGGGCCAAATGAATACAAAAAATTTTCCGCGACAAATTTTCCGAAAAACTTCGATGCTATAGCTAACGTGGTGCGATTGTGAGGGGGGAAGGAGTTTCGATAGACAGGAAGATCAGTGACGTTAAAACATTGTTATAGTACCTCATGGGACACCAAAGCAATATATTTTATGGCAATACTGTAGTCACAAAATAACGGAGGAATAGTAGTCCTCTGTGACAACAATTCGATGAGCATACAATTACAATACGCAGTGGATACTTGTCCTTTTTACTCAATATTGCATACTTATTTCCTGTATTCCTCGAAAATGCATTATTTTCAAGAAAAGCGATGTCGATGGTTAGGGGAGGGAGGGGGTAAATATCCTGCCTCTCCGCCCCTCTTAGGACCTCAATTACTTATAGGACCCGAAAATTGCCTTACTATAAAAAGTGTATTTGATAATGGTTTGAAGTGGCCGAAAATAGCAGCAAATATCCGGATACGATCGAAATCAGTATAAAGAAAAAAAAGAGCCATAAATAGTAAAAATAATCGGTCAAATGTGTTTGTGTATGTCTGTGTAATATGACTGAAAATAGCCGCTGCGTGGCACAATTGACCGGATATCGTCAAAACAGCCGGGGTCAGTTCAGTACATTACGGAAAAATAGACACGTTACTGCAGCATGTGCGTCATCAAAAAATTTTGATGATTCCCGTCAACCTTCCAACGAAGACCTGGAAATTCTGCTCTCTGGGTCATACCAGCTTGAACAGGCTCTCCCTTACATGGGCGCACGGAAAAAACAGGACTAGTGTTGAGCCAACTACTGGCCGTTTAGTGGGGAGTAGTTGAGGGCTGGCGTCTAAGCGCTGTACAGCTCAACGCCGGAAGGCAGTACAGGTGGGCACTGAACATGAGTAGTGCTAATCAGATGCCGCGAGACGTAGTTGCGCTTAACAGGTGTAAATTCACCCTTGAGACGTCCGAGCCACGATAGCCTGGTGGTAACGCGCTGGTCTTCCACCGACGCAACCCGAGTTCGATCCCAGGCGGAGGCGTTTCATATTTTACGCTCGCTCCAAAGTCACTTTAGGGCTTGACACTACTTCTTCCTTAGTGACCCAGCCTCGAGCTGTTTAGTGCCCAGCACTCCTCTGACTTGCTGGCTCCATTTGATCTAACCCTCGTTAGTGCCCAGCACTAACATGTAGGTCCCAACCCTAAGCTCGTTTTTTCCGTGCGAGCTCTTAGATTCTGACAATCAACTGCAACTGCGGTATACTTGTTAGAAGAGAGGTCTCTTAAAATTCGAGGTCAGGGTATAGACACCAGAATAGTAAAACATAACATAGTGATGGTCTGTCCGGGCATCGAAACGTCTGCGTTTGTATTTACGTGTAACTTTCAAAATGTAATAAACATGCTTGTTTAAATTAGAAAGGTTCTCTTGACTGGACGGCTCCCTTACTGTACGTACTTAGGTACAGTCATTTCTTGTCTTTGTAATACATAACTATCTATTGAAAAAGATGAAAACAAAAAAGATCATTGACGCCATTAAAGAATATTGCTGTGAATGCTCTTGTGAACACCGAACGGTTGGCTGCTGCTTGCATGTTGCAGAGATCACTTATTTCCTTTCAAATGAAAAGTTTCTATCAAAAATTATCCGTTAAGCTTGAAAGCTCTCCTTCCGTTTATAAGGTCAACAAATTTATCCGAGTGATGAATGAAGATAGTGACGAAGACTGAATGACTCAAATGTGACCAGTTTTCTTCCTAATCTTCAAATTTTATTCAAGTGATACAACCTTTAACAAAATGTCAATTTTTCCCTTTAAATCATCCCTTCAAACCCACCATATGAGAGAAATTATGTTCATTTGTAATATGCAAATAGGTAATAAAAGGTATGTATTAATTTTATCTGTTTTTCTATATATTAATGGTCCTCCTACCGCAGCTCTATAATAATTCGCAACAAGACCATTTAATAGCATACTGTGATGAACTAGGTATCTCTCTGAGCTCACAGTCCCCCTTCAAACTTTAAAATTAAGAAAGCTAAGACTTTTTAAGAATTTTTTTTTTGGGGGGGGGGGGGGGGGGAATCAAGTATTTTCCAACACGCTCGAATTCTTGCACAAACAAACAGAAATCCGCCAAGGCGTTAGGCGAGGGAGAAACGAGATCGCCGCACAGGGACTCATTAATCCGGAACCCGCGCGAAGCACACGGACCCCAACCAGCGCGGCGCACAGTGGATCGACTATAAAAATTGCTCTAACTTTAGAAACTAAACGCTCAAAACATATCGATGTTAAACACCATTTCATCCGCGAGCTCATCGCTCAGGACAAATTTAAATTGGTCTACATTCCATCCAAAGAGCAAATTGCTGATCTCATGACAAAAGCCCTGCTGAAGAAAACTTTCCTTTACCTCAGAGCCCTGTTGGGTGTCAATGAAGCCCCATGCTAAGTCTCTCATTTCGTACTGTCTATTTTGCGTATATTATATGTAAGCAATTTCTTAATGATGTTACTACATGCATTTTCATTATTTGTTATGTAAGTAAAAAAGACGTTTAAAAACGTCATCTTTGTTCTAATGTTCATTTATTTGTGAACATTTCTTCCTTTATTTTTTCTTACTAAATATTGTACGGTAATTCACCCAAGAGCGATTGCTTGTAATTCCACGAAAATAGAATTAAGGGGGAGTATTGAAGTAGGGTAATTCTACTTTCTCAGGTTGGTAGCCTCATGCCGCTCTCTGATTGGCCGGCTCCCACTTGCCTTCCTGTATCATCCTCACTCTCGTTGTTCGCGTTCGTATGTAGCGTGGCGTGCTTTGCGATCGATCGATATTTCCCCATTTGAAGCTGTGATAAATAATCGATTATTAAGGTGTTCGCTGCGAACACCCTGTTTATCGATACTTTTCCATAGGTTTAAATGACCGATCGATCGATAATATCGTAAAGCACGCCACGCCACTGGATACAATATAGTCTCCCATGTACCTCACGCTCAAGTCAGACAAAAGTCAGGGGGAAGTCAGACAAACTTTAGAAACTTTAAACGCTTATAGTTCCGTTTATACACAAATTTGAGGTTCTAAAAGTGGTGTCATTGGTTTCCTCGTGAAAGTATCTATCAGGAGCACCCACTTTAATTCAAAATGTGACGAATTAAATGAAAATTCGAAGTTTCCGTCAAAAATTCCGTGTCCGATCTCTCGAATCGACTCGATCCACCTAGAGTCCCTTTATAGAGTCAAGAACAACACCCCTCATGGAGTCACAAACGGGAATAAAGATTACACAAATTGAACGTTTTTCGTACTCTTTGATCGGCTCATTCTTAAATTCCTTTCTCCTTTCCTTCTCTCATCCCGTTTGTTCCTTGTCGAACCCCGAAATTCCTCGGTCCATTCCAGATTATAATCTTTGCAATTGGTGAAAATGTAATCTTTATTCCCGTTTGTGACACTGTGAAGGCCTAAAATCCGGCTAACCAATCAGAAATGGATTCGCATTGTCTTGACTCTCAGTATAAAGGGACTCTAGATCCACCGTGCGGCGTGCCATTTCTTACAGCGGACTATCGCTGGCCCTTTGGCTGTATCGCCAAACAAACAAACATCCCTGCAAATAACTCCATACATCAGGCGGGCCGTTAAGGCCGCCCCGCGTAACCGCACGCCGCCGAGCTCGGAGCGTTCGCCTATAACCTCAAACATTCATTACACGAGTGGCGTCTCACTCGGTGCATGAATAATCTTCATTAACCTAATAAGCGGGGCAGCCCTTCAAGAACAGCGAATTTAGACGTTCAACAATGCATCTCCGATTCGGTCGCGCTTATCCCTTCCACCCCCTCCCCCCTCCCTTCCACCCCCACCCCCCTCCCCCTGGCGAATAACCTGCAAACCTTTGTACGAGCGCGAAGGGCACCCCGTCAAGCTGAGACGTAAGCACATCAAAGGCCGTCACTTTCCTTTCCTTACTTCGTGCCCGGGCGGCATTGGTGGTTCCAGCGATTTGGTGATATTGTTCTTTCTGCATTTAAACCTTCGGAAATATATCGATTCTCGGAGGGGTAGGTGCTCCAACAAGAATCGATTGTTAATACAGGTTTAAATGGAGATAAACCAACGTTGACAAATTGCTGAATCCGCCTCTGCCGGCCGGTGATAGTGTCCTCTGATTTAAAGTAGCTGCCCTTGGTTTAATTTGCTCATTGATGCTTCGCGTTATTTGATAATAGTTTTAACTTTTTCGTAATGATAATTTTCCAGATGAAACGTTTACGTGAAAAATTTCGCGATTTTGTTAAAAATATGTATGAGGGATGTGGTTTAATTTGCTCATTGATGCTTCGCGTTATTTGATAATAGTTTTAACTTTTTCGTAATGATAATTTTCCAGATGAAACGTTTACGTGAAAAATTTCGCGATTTTGTTAAAAATATGTATGAGGGATGACTCGTACCGACGAAGTACAATATCACTTTACGAGAACGCCGGCTATTTTCAAGAAATACGTTGGTGCCACGACTGCTTTCCCTCGAAATCAACTCGCAAGCTCGTAGAAAGCCTTTGTGAGGGCCGCATAATAGCCGCAATTCTCAATGGGAAATACCTATCACCTTATTTTGAAGAAATTCATCAAAAAGGAACCAATGCCTTATTATCGTACCAATTTGTGAAGAGGGGATGTGCGTTGTTTCTGAAGCGAAGCGAAAAGAACGATTGCTTCCAACTGAAATTGGTCTGATTGTCATACTTGACGAAACCATCCATTGAAAAAAAGACAGAATGCGTTTTTTCCTGTTGTAATTGGCGGAACTTAGCATCGTAATTAGTGATCCGACGTAATATTAGTGAATATAGTTTAACGGATATTAGATTATCAACAATTATTTCGTATGCTTGTAATTAATCATTATCATGCATAATCGAACCTGCGCTATACTCCGCATCGGTGGAAAATACCGTTTCGGATTTTCAAAATCCGCGGAAATACGGGAATGAGTAAGTGGGTGATACGGGGGGAGGAGGGGGGTAATCAAGAATCCAGGCCCCGATAAATATTTCGCGAGCCGCACCGCAAACCCCGCTGACCGTGTGTTTTTGCGGGAAACACAATCCGTCCGGACTCGGTATGAATTTTAAAACGCAATTGGGGCTGACCAGGAATTTCATCAACTCCCCCACCCTCCCCTCTCCCACTCCACACCCCAGACCCACCCCTGGTCCCGTTCACTCAGTCTGGAGACAGTTGGCTTCGACATAGGGAAGCTCTGCCATGCAGGCTTCTCGTATCACTCAATGTTGTCGAATTTAACATATTGATACCTATGTATCTTTTCTTGTCACCATGCGTGAGGTTATCAGCGCTGAAAAATTAAAAATTTATTCACTCGTGTCGTCAATTGAAGGGGTGCTCGGACGGTATATTTACGGCAAAAAACTCTGTGAATATTGAGCCAAACCGAAGTCTCGCCTTTTAAGGTTTCCAGTTCAAAAAGCGTTGTTTTGAGAAAAAAGCAGTTTCTGTTATGTTCGGGGCATGTCACTGGAAAAAACAGTTCGGTTGCAGCTAGGGACTTCTGAACTACATACATATGTATACAGGTCACTTTAGGTAGCAGTTCCTTCACTCCCCCTCCCGACCACCCTCCTCCCGTTAACGAAGCGGAGCAGCCGGCGCTAAACTAGCAAGCTAGCCTCTTCTCGGCCACTGTAGCCGCTACATCAAATGAGATGGGCCATCAAAAGAAGTAGAACAATAGACATGCAATCTTCGAGTTTCAATAACTCTGATAAAAATGAGCATACGATCCTAACGCATAGCCAGTATATGAGTACAAAAAACGAGTATTATTTTACATAGAGCGGCAACACTAGGAAGCACCTATTGCAACCGAATGAAAAGAGGCTTTCACGCAGGGACTTGGAAAATGATACTTCAATGAAGATCCTCACTGAAATGCATCTCACCTAGAATTTTGTGGTTTTGTATACGATCATGTCTGCTGTATCGCGCCAAAAAAGTTTGTCCCTCGATCAATCATTGTAATATAAACAGTTCACAATCTCAAGCTTAATAGTTTCGAGACAAATTCAGCGATCAGAGACGGATTTCATCGTTGATAACTTTAGCCAACTAGGGTAGCCTAAAGTAGTGATAATATAGTAGTTTAGTGGCCAATTTGATGAATTAGCCTGCTTTTAGCAAGCTGGAGAAAATCGACGAATGGAGAAAACACAATTTTTTCTACGTATACGTAAAATTAGAATTTATCCGATGTGTCCATCAAGTTCTGATAGGAAAACAAGTAATGTCGTGCGTAATCTCTCGCTCTATTAAAAAATGCATGAGAATTCATTCATTAACGCTCAATGCAAGGAAAGTTAATGAAGAAGTGACCAATCAAGCTTCGACTCACTTAATTATCCAGGGTTCTGCTTCATTTTTTAACCCTCACATCCTCCAATACTGTTTAAAAAACACTGAATGAAGGCTCTGCCGGTTACATACCTGCAACAAAGTAATTCGAAAATATTAATTGATGAAACATAGAGATGAATTGAGAATAAAACGACACATTGCGTGACTTTTTGGACCAACTAGTCAACACAAATCTAGACATATGACAAGAGGCAAAGAAAAGTGCGGCTGCTGCCCATTCGAAAAAGGATGAGACTTAGAGCAAAAACGTCTCCATAATCGTTAATATTTCCTAGAGGAGTCTATGTTTTTGTCTCTGACCTCCAGGCTGACGTAGGTGACTAACAAGCGTTCCCGGAGAGACGGAAATCACCCGTGTGATTCGACATGTGGTCCCGAATATCCCGTACAAAATTAAATTTCTGCGGCACTCGCATGAAAGAAACCAGCTTTCTTGGTTCGTTTCTAAAAGGAGACATTTTTTAGTTGTCGTAAAAAATAATTGCAATTTTGTATGAGTATATGACATCATGAGTAAAAATGCTTAGAAAAATTGAGCCATCACCGACATGGCCGCGGCTAGAAATTTTCTTTTAGGGGTAGGGATGGTCACTTAGTTACTTGAACCGATAATTTTACGAAGGGAACAAAGCGTCAAAAGCTCTAGAGACTTAGGTCTCAAAATCGATATGGAGTACCCTACCTCAACAGTTTTGGGGGTTTAAGCACTTTTGTAACTTGACGTTTCAGTTGACTCTTCGTAGAGTTACAAATGTGGTTGAAAATTTTCCTTCGCACCCTCTCAAAACGTCTCTTGCATGGATATTATGTATTAGAGTGGAGCTCACGTCAAATTAGAAGTTTAAGATAAACGGATATAAGAGCTCGATTTTGGAGCTCACAATACAGGCATGATCTTCTTCTTGTGTTATGAAGCCCCATAAAAACTTTCAATCCAAAATAATGTAACGGTTTCATTTTTTGAGGTATTTAAAGATAGTATTAAATTGTTGATTCCGGAGTTTGGTCGATGAAACGCTTCAATAGAAACAGACACATTTTTCAGCTCACCGTCAAAGCTGAACGAGGTCTCATCCTTAGGCAAATAATTACATCGATAAAAGCCCAATAAAACACACATTTTAATTCTGGTTTACTACACTCAGAAGACGAACCATACCATTATTTTCGGGACAAAAAATTTAGATTGGCAAGATGATCCCGATATCTCCAATCGCGGATAATGTGCTCCACGTTCTAACACATAGTTTGATGAATCGTTGATCCAACCCCCGCTTCCAATTAATTTCACTCTATAGGGATCGACCCCGTCCCACCCTCCCCTCTCCATTTTCTACTCCAACTCCTGTTATCTTCCACTCTTCTGACAACTAATGCGTGAGCATTTCATTAACGACACCTATCATTTCCATTATTTCCTGCCGCTCACAGCAACACAGTGTACAGAAAAATTTATTTCATGCGGCTCCCTTCCATGGGCCTGTTGCAAACTTCAGCCAGGGCAAAGAGTAGACATGATTCTCATAGAAAATGGCTCAAACATCACGATGAGCGCATTAGGAAAGTCAGACCTACACTCCTGACTTCACAATCTGCCCAAGAAAGATGCGTTTTTTTAAAGCTTCCCGCTTCGATAACGATACCAAGGCGCAGTTGAACATTTCGTAAGGAGAGTCGTTCCATCCCACCAGGGCCGGATTTACCTATACTTGCCGCCCAAGGGCCGCCTGTATTTGGCTGCCTCCTTTTGATTCGTATTGAAACATCATTAAAAACCATCAAGTGAACGTGCCAGCGGGGGAAGGGTGCATAGGATGCGTTTACTCGTGTTCAACACATGTTTTGGGAATGCCCTGTCAACACGGTTTTTGCTTCCTGCTGAGATGCGGCAAACGACAAGCAACGTACACCACGGAGTGTCACCTCTCAACTATCGTAACGTAAACACCGCGCTTTTGAAATTGATTTCCTCTTATCACTACTATTGTATTTTTGTAATGTAAATCATTGTACATTCTACATATTGTTTCTTTATCTACATGAGCTACGTCCTTTGAATTTTTGTGAAGCTTCTGTTTGTGTCAAAACAGAATGCTTCCAAGGATGCAAGAAGTATCAGTGTATGAATGTGAATCTTAGCCAGCAAGATCATAGTACCCTTGCCATGTAATGAACGCTGATAGATCTCACTCACTCACTGTCATTGACATCTCCTTCCTTTCTCTTCTGTTACACTACTATTACATACTTTACATTTTGCAATGTTATCCAAATATCATGATTTGGCCCTGGTTATGATGGCCAGATTAGTTCCACTTTTCTTACCATTTCATTCATGTTGCTCAATACCTGATAAAGTTTGAATTGAGAGCAGCAAATACCGATGCTTTCCTAATAAGCAAACTGGATTTGCAACCAGCAAATACTTAATTGATCAAGCAATATTGATGCTGAACTGCTGACAGGATCTCGATATCATTAGACTTGATGTTGTGATTCAATTTTGACTCATGTGCCTTAAATTCCTAGAAATTTGTGAGCAATATCGCATTATCATCATTTGAACGAATACTTTGACAAAAATGCAACAAAGTGCGTTACTAATAGTAGGAACATGTGAATACAAAACGCCAAGGTGTTAAGAGAGATACATTTATTAGATTATAGCTGAAGCTTTTCGATCCTTGCGATCTTTATCAAGGCTAAAGGTGCATTAAGGAAAATATGACTTTGGAGTAGTTTGGCATTAAACAAGAGCCTTAAATTTTTCTCTGTCAAAATATTTTGAACGTTGCAAAAAATCCTCAAACTTGGTCCTCATTATTATGGAGGAATAAGACTTTGAATCTCTTTCCTATGGTTCAAGTTTGGTGCATCTACGTTACCTAAATACTTCGTCCATGTGCACTTGTGTCCGGCAGAAAAGGACCTAAACTTTTAATTGTACCTATATTCATGGTCATTCCATCAAATACCTGTGGGTCATTTTTATTTGAAGAAAAAGCTTCTGGCCTTGGCCATTTGATGACTTGATTTGGTCAAGAATGCCTAGACGTCTTTCAAAGGGAGACTGTCGATCATATTCAAAAAAAGCAGAGATGCCCTGCTTTTATTTTTTTCTGAGAGTAAGTCAAATCTCATTTGGTTTGTAATTTTTCCCCAATTGCAGAAACAGTAGGAAACTGATCAGCAGCATCATAAAAAAATTTAAAGCCTTATGTGTCACTTTTCTTACGGGAGGTCAAAGAAATAAAATGATATATTACGTAAGCTTTTTTCAATGATGCCCATACACAGAGGGAAAATGTGTCATTGGTGTTATTCACGAGATTATCTGTTTAGTTCCCAAATTTTTACAATCACTGGGGACGAGTCAGAGTTTACTAATTGGATGAAACTCATTTTCCTCCCGAAGAGAAAATTGTGGATAGTAAAACAATTTTTGGCTGTAAAGAAATTTCTGGGCGAGATAAAGTTTGGCTTACAGTATCCAAGATTATTTGCTTTAACGCAGGGAAGAAAATTCAACATTTTTGTATACAATTATGATGTATTAAAGTCAAAAACTTGTGAACACACTTGCAGCATAGAATAATAAATGCTAGTTATTATTCTATGCTTGCAGCATCAATATGACCTCTCATATTTAATTGAGGGTGGCTGAATCCTGTACTGATGATTACTGAGTGAGTTGTAGGTGAATCAGTATCAAGAATTGCTGGTTGAATCTTTGGCTCATAAAAAAATGTCTCTCATCAAAACATATAGATCGTGAATATTACTTAGGGCCCAAGAAGGCGAACCTCCAGTGACAAACTCCTACCGAGAAACAAGAATGAGCAAAAATTTATTCATTGAGGATTGTTGAGTTGAAGTGACAGGTATTTTGTAAATGCAATTAAAAGATTTAAGTTTCTATCTGAAGAATCCGATGATTCAACTCCTCAATTTTTAACCACTCATCAAACAGCATGATATAAATTCAAGTACTATGCAGTTTGAGAGTAAAGAACAAAAAATTGATTGATACTGTTCGGCTGTAAAAGAAACACGATGTGATAAATAGGGATACAACTTTTACATAGACTTTCCTCGTTTTAAATTTTAGACGATGGAACTATGAAAGTGACACGAAAATTAGAGAACCTGGATCGACTGAATAGCTTTGGATATGAATTTCTAGTACCGAACTGAGCTTGCTTCGAAAAATTAAATTATTTCATGAAATTTTAGGATTCTTACGTCGTCCCAGCAGTTCACTAGTGTTATCAGCATATCAGCCCTTATCTCTGTTATCAGTGTTATCAAAACTGTTTTTATAACCTCAAAAGCAGCTTCGCAACGGTTTGTGGTTAGTGCAGAAATTTGAAGGTTTTTCGGTGAAATTCGTTTGCCGCATCTCGGCAGGGAGAGTCGTCTCTGTCAACACTACTAGCAAAATTTGAGTTTCGTAAACCTATCTCTGTGTGGATAGGGCCTTTCATTCATAAGAAATGAACAAAAAAATTATGAAAGAACAAACATGAATGTGATTTAATGATTTTAACTTCCACCGCCGCGCCGCGCAGACCGCACCGTGCTTGGCGCAATGCGTGAAGTATTCACGCAGTCTTGTAGGCGCAATGCGTTTCACGCTGACCGCAATGACCGCACTGTTTGATGCAATGCGTGAAGTATTCGTGCAGTCTTGTAGGCGCTAATATGTGTTACATGCCGATCGCCGCGCCGAGGGCTTCTCCTTTTCATCTCAAGTCCTCGTCATCATTGCTCTCTGCGCCGCGCCGTTCCAGGCCAAATTGCGTGTTTGGTTTCTCTCTTAACCCGACTACTTAAAGGTGCTGTCTCTTGTATCACTGAAAGACGACAAAATTAAAAATTACTTTACTCTCAGGAAATGAGAGATTTTGTCGCCTTTTCTCGTTTGTCATTTTTTTTTCTAAATCCGATATTTTTTTATACCTTCATTTAAAAAAATTGCAAAATTGGCCGCCCTCTAGATTTGCCGCCATGCGCGGCCCATGTGGCCACCCCCTTAATCCGGCCCTGCATCCCACCCCTGCGCACTAGGATGCTACACAATATTCAACGTGGCAGACGCTTCTGCGTGCAAATCGTGAGAAAACACCAGGGTCTTTGTCAACGCAAGGAAAACGTAAATATTCACACGCTGCCGTACCGGTTGATAAAATCCCATCTCGTCAAGTGCGTTTTCGCGGGTTGGCGTCGGCCATGTTGACTACTGCGTAGCATTCAATTGCGCAAGGGATGGATGAAACAGTCGTCCCTCTTACAAAATGTTTACCTGTCCCACAGTATCGTTTTAGAAGCGGGAAGCTTGAAACCGCGCATATTTCTTCCGCAGATTGTGAAGTTAAAAGTGTATTTCAGACTTTTCTGATGCGTCCATCGTGACTTTTAAGCCACCCTCTATGAGAAATGCCTCTTCTTCTTGCTTAAGCTGAAGTTTGCAACAAGCCCATTGATAATCTGAATATAGACAATATTGATATTCATAACGGAGATTCTTTCGAAATCCGTCTCGAACTAATGACAATAAAAATCATGAATGAAGAATGTTGACGTATCGGTCAACAATGCACTTAAAAAGAGGACTCCGGCCATGGAAGCCGTACTTACGGGCTACAAAACATACCGTCCGCATTCCAGGCTCAAAGGCCGAAAGTTCAGGGCGTGGCACCCGGAGCAATCGAAGCTATGACTCCAGCACCCAGAACTTTCGGGCTCTGAGCCCAGGATGGACGGTGTATCTATAAAGCCCATAAGTTTTTTTTCCATGTGTTGAAATGACATCACTCGTAGCCATTTCTGTTGACGATTCGGATAGACTCGGCAATGCAACCCCTCTGCGAAACCCTTCATCGTCATTCATGAAAAATTTGACGAGATTCCACGGCCTGGGACTAGAGTCGAAAGTTTACGAGGAAACCCCTTGCGAAGGGACGGATAATGGAATTATATCGGCGAGTCTCCGAGCTTGATTCCGGTGTGCGCCGTGCCGTCCGCGGTCCGGCCGGACAGGGGAGGGAGACAGGGCGACGGGATAAAAGTGTCCGCAGTGACGAAACACGCCAAAAAGGATTATCCTGCACGGCTCAACAGATAATGGATTTGCGTCAACATTCAACAAACGAAATCAGCGAGCGCGTGCTTCGCCCGCCGTTCGGACGACACGAATCCTGCCGACATTCTGTCGATAACTGTATTGAGTCACTCTGAGTGCGTTTGCGGGACAGGAAATATTTAAATTTTTTTCAAAATCCAACTCTGAGTCACTTCTGAGAAATGGACCACTGGACAAAGTACGAAGTAAAGCATTTCGATACAATTTTCTTGACCAAAATTCCACGGAGAACACGATTCGCGCGACGGAAATTCAGGACACCGCACCAAGAACAGCCCCTATAGGCGTATACGTCGTTATTACGCCCATCTGCTTTTCGGATTCTACGTACCCTGGACTATGCTGTGGTAGCGATAGAATATAGATAGGTGACGGCTCGAGGTCGAAAAACCTTTTTTTTCCGAGTTAAGTCAGGCCTCTGGATCGATGGGTGCACGGTGCAAGAACGACCTATAAACGGGTCTATAAGGCGCTAGTTACCCCTTTCTTTACTCACTATCGATATTCTTTCATTTTGCGTTAATCATGCGTAATTAAAATGATTTATACTTCATATTGCTACAAAATGACTGTTGGACGTAATAATGGCCTATAAACCGCTTTTTTAAATTAAATGTATGAGAGTATAAACCCAAAATGTATCGCAAAATCTACCTGCATAGAAAAGTCTGCGCAGTACATCAAAAGCAAAACTTTAAATGCGTTTTTCTCAAAACGCGGTTTCCAGTTATAGGTTGTTCTTGGTGTGGTGTCCCCAATTACTGACAATAACTCCTAACCAAGGTATTTAATTTTCTTGACGCGAGGAATTCACACTTCCCGCTCATGAAAACGCAATGGTCTACGTGAGTCAAATCACGCACTGAACATTGTACTGTGGCAGTTTTTGCGATACAATTCTTCGTCTCAACTATAGCAAATTGCTTACATTCTGAACGATTAATTAAGGGTGGGAAAGGGACAATGCTCGATAGAGAAGCCTGCAAAATAACTGCTGCACAAACCGATTTGACTGACGTCTATTATTGCGTTTCTCGGGACCGGGCAATTGAAATTTCTCGTAATCAATGTACAATAAAAACGTTAATATCTAATTTTTGACGCAAGAATAGTGTTCTACGCAAAATTTTGGTTAAGAATCATGTATTATAATACTTAAATTCGTGCCTTGTCCGTCCATCATCGGCGATCGAACATAATTTTTCCCTTTTGAAAGTTTCGGCATTTGATAAAATGCCCGATTTGACTATTTGCATGCAACGTATACGCATGTTTCAACGTATACGCATGTTCATACGCATGTTTTGTTCAATCGTAAAGCGCAGGATCTACCATATAATAGCTCCATTTTGCGGAAAGTTTCCTGCAGCAAAAATTTGGCACAGCTTCATCAAAGGTTGCAATTTTAATGCATTAATTTTTAAATAGGCTTCAACGAAGATTTACCGGGGAATTCGTGCGGCTGCCATACTTGGGCGTGGACGGAAGACGTGAGAGACTAAGGACGGATCTGACAACTCGATTCAGTAAGTCATCACTTAGCTCTAAATGACGGAGACTCTAAATCCGAAGGAAAATCCCGGTCCACGAGACGCAAGACACGAGGTACACAACAATGAAGGATTATGAGGAGACGAGATTGTCGGTGGACAAACGGGTTGTGAGGACGCTAAGGCGCTTTTAACTCATTTATCCCGCGGGAGTGGGCAATGGGACCCGGATCGGCCCGGGATACCGAGGAAGATTGCTCCGGTGAAACATCAGAGCCACGGATGCCAAACATCCACGCCATGAGATTGACCACTAGACAAGGTTTGAGAAATTAAGCACCACGAATCGTCGTTTTCCGGACGAAGGAGCGTAACTCCATTCTAAAGTTGCAAACAATGGGAAAAAAACACATTGGATCTAGTGTCCAGACTCTTGAAAACATTGACAAGAAAACATTCTCTTGATTCAATCGGATTTTTGCATGAATCAAAACGAAATCCGCTTGAATTAGGAGGCTTGGTTCTTGATTTAAGCGAGATTCTGATTGAATCAAGAGTACTTTTTCTTGTCGATGTTTTTTAAGAGTCTGGACTCAAGATCCAATGTGTTTTTTTTTCCAGTGAAATTTACTATAACAATGAAATTACTCACAAGAATATACCTGTGCACTTTTTGTCCAAAATTCTTCTATTTTTTCATCCAATCGGAATATCGGTGAAATTTTCGGTTAGAATAATGGAACATTTTTCTGGTAAAAATGCAATTTTTGAGGGGAAATTTGGCAACATTTAAGTTGAAAGCACAGAGTGCACTGAGCATGATTAAACCTATGGTTTCTGAATTGAACAATAAATAGCAGGGATATGACAAAATTATCCTTTTTCCTTAAATACATTCTCAGATACGTCTGAGCGTTAGACGAGGAGTCATTAAAACACACCACACGCGCATTGCAACAATAAGCTTGACTTACTAAAAATTTGGTGGTTTTTTACCCCCACCCCCCCTTTAAAAGTAAGCGAACTCTCTTTCCAGTAAAGAAGTTTACTAAATTATCAAGTGAACGAGTTAGTTGATCTATTCTCATTCTGAGTTCAGTCAAATTGCAGAAATTCGATAGAGAACTGATCCGCGCAAAAACTTTCCCAGACTTGTCTGGAGTTAAGCCCGTAGTTTTGATGAATGTAGAGAGATATTCCCGATGCATCATTCACACTCAGTCTTGAATTCTTCACGCCGAGGTGTTCCAGAGAATCGAGTGAAAGAAGGGTTTATCACACGGATTTCCATTCTGACTGCCGATTGCGGATATTCCCAAGTACTGGCGGATAGGTACCTTCAATTCTGAGGATGTTCGCTATACATGCAGTCTTGGTTTAACACGGAGAAAAAACTTCGTGCATGGAAGTGGAACCCGAAGTTGAGGTCATATGGGTCTCTGAAGTTTTCTGATCACGCATCCGAAAACTTGAGGTCGAGCTGCCGAAGTTCGGGTCAGACATCTGAAGTACTTCGAAACATACCGAAGGGTTCGGGTCACACATCTGAAGTACTCCGGTGCATACCGAAGAGCCTCGATGTCTGATCCGAACTTCGGCAGCTTGACCTCAAGTTTTCGGATGCGTGATCAGAAAACTTCAGAGATCCATATGACCTCAACTTCGGGTCCCATGCACGAAGTTTTTTTCTCCGTGAAGCAAAAGCTTGGACGGTTCGGTCGCCCAACTGATGTGTTCGCAACCCCTACGCTGCACTGAAAAAAAAGTAGTTAGCGTTGAGAACTAATTTGGTAAGTTCTCGCCAAGTAGAATCAAAATTAGGCTTCAGAACTAATTTATTGTACTGAAGCACCAATCAATTCGCTTCATACGCTGACTTGACTTTACTAGAGCGCGAACCAGAATTGGAAAACAGCACTAGCTGTAAAATTAGCGCTGTGGTAAGACAAATTCACCTTCGGGTCAAACTAATTCGCCCTCAACACTAACTGCCACATTGTCCGTTACATTCATTTAGTTTCGAAAAAGTGGCGTCGGTACAACAGCCTCAATCGCGTCAGCTCGTGAAAATCAATTAAAATGTGAAATTTCGGGCTCGTTTGACAATGTAAATACTCCCGGTATGATTTATAGTGTCCTCTCTTTCTTGAAAACGTTCGAAAGCAACACAAATAAACCTGTTAAGGTTAGAAATCGTCTGTTCGATTCAAAACGTAAACAAGCATGATATTCGTTGGAGTCGTCAATCTTCTGTATTAAATTGCGATTAAAGCGTTCCGCGTTCAGTTTATATTTTACGAAAATCTGTGAACTTACTGCTTACTTCTATAGTTCGTGTTCTCCCGTAATTTCAAAAGAATATCTCAAGTGTTCGGACGAGATATGTTTATTCAGAGTGAACATTCGCTACCGTTTCATGTGTGAGTGTGTGTCTCTCTAAAGGATAATTCTGTCTACTTGCACATACCTATGGGATATTCCTTTCCTCTGTCGTTCATTTGGAACCGGTCAGTTGATTTTTACCTCTCATCTTTTAAGAAATCTTCTTTTCCTGAAAGTATTGTCCAGTTATCATTCGCTAAGCCGTTTTCTCCTCTCTCAGTTTTGAGGTTAGGTTGACCCAACCCTACCGAATGCGAATTAGAGTAGCGGAATTAGTTCCCAGCACTAATAGTGGTTAGTGTACAGAAACCAAAAATCATGTGTGTCCAAATCACACAATATGAGTTAGTGTATAGAAACCATTTTTAGTCATCTGACGCTAACTCAATTTTTTCAGTGTGATGTTTTCGTAAAAAGAGCGTTCGCAAAAAAAGTGTTCGCAAACCTCACGCACCCAAGTAATCGAGCCAACTCAGTTTATGGGTAGTCTCTACGTCAAGGACGTTCAGTTGGCCCGACACGAAAGCTATCGGCTCCTTAAAGGAATTGTAAAAAATGGTAAAACTTGCTGGATATTGAAAGTTTTCTGAGTATAGAAATGGATAATTTGCACGAAAATTTTGTATTGCTTCATCAGAGTGCTGAACAAGCTGATTCCGCACTATTCTTCACACTTTTTTTCTGATAAGGGAGAGAGAAAAAAATTGATTTACGAAGGAGAAAAAGCACTGCTTTGTAACGTCACGCGGCGGCACTTCATGACATTATTTTATAACATTTCCACGCAAAATCTGTTGTTTGAATTATCAAACCCATATAAGAAAGCAAATATGGGTGACTTAACAAGTTTCTATCCTTGACATTTTCGTCCTTTTCCCTGACATACCCAGTTTACCCTGACTGTGGCAATCTTGTCATACGGCGTAAACGGGCGCAACCCTTTTGGGGAGGTCCCAAAATCAGGTAATGAACATAAACGAATCCCGCTTTGATATCAATCAGTATGATGTGATGGTATATGGTATATATACATTATGGTATATACACATTTTACCAGGCTGGTATATACACGTGTCAAAATTAACTGGCTCGTGGCGCACCCGAACCGGAAAATTCGCGAGTGAGCCTTACCCATGCCTCCCGCTCCCGCACGAGGCCGAGTGCTTCAACCCGGGTAATTGTTCTCAGCAAAATTAGGGAGCGACCCGACAACAGACCCGAAATGTTTCAGTGACCTACGACTTAATTGCGACCCGTCGCACAGAGGAACGAGTGAATTAGAGAGGCCGGACAAGAAATTTCTTACTAAAACTGCAAATTATGACGTTTATTTCGTCACATTTTAGATTACAAGGGATGCTCCTAGAGGAGAATTTCACAAAGAAACCAATGGAACCACTTTTAGAACCTCAAAGTTTTGTATAGACGGAGTTAAAAGCTTTTAAAGTATCCAAGTTTCGTTCGACTTCTCCTATGGACTCGATCCACTATGCGTCGTTCCGACCGTAGCCGCTCGGCAGTTGTCGATAAAAAGGCCGGGAAACAATGGGAACCGGCGAACACCGCCGACGGAACAACAGCCAGCGGATCTCGGTACCCGGGCGAACCGCCATTAATTTTTGGGCACACCCGTTGCGTCGCAAAAATCAACAAGCATTGCTCGTCGCTCATCAACGCACCGACCATCATCATCCCGCTGGCTATTATCTAACCTGCCGTGCAGATGTCACGATTCGCTGAATTCAGTCTTTCTTCTTCCTGCGCCCCTGCTGTGGCTCTGTGCGTAAAATGAAGCTTTCGGTACGGACAGAATTTAGCTGGGATGCATGGTTTTACGCCCTACAGGCGCCCCAGCCGTCCACTTCCCGATCACATCGCATTTTTTTTAGATCTAAAACATTTTCTAAAGAATTTTCCTCTTCTGTGTAATATAAATTGTTCATTAATTCATAAATTGTCTTGTCTTCAGAAGGAGACGATCGCTTAATCAAGACTGCTCCGGCAATCGGGAATCTGATAATAATCCGAGAAAGATAAAAGGAACCAAAGAACCGTGGAAGCTTTCCCAGAAAGATTCGACTGGCGGCATGTTCTGTGCTGTCCCTGCCAGCCTTGGAAAAATTTTGGAAAAATCTACAGAAGGAGCAATAATTTTAGAATATGATAAATCTTCACCTCTGGAAGATAGGTTACGAAGGAGAGTTGCCAACCTGATCATTTCAGATGAAGTGAATAAACCCAGTGGCACGAAAATAAGCGCAGACAAATTGCGATTCCTTGCATTCGGTATAAGAGCAATTTTTCCCCTAGAATGCGAGAGCACGTACTAAATCCCGTCTAAAAACTTAGGCTATGAGAGAGTCTGCCCAAAAGGGTATTTATACGAGGTACTACGAACAAAAACCCGCCACGTCTCTGCCCTTCTCCCAAAACCTGAAAAATTTTGGAAAAATCTACAGAAGGAGCAATAATGTTAGAATATGATGAATCTTCACCTCTGGAAGCTAGATTACGAAGGAGAGTTGCCAACCTGATCATTTCAGATGAAGTGAATAAACCCAGTGGCACGAAAATAACCGCAGACAAATTGCGATTCCTTGCATTCGATATAAGAGCAATTTTTCCCCTAGAATGCGAGAGCACGTACTAAATCCCGTCTAAAAACTTGGGCTATGAGAGAGTCTGCCCAAAAGGGTATTTATACGAGGTACTACGAATAAAAACCCGCCACGTCTCTGCCCTTCTCCCAAAACCTGAAAAGCAACGCGGAAAATCTGGATAAATAATCCGAGAAAGATAAAGGGAACCAAAGAACCGTGGAAGCTTTCCCAGAAAAATTTGACTGGCGGCATGTTCTGTGTTGTCCCTGCCAGCCTTTGACTGCGAAAAGGTGTTCCAACTTCTGAATAGAGTTTTGATCCAACTTTTATGAATATTTATTTTTTTTTTTTTTTTTTTTTTTTTTTTTTTTTTTTTTTTTTTTTTTTTTTTTTTTTTTTTTTGGCCAAAAATTCCACTTTCAGTTAGGCCTGTCCCCGAACCGATCGATCGATCGATCGATTATTTCGATGATCGTTCGAAGACCTGTTTCGATCGAAACTGCTCGATCGAACTGCTCGATCGAACTGCTCGATCGAAATGTTCGATCGAAATGCTCGATCGAAGTGCTCGATCGGAATGCCCGATCGAAACGTTTGTTTTGAAAGCCGTTTCGATCGAAATGTTATTTTTTAATGTTGAAAAAAGATTTTTACCATGTTTAGCAAATAATTGCAGAATTTTCATATTGTTGTCAAGAATTCCTCTTCCTCTAATTTTTTTCTTCGTTTCGAATTCGATTGAAATAACAGCATCAGCGTTAAGTACCGTAGCAGTTCTGTCCGCAAATTATATTATTACCATGTGTTCTGTATACATAGAATTACCGAAAAGCATTCCATTTGCTTAATCTTCTCCCCTCCCCCTCCCCCTCCCACAACAAAACAAATTAATTTAACCACACAAACCATGAAAATACCAGGTCTCTATTCTCGTCTATTTACTAAAGTTACTTTATCAGATCAATTTTTATTCAAAATATATGCGCTTATCGCATTCACTTCATTTTTTACTAACCATTTATTTGTAAAGTATCAGAGGTCCGCTACGCTACCCTACCTCCCGATCTCAATGCTCCTTTAGCTCCTAGCCCAAATGCCCATTACCAATAACAATAATGATCCAATGGACCTTGGTAGTATGGCTCGGCGCTCGCCAGCGCTGCGCGTGCCGCGACAATGATAATGATACTAGCTGCATTTAGACAGTTTTGACCATTTCGTTCGAATTTTGCATCCGCTCAGTATACATATGTCGGCCCGTACTGCACGCACACACACACACACACACGCCCTCATCATCCTACATCGAATCGTCCTTATCTCGTCCCCGTTCGTTTTCCTCATATCACACAATTACACTCTTCTTCGGTTCGGTATTTGGTTTGACCCCTGGCGCCTGACCTGCTCCAGTGCTCCTCACACCTCGCATAGCTTTTGTTTCATGCACCTCTCCTTTCGGTGACGGCACCGCTGACTAGGTATCTCTGTTTCCCCTTGCCGCCCATGACTGTGACTGTGACCTTCCTCTTTCAAGATCTCGATCCTAGCTCCCGTTTGACTGAAGCTCTTATCGGTGCCGCTACTGCCCACTCTCTTCCCTTCCTCACCTTTGTCGTCCGCGTGATCCGCGTCTCCTTCCTCTTTCACTATCTTTATACATATACGCCACCGTTCAACTGAAGCTCTTCATCAACTTCTCTTTATAAAATCGAATGGATCGAACTTTTAGGAAGTAACTAGTAACCTAATGCGACTCTCCGTCCTGTCTGCTATCCTTCAGCCCTCGCTTCTTGCCTGGGACGACTTACAATTTATTCGGACTTTTGCTCACCTACTCCATCATTTAGCTGCAGTGATGTCAGTAGCCATGTTTACAGACAAGCAACTCATCAAGTTTGAAATGGGTGGAGGAGGGTGTGAAGTTTTTTTTTCTTTTTTTTTTTCTTTTTTTATGGGCAGTTTGCGTAAATCCGCCAAAGTGTCATCTGTTTTCGCTCGGCTATATTCTCCTCCACCCCCGTTTCTTCTATTCTCCCCCCTTTTTCTTTTCTCTCCAATCCTTCATTCTCCCCCCTCCCACATATTTCTTCTCCCCCCTCCGTTTTTCTGTAAAAAAGTTTCGTTTAATTTAAAAAAAAAAAAAAAAAAAAAAAAAAAAAAAAAAAAAAAAATGATATATTTACCCATAAAACCTGAGCAAGTTTCTGCAGTGACAAAGGAGACAAAACTGCTGATTATAGCCTCAAATTGCCTCTATAGAACATCAAAGTGTCAAAATAGTTCGGGGGAGGCCCCGGCCCCCTTCCCTCTCACATCTCCTAGAAGGAGTCCGCACACACCCAATTAATGAAATAGGGGAACCTCGTCAAGTACCTGGGGTGGGGGGGGGGGGGGGTGTGACACCACTGTTTAGCTGCTGGTCTTGCGTCCCTCTTTTACAATTTATTTACACATCACGAGAAGGAGCTTATGCGCGATTTTTGATCCCCAGCAGGTGTAAATTGTAATCAGAGGCTGGCACATGCATATCGGCTGTACGTTTATTCACTTAGTACTTGGAAAATTATGCAAGTCCATAATTTCAAGTGAAAAGAAAGTATACTAAATTGTTCCCAAGGAATTAGTTATTTCAGAACTTTCCACGGATGTTGGTTGACCTTAATCTTTTGGACACCAAAGAGAAATTATAATCATTCTTCTCCTACTAGCACAAAGACTTAAAATGTACAAAAAAAGAAAAAAAAATCGTAAAACAAGATGTAAAATAAACCAAAAGTGAAATGACATTTTCCTTTTCTTAAATTTTATTATAAAATGCATCAATTTTTTTAAGAATGTTTAAAACCAATCTAATAAAGATAAGTTCTTAAAATCTTCTCAGATTTTTAAAAACTCTGGTTTCGAAACAATTTTGTATCCAGTTTTCGGGCTTACTCTTTTTACAAAAAAAAATTTAGGGGACATTCGAATTTTTAGCGTATCATTCTAGTAATAAATACTCCAAAGGTATTTCCTATTTAGCCAATTAAGCGAATTTTCAGCACAGATATTCTTCCTAAATTTTTTGGTTTTCGCAATCAAACATTTTACATAAAAAATAGATGTTCGAAGAGGTAAAAAAGAAAAATCGTGATTTTTTACGTGAAAAAGTCAGAGAAAAAATTCAGAGACGTCAATTTTTTACGTAAAAAATCGTAGTTCAATCTGTCTTCTTTGCATTCCTTTCTGACCTCCTTTTAATGTACGGAAAGTAAGATTTTTCACGTAAAAACTTTGTTCTTCCAAATTTTTTTCGGATTTTTTTGCGCAAAAAATCGCGAATTTTTGACGTCAAGATTTCAATTTAATCCCTCAGGTTTTTTTTTTACATCTTTAATCAAAATTTTTTTACGTTGAGCTCTCCGACTCTGATTTTTTACGGGATCTTCTACGTGCATCTTGCGTACTCGTAAAATTTACCAATTTTCATTTTATAATTTTTTTTTAATAAATTAGGGAGGACGTTTCTTAAGTACAAGAAAGTGCTCAAAATCAGCGCTTCAGACGATGGCTGAACTACGCACGTGTCACATGTCGAAATAGGTTAGGTGTTAAAAAAGGGAGCATAGGCTGAAATAGATGCCGCATTTCAGCTGGGTTAGAAATTGTGCCTCAAATGTGCCTCTCAGCGTAATTTCATGGTGCCAGAGGGCCACTTTTAAAGCCCCACCCCGCGGCCGCATGGACTCAAATTTGTCTGTAAAAGTAAAACATGGCATAAATATGTCTATACTCAAGGATAATGTACGAAGAGATTGTTAGATAACGGATTAAACACTTTTGCAAGACTTTAAAGTGACCCTCCCATCCGCTTTCAAATTATTTTTTTCATCCCTCCTTCGAGGGCGTAGGGGCCAGAGAAACAGGTTGCGTGACCAAATATCACCCAATTTGGTACTAAATGGGTCAGAGCTGTTGGAAAAATACAATTTCAGTTGTTAGTATCGACATAATTTTTCCCATTCATGTTTGTGAAAATCGCTCAAAAGTCCATCTTTAAGGTCAAAAATTTCAATTTCCTCAGTTTTCCTCAGTCTGTCACCCTTGAATCCTGAAAATACCCACTTTGGACTATAACATTCCGCCTTAAGCCGCTTGAGCGCAGTTGAGCGCAAAAAGAAATCGGACTCTGAATTTCGAAAAAAACGTTTACTTTTACATCACTTTTCAACCTCCTGTGAAAATCACTAAAAAAGGAAATTTCGAAAATACTGTGGTTAGTTGTGTAGAATATGCCCCTAAGAATGTGTTGCATATCGCCGAAGTTCCCTTTTATGGCCGCACAGTTGAAGTAAACTGATCGACGAGTAGCGCGCCAAAACATTTCAAAATAATCGCTGAGAATTAGGTAACTTCGTGGTCTCTTCGCGGGAAATTGAGCCACTCGAGAAATGGTACATACATGTCTACCAGGGTAAAAAATAGTATAGATTTCGAATATCACATTGGTTTACCAATAAAAAAAAATTTAAAATTGAGGTTTTGGCCAGGTTTTTCGGTCAAATACCACAGTGTGCGTCGCCGCTGCGCTGCGCGTGCGCGTCCTCTGTCCATTGCGCCAGACGGAGTCCCATATGAGAATCCCATCATCCCTCCCCCTCCTTCATCGACTTATAGCTTCATCCACGATGTAGATGTAAAAGCCAGACCGCCAGATTGAGTAAAATAAAAGATATTTTCACGAAATCAAACACGTGATCAAATTACGTGTTTCGGGGAAAAGGCCGGTACACACTGTTAAAAATTGAGGAGTGAAATTCGGTGTTGGCGTCTACATAGCGCCCAAAAACCCCGAATGAAATGAATGCGAAGTGACAGTTGCACCATGAAAGCGTATGACACTCCGCAAAAAAATGTAAATTCCGCTCCGCGTTCAAATTATTCGGGAGTTCTCGGCGCCATATATATAGACTCAGGCATAGAATTTCGCTCCAGAATTTTCAACAGTGTAAGTAGAAAAGTCAGGTGGTCAACAAATTGCTTATCTTCTGCAAGGGATTCCTTCCTTCTTTTTGCAGAAGATACAACTCTTGGGGGTGGGGCGACAAAGAGCAGATTTTAAGCTACTTGGGATCGAAAAGCATGAGTTCTCAAGAGTGAATCCGTAGCTGGTCAATTTACATGACGGGACGATGACTGCAAGAGACGCATATAGTCCAGGCAATTGGGCATCAAATGGGGGCTCTTGGGGAAAATTTCCCGGAAAACTTTTTGATGAGTGATTCCTATGTATTTTTGGACGCTGAATCCGAATTTCGCATTTGTGTAAAGATCTTTTCGCCGCTAAAGCCGCCATTTTGAAAAAATGGCCTAAAAATGGCCTAAAATCCCAATTTTTGAAAATATCTCGCTTATTTTTGATTTTTTGACCAAAGTAGTTATTTTCAAAAATAAACTACTTAAAATTCTAAAGAAAACAGGTTCTTATCAATTTTTTGATTTGACTGAAATTTAAGCCGCCAGAGCGCACTGAAAAAACCGCCAAAATTCGAATTTCGCGAAACTTGCGCTTTTCTCGTGAATAATTTTTCTCAGGGCGACTCTACGTGAAAAATCTTAACTATCAAACTGATCGAGCAACAAATCTAATACTAGGAGTTGCTTTTTTCTAAATTTTTCTTAATCCTGGAGCACTGACAAGCTTTTGAAGTCGCATTGAAAAAAGCTGAACCGAGTATGGGCAGGGTTCGCCAGTATCTGCGTAATTACTCTTCTGTGGACTTTTCTAGGGGACTTATTTACGAGTCAGATTGTAAAATTTCATTGGAGGTGATCTCCCCCCCCCCCCCCCCCCGAAAACCCTTAATAATTAAATCTCACGAATTACCCCCCCCCCCTCCTCCTCACTCTGGCAATTACCGCTATTGGCGCAATTCATTTTAGTGAATGAAACGTGAATGATTTCATCGGTTTCGAGCAACGGTTCGGTTTTTTGGACGGGAATAGAAAAAATGGACGGAAAAAAGCTTACTTTGAAGTAGACGGACTGTATTATTACATACATTTGCATAGCTTTTTCAAGTTTTAATAAGACATTTCAGAGTTTTCTTAATTTTCACAAATCAAGCAATTTTTGAAGAAATTATACTCTGCATGCTAAGTTATATAATGCAAATCATGTTTCTACCTAATTATATTCTACAGCGGATTGTAGATGGTCCTGGAATTTTCGTGAGATCAGTTTGTGGCACATCCGAGTTCTTGTTTTTTGATTGATGGTTACAGATCAATATGTGCACTGCTTGTTTGAGTGCAGTACTCTTGTTGCTGGTTCTTCAATTTCCAGGTCACTTTCGTCATATTCACTGTCAGTTTCAGATTTTTGGTCAGGTACCGGCGTTGATGGCGTAGATGAGCCAGGTTTACAATCCTGATTATCATCTACGAATGTCACAATTTCCGGTTCATCGATGTCTCCTTCCTCTTCCTCCCCTTGTAGGGTATCTTCCATTTGAAAATTATCGCAGGATTGATTGCACATCTGACAGAGAATGCTGCATCGTAAGCCATTTTTACGGCACCCACAAGTCTTGCGGCAACTTTTCTTGCACTTGCAGGCAATGGACCACTAGACAAGGTACGAATTTAAGCATTCTGATACATGTTTCTTAACCAAAATTTCACGTAAAGCACGATTTGCGCAACGAAAACTAATGAAACAAAATCCAAACGAAGATATTAACATTTTTATTTCACATTGGTTCCGAGGAATTTGAACTGCCCGCTGACAAGAAACTCAAAGCTCTACGTGAGCCAAATTGCGCACTACAATGGTTTCAACAAACTTCTCAATCTAGTAATGTTCATTTCCCACCATGTGTTGTTCAAACTATAAAAAATTTGCTACAGCTGAGCCAAAGTGTCAAGATTGAGGTTGCCAGACTTTTATATCGCAGAGACTGTCATGATAATTTTTAGCGCACGATGTGAATCACGCAGAGCATTGAGTTTTCATGAGCGGGTGGTTTGAATTCACGCATCAAGAATCATTAAATATCTTTGGAAGGAGTTGATTTCGGTAATTTTCGTTGTGCGCGTCGTATTCTACGTAAAATTTTAATTAAGAAACATGTATCAGAATGCTGAAATTCGTACCTTGTCTAGTGGTCCATTCCTGAGGTCTCCTCCCAATATTTTCGGGAGCTGGTGAATCCAAATTTGTTATAGGCGTTAGCCCATTTTTGGTGGCTTTCCAGCCCCAATTGCAAGGATCCTTTTTCTCGCCCTGCCACTCCTGGACCTGCAAATAAGTTCGGAATGCATGCTCTGCTGCAGCCTTCTCAGTTGGAGGCAAAGACCCAAGATTTTGTTTATTTTGAAATGAAGATTTTGTAAAGCAGCCGTATCTGTACTTATTTAGAGAAACTTTCTCAATGTCTCTCTGGCCGTAAAGTGCAAGAAACAGCTTCCGGCCTGCAGCAGAAATGATTTCACCTGTTGATTTCGAGTATTTATATTCCTCTGCATATTTGATTAAATCGTGATTTTTTTAAAAAATATTCAATTTTTAAAGTGAATCAAAGATCAAATAACTGAACAAATCATAGCTTGTAAGCTCATAACTTGCAACTTGTCGTTGGACATTCATTCGTCTTTAACGGAGGTTGCCAATTTTAAACTAGGAGTTCATGATGTATTGATGCATAAGGAAGGTCATGCAAATCAGCGTTTCCATTTTTTCCATGTGTTGTAAAGTAACTTAACATTAACTTTTGCTCGAAACCGATGAAATCACCGATGAAATCATTCACTAAAATGAATTGCGCCAGTAGCGGTAATTGCCAGAGTGAGGAGGAGGG
Source organism: Bemisia tabaci (assembly GCF_918797505.1). Classification (NCBI taxonomy): domain Eukaryota; kingdom Metazoa; phylum Arthropoda; class Insecta; order Hemiptera; family Aleyrodidae; genus Bemisia; species Bemisia tabaci. The sequence continues at coordinate 23,182,994 of NC_092796.1, forward strand.
GGGGGGGGTAATTCGTGAGATTTAATTATTAAGGGTTTTCGGGGGGGGGGGGGGGGGGGTCACCTTCCAATGAAATTTTACAATCTGACTCGTAAATAAGTCCCCTAGAAAAGTCCACAGAAGAGTAATTACGCAGATACTGGCGAACCCTGCCCATACTCGGTTCAGCTTTTTTCAATGCGACTTCAAAAGCTTGTCAGTGCTCCAGGATTAAGAAAAATTTAGAAAAAAGCAACTCCTAGTATTAGATTTGTTGCTCTATCAGTTTGATAGTTAAGATTTTTCACGTAGAGTCGCCCTGAGAAAAATTATTCACGAGAAAAGCGCAAGTTTCGCGAAATTCGAATTTTGGCGGTTTTTTCAGCGCGCTCTGGCGGCTTAAATTTCAGTCAAATCAAAAAATTGATAAGAACCTGTTTTCTTTAGAATTTTATGTAGTTTATTTTTGAAAATAACTACTTTGGTCAAAAAATCAAAAATAAGCGAGATATTTTCAAAAATTGGGATTTTAGGCCATTTTTAGGCCATTTTTTCAAAATGGCGGCTTTAGCGGCGAAAAGATCTTTACACAAATGCGAAATTCGGATTCAGCGTCCAAAAATACATAGGAATCACTCATCAAAAAGTTTTCCGGGAAATTTTCCCCAAGAACTTCCCTATTGCCTGGACTAATAAGGTATGTTATTTAACGGACAAAGTCAAAAAATACAATTTTGGATTTTTTATATTTACTTACTTACTAATTTCTTCCTTTCCTTTGATTAATCCCCTCAATTAGTTAATTATTTTTATTTGTTAATACCATTACTTTGATTTCACGTTAGTTCCCATTTATGGGAGAGCTGAACCTTATCAGCCTTCATATGTACAACCTAGAGTGCAAGACGAACCCCTATGCGTGCTCCCTTGGATCCAGGACAACAGCAAATGTAGGCGTTTGCGTTTCCTAATTCAGTATGTTGGCTCACTGTTGAAAACCTTTTTCATTTTAAATGCTGATATGCAGAAAAAGTTCCAATGTTGAAACTTTAAAATTCTTTAAAATTTAGAAATGAAAATATATAAATATCTGAAAACTCTTGTACGTGATTTCGCATGAATTCTTGGCAGACACATTTAATGCACGTAGATTCATAATTTTTTTCGGGGGGAGGGGGGCTAATCTCTAAAACAATAAGTTTAGAGCGGAGAGGTGTAGTCGCGGCAGAACGAAATTAGGTTTTTCGTTTGTTTGTTTGTTTTTTGAACTCAATATTTATAGATTTTTCGTTCTCTAGCATTATTCTGTCTCACTTCTGATATAAATGAATTTTTTGAGTCCATATTTCTTTACCAAAAATACATTTTAGTCTCTAGAAGAAAGTGCATTGCTGCGTGTATTGAAAACCCGTCCATAAGGTGAGTTGGAGATTGATCTGATTGTTGGAGTCCTTTCTGCAAGACGACTTTTCAATGATACCAATTTCAATGATACCATACGGAGGGGGGAGGGGGCTACGGGGTTCCAGACATGATACGCCAATGAAGGATATCCCTCTTGCTGTAGAGATTGTAATATTAAAAAAATGAAAACTAAAGTGCTGAAAAATATTATTAGCAAAGCTTCGGCATCATTGGACGAGATAGCAAAAGCGGGTAAGGTAATCAAAACATGCTGGAGCAGCCAACGCGACGAGTTCATTTGTATGAGAGAGACGGAAGGAATGGAAAAAAGTGATAGTGAATAAAAATCTGAGTGGAGACCGGTGAGTAGTGTGGCGATGGCAAATTGGCGATCGGCGGACCAAGACAAAGGCGACAGTGAAGACCTAGATAGACAATCGACAACAAGGAAAACTAGGTAAATGAAGAGAGACCGATGAGCGGGGGAGGGGGGCTGAGCGCGCCGTAGAATTCCTTGCCCGAAAAAGATGTGTGATGTTTGCCAATTAGGTTTTGGTTGACGCGATAACCAGTTTCAAGCAAATAATAGTCAAAATGTACGCTGGACCGAATGTGAGGTGAACCCCGAGGAGGGAAGTCAGAGAGAGATAAGAGAGAAGAAACTCGGCCGACGGGCGGCGACCGGCGGCGCAGCGCCACGCCAAGCGAAGCAGAGAGGCACGTTGCACGTAACGCAGTGGTGGCGATCGACACGCAAAGGCGACGGCTAAGAAACAGGTGACATTCGATCGAAAAGGTATCCGAGATCGAGGAAAAACAAGAGCAATATGAGGGGGAAAAGTGAGTAAAGAGATGCCGGCGAACGTGGATGCGTGGACCGGGAGCAGAGCGGAGGATCAGGTGCGAGGGAACGAGCGAGAACGGAGAATGGGTCACAAAATGCCTTGCCCGAAAGATAAGATGTGAATGAGGCGTTCAGTTGACGCGAGGAGGCTGCTGTTACTCATAGTCATAACACGACCGATTGAAAGCAAACGGTCAAAAAGGTCTAAAATGTGCGCGGGCTGAATGTGAGGCAGCCTCCGGGAAGGGAAGCCAGAGGGAGATAAAAAACGCGGTCGACGGCCGGCGCGAAGCAGCGCAGCGCAGCGATACGCAACGGAGTATGGCATTGATATGCAATCAAAAGCATCTTACATCCATCGAAAGTACTTTCAACCGATAAGGGATCAAAGATTCCCGAGAAAGTTACAAAACGGGTAGAAGGGTTCCTGTTTTTTTTTCGAGCATTACCCGTTTTGGCTTTTTTAATATACAAGTAGGTAATCACCGCGTAAAAATATGTGGAACCTGTTCTTGTTCCTTCCAAAAAATTTTTACTGGGAAGACTTTAGCCAGGGATCCCTTATCCCGTGAACTTTCTTCGGGAGACGTTTTAGAGCTTTCATCAGCGGTGCATGAAACTCCCACGGGAATCCTAATGAGATTGCTCGAATCGAAAAAATGTAATTGGTTCAAAATAAAAAAAAAAAAAAATTAAAAACAAAATTTTATAACATTAGTTTTTAAGATAAGCTTTATTCGAACATTAACTCCCCGTAATTAATGCCCCGTAAGGGCCAGTAGTACATTTTTACTTAATAAAAAAAAAAAAAAATAAAAAAAAAAAAAAAAAAAAAAAAAATTCAAAACGGATTTCGATCGAGCAGATTTCGATCGAGCAGGCTCGATCGAAACAGATTCCGATCGAAACAGGCTTTCGAAACGATTTTTTCGAAGTGAACGATTACGAAATGATCGCTCGATCGTTTCGTACGAACCAACGAGCGATTTCATCGGTTCGGGGACAGCCCTACTTTTCAGTGTGATAATAACTCCTTTCTTTTCCGTGAATACGAATTCTTCTCGATCGGGTTGGCTCATATTGGGCCACAAGAGCCTCATGTGATACTTAAAAATGACGTGCAAACCACAGAGCGGTTCAGAGATTGGCCAATTCTCTCCCGTTCCAATGCGTTTTTTTTCCAGTGTACTATCGGTTAATGTAGGAAAGAAACACAAATAAACCCAAATTTTATGTTGATCTGGGTAAAGCCTCCATTCACTTTAGCACTAAAAAACATTTGAAAAACCGAGAAACCCCAGTTTCAACCGAAGGCTTGGGTTACTTTGCGTTCCACTTCCCATATTAACTAAACTCGTGGATTATTTTTCCTATCAGTGTAGCGGTGTGTATCCAAGAAATGTAAAATGCAGTGTCTTGAGAAAAACATTTTCGTGGGAGAGGCACTGTGGGGGCACTCTCTTCCCTTAAAATTTGTGAGAAAAGGAAAGAAGGGAAGAAATACAGAATTGAAAGTACCGATATTGGAGGAGATGGAGAAGATAAAGTAGTGGATGGACTGGAAGACTGTCTGCCTTTTTCGTTGGTTCTCATTTTTTCTTACAACGCAAACGTTTTACACAATTTTTTTTTTTTTAAAAATTAGTATGGTTTACAATCCGCCTATTTTTTCACTACTTGGGTCTTGCCTACTTTCAATTTGGCACACTATTAGAAATCTGATGCTAGGAATACGTAGCATGATAAATTTCAGATGAGATCAATTCGGTGTAATATCTACTGCAGTGTTGAGTGCATTCCGCCTCACTTTTTAGTATAAATTAGCCGAATTTATATCCTTTTGGTCATTTTATGGCTGTTCACACGCCGCTCTGCAATCCACTCCTATGTATCTAACAGGGTAAGTTACATCAGCTTCCGAATTTCTGTCGATGCGTTGTTTTGAAGGAAAACATCTCCTGTGTTACTACGGGTGTACAGGAAACCATTAGTATTCATTAGTTACGGAAATTTCTTTCAATCTTTGTGAGTAAAAGATCCTCTGCGTAGAACACATCTCCTTGGTAGTCATGATTTTCTTCCCGAGGTTCCCTGGTTTGAAACGAGGGAGTAAAATACATACTTATAATGGGTTAATGATCATGACTGGGGGTTTTCTCGGGTGCTACATCAGTTCCGTATCCGGTATAAGGACGTTGAGCTAATTTAATAGAAATAATTGGCTCCATCTCCAAGCAGATGCCCGCATCGCTGCCGGATTCCGATTTAAAAAGCTCACCGTGGATCTGGTTCAAATACTGCCATACCGAGAAAAAACCCTAAGGTCGTCCGGAATTATTGCCTTGCAAAGGCGAATCCAACGCCTATTTTCAACTGAACATGGATCCTGCCACAGCAATGTCGATTGCTTTGTAAAAAAATAGCTGCGAGATTCGTCGTCCCCCTCACGAAATCCCTGGAAATTCATCCCTATATATACATTGCTTAATAAACTTTTTTGAGTGTTGCTTGCACATAGGATACCGCCAAAACATCAAGACTTGGCAAGTGCGGGGAGCTGAGAAGCAAGCAGTGCTTGACGCCGAAAAAAAGAGGATCTAAAGCGAGTTTAAATCCAAAATGGGTCTCCTCGTAGACGTCCCCAAGCCTGGTTTTGGCACGACAAATGACGGCAACACAGCCAGGAGATTTTTTGCGAGCCCTCAGTTGAGCTCGGAAATGGGCCTGTTGCAAACTTTTGCTAGAGCAAAACTAAGAGTTGTTTCTTATAGATAATGCCTCAAAAATCACGATGAGCGCATCGGCAAACTCTGAAATGCACTCATAACTTCACAATCTGCGTAAGAAATTTGCGGTTTTTTGAGCTTCCCGCTTCAAAAACGATACTACGGCACAGGTGAACATTTTGTAAGAGGAGTCGTTCCATCGTCGGCAATAATCATCATAGCCGACGCCAATCCGCCAAAACACGTTTGATGGGACGAGATAACACCTGAACTGGATTAGACCAGATAACAATCGGTGTGTTAACGTTCATATTTTCCACGCCCGAATTGATTGACCTTGAACTCTCCTTGAATTACGCGCGGAACTGCGTGCAAGCGTCGGCCATGATGAATATCGCCGACGATGGAGCGACTCCTCTAACAAAATGTTCACCTATGCCGTAGTATCGTTTTTGAAGCGGGAAGCTTAAAAAAACGCAAATTTCTTACGCAGATTGTGAAGTTATGAGTGCATTTCAGACTTTGCCGATGCGCTCATCGTGATTTTTGAGGCATTATCTACAAGAAACAACTCTTATTTTTGCTCTAGCAAAAGTTTGCAACAGGCCCATTACTGGGTTTGATGAAAGGTTCATTTCAAATTTTTCAAAGATATTGCGGGTAATAGGAAGTGGTAGAGTATTTGATATCGATAAATTTGGCAAACTTTTACAAGAAACTACCGAATTAAATCTCAGCCTTTATAAATGGTATTACATGCCCAGCACTGTTCACAAAATGCTGCGGCATACTCTCAAAATTTCTTCAGCCTTCGATTTACCTTCAGGAAGCTGGCAGAAGATGCCCTAGAATCGTTGCACAGAATAACTAAAAAGTATAGGCTGGATAATACTCGAAAATCGACGAGAGAAAATACAAACTTTGATCTGCTGAAAGGTCTGATTCTCCGATCGGATCTGCAAATTGCTGCTAATAGGCATCCATGTACGAAAAAAAAAAAAAACACGGCCTGGATTCGGACATCGAAGTTTACCTTGTTTAGTCAATCTTGCAGCTTATATCTACGATTTTCAGTTGAATTTTTTCACCTTTGCTTACTTCATGTAATTTTTTTTTCTCTGCTGTCTCAGTATTCTTCTTTTTTATTTTTCAATATTTCTCTTCTTTTTCTACCGGAATGAGCTTCTTGATTCAGTGCCCTTAATCACTTCGTGAGTACTTTTTAACTGATCTTATCCTCACTGTGATGTAGATATTATCCACTGTAGCCATGTTGCCAGAACTCTGAAGACTGAATTAACTATTTATGTTTGTATTATTAAAATATTTTGACAGTGTGAAGAATCACATCAGAAGATATTGTTTTTTCTGTTTTGGTTTCTTTATTGTTGTTTTCTATTTGAGACTCGGATATGTTTTTAATTTGTTATTCTGCCTTTTTTAGTTCAATTTTTATGTCGTGAGAGAAAATTTCAGAGAGAAGTCGTAATTAAAGTTCCTACTAAATGCAGAGCTGTGATACTCACTTATTTTGTTTGGTTTCTTACTGTATAAACTGTGATTAAAGATGTGATTTTTTACCAAAATTCTTATGAGTTGTATTCTTTACGTGCCTGTACTATTATAGCTGTATACATTTCATTGTTTTTAAAAGTTAACGAACCAACAGTTTGTCTCGAACTCGCTAAAAAATGTCAACATTTATTCGAAGATATCCATCAAACATTACTATTGACATTTTAATAATTTTTCCTTTCAGAGAGTAATACATAGTCGCAAATTTTGAAACATTGCAATACAGAGATGTATTTTCCAACTTCATCCATTGATGTAGTAAAACGTAGAAGTAATGAGAAATCAAATTAGAATAATTAAATTAGCTTTTATTTCAAAAAAAAAAAAAAAAAAAAATTTACGTTTTTTAAGGTTTAAAAACCCGTAATGAAAAATAACAAAAAATGGCAACACAGCAACGTTGAACTATTTTCTTTCCCGGTAAATTAATGTGTTTTGAAAATAGGTACTTGCTAATTTTTTTTGGTGCGAACTTGAGCTTGATATCCTATTGTTTTTCAAGGATATATCAAGCTGAAACGGTTTTATCCAATTTCCCCTCAAAACGGGGCCCAAAACCCCCCTCAAAATGTTCCTATCAAAAAGTTCTGTTTGTCACAAGATAATACGTACCAAGAAGAGCAACTCACCAAATTTTTATAAAATTTCAACAATTTATAACTGAGATATCGATTTTTGACACTCGTCCCCATATAATCAACGCACTGTGCGCCCCAGGACAAGTACCCGGTTCAACCGAACCACCAAATGCAGACCCCGGCCAACATAACCAGCCTCAGATTCCAAATATTCAAATCGACGAAATGCGACACACCGTGATCAACTCAATAACCAATCAGACCTCCGTTGCCACAGCTGAAATGCAGGTCAAGGACCTTGTGCAATTCCACAAGAAAATTACATCCGCTATTCTAAAGTTTAAATAAATGAAGAATTGAAAGACCCCTCCCTTATTGGAGGAATATTCCTTAGAATAGTTTACAACTATCCTTTTTTTCTATCAGTGGCCTCACAGAACTGTGTAGATTTTTGTAAAGGGCGCCAAGATGTACAAATTACTCATGTGCATCCTTCCTGATAAGGGACAGTTGTCTGTTTATTGAAATTCTATTCTTCAACAGTACAGGCTGAAATTAAAGCAAAATGACGCGATGGCTTCGTTGTTACTTGATCCCATGCCCTCTTTGTCGAGCCCTTATGAGTTGGAATAATTGACTAGTTGCTGGTCACTGAAGAGGTGCCTTCAGTTTGTCAATTATACGGCTGAACAAACAGCATGTACCAAGTAAGGGCGAAGTCCATGAATCATGTCACTAAAAACAAAATTTCAGCTATAATTGGCCTTACCAATTCTGCTTTCACTCTACATTTAGGACGGCGTACAAGTGGAAGGCATTTATATAGGTAATTATATAAGGGAGACTTCAACACTTCTTTAAGCAGTCTCTTACTTGTTTCATCCCTCGAGAGCTTCAATTATTCTGTCATTATTTAACACCTGTTGTGTTCATTTTGTTCTATTTTTATCAATTTTTTTATTTCAATAATTATTCTACTGATATTTTGCACCGGTTCATTTCAATCCTTTATATTACGAATCTAAGTATTAAATGATTTAAAAAAGTTTCTTTATATGCTTTTTGACAGATCCCGTTTTTCTAAACAAGATTAAACAGTTCACTGAAGATGCAGAAAGGAGTGAAACTACTTTAGAAAAGGATGAATGTGGTGAAACACATTTAACAACAGAAAAGGACGAAAGTAGTGAAACACATGCAAATTTAGAAAATCCTGAAAGCGGCGAATCACTCGCGAATTTAGAAAATGATGCTTTGATGAGTATCTCATTCCTTATTTCTCATTTTTTTGGACAACCAAAGTTTTGGTTTTCCATCTTGAACAAAAGGGAACGCCCGTTTCAGATTACTTTTTCTCTTTTGCTGTGTCCTTTAATTCAGACTAATCAAAGGAGGAAAGTGTCATTTTTTTCAAGATTATTCGACTTAATAGCTCAATTATAGCGCATTTTTAACATAATGATTCCTTCATTACAAAGGCAGTTGTCCTTACGTAATTCCAGTTCAGCTCATGGAAATTTCATTAGGGTTAATTTAAGATAACTCTAACTTTCGTAAGGTAATCTCATTAAATGTTACAAAATTGCTTTGGTAGTTTACATTTCTACACCAGGTTCCTCGTTCGATGAAAAACCTGGTCTGATCACATGTACCGGCGATTTACCATGGCATCAGCCCCGTGCAAGTATGCTAAGCATTTATATATTCAACAAATTAGTATTCCGATGCACCATCTGGCGCTGCGGCTGCCGCGAGTAGGAACGGTGGTTAATTCGCCCGGTTGTTAGGCCACCCGAGCACTCGCCGCGTAGTATTTGTTGCATCGGGCGGGCGGGCAGGCGCTGGGCACCGGAACCGGGCACTTGTCGTAAAGCAGGAGAAAACGGAGCAAATGAATTCAGGTTTATCAGGGCTTCAATCATCAAGTGAGCCGAAACGCAATAAATCAGAGGAGCTGAAATAATTCGACCCGAGCGGGAATGGGAAACGTATCGTTTCTTGCCCGTCCCAAGTTCAAGTTGCCAAACTTAATGATGGATCCGTTCGGCCATTATTCCCTCTTTCAGGGGAAACGAGGTCGGGGATATTGCTGCAAGAACCGAAAAATTCGTGAGCTCTACAGCCCGTTCGGCGAAACGAGTTCAAGGCTCGAGATTTTTCAGCGCTTGCAGTGTTGTTTACTTCCGCCTTTCGATTAATTACTCACGTCAAACGCTCTGGAAACAAAGGCGTTTCAGGCGGGGCCGAGGCTGGGACAGACGTAGAGTTGAATAAAACAAAAACTGTTGCATTGGCCGGCTGAATGGCTATCAAACCCTTTGTGCGAGTAGCATTGTGAGCCCCGATATTTCTTCGAGAGAGGAAAGGACCGCTTGTTCAACGTTTTGAAAAACGTATCACGGTTTCTAAAAATAGAAAAGTACTGAATTCGTATACGGCACACGACATAGATGATGACAACAGCCTCTGAAACTGCATGATACGATTAAAGTAGCTTTTCAGTGCATATTATGCAACTAGCACTGAAGAGAGGAAAGAATGGACAAATGTCAAATCAACCTAGATGCATCAAACATCAGTTGGCCCATTGGTTTACATGTAAATTTCTGTTGAAGGGTGCAATTTTCGGATACGACATTTATATCCCTCTTTTTCTTAGCCCAGTTCTAACCTGCCGTGACAAAATCGAAAAAAGCACGGTGCGTGAAAAAATCCGCTTTGGAGAAAATCAACACTCGATCTCTCTCTGTAAATATTAGATTGAAAATTACAATATTTGATCATGCATTTACCAGATTATTAGAAAAGAGGCAACAACGTTCTGCGACAGCATTTATTTTTTCATACAAGCTTTCAAGCTTTTAGTATCGTTTACTGATGGGCAAACAAACGTTAATGGAGTAATCCATTGCAATAGTATACGCACTGTGCTGTTTAAGGGTAACGAGGTTCAGGAAGTAGGCCGTATGCTTGGAACTGTTGATGAAAATTCCGTACATTGACCTGGTATTCTTCTATAACGCTATTACTAATTCACTGGGGGAAAAAAAACACAGAAAACACATTGGATCTAGAGTCCAGCAGCCTGATTGTTGAAATTGTTTGTTTGTCGGGACGACATAGATGATACAGGTTAAAAGGCGGAGCGTGATTGGTTGGCTATGTCTTATCGCTGCTTTGTCATGCCAATGTCGGGTTGAACACACGACAAGCTAACGGCACCTCTTAAGTTCCCGAAAGTATGTCGTTCATTTCACCTGACAAAGGCACGACAAAGTAGCGATAAGACATAGCCGACCAATCACGCTCCGTCTTTTAACCTATGTCATCTATGTCGTCCCGACAAACAAACAATTTCAACAATCAGGCTGCAGACTCTTGAAAACATTGACAAGAAACAATACTCTTGATTCAATCGGATTTTTACTTGAATCAAAAGGAAATCCGCTTTAAATTAAGAGGCTTGGTTCTTGATTTAAGCTAGATTCTGATTGAATCAAGAGTACTTTTTCTTGTCGATGCTTTTAAGAGTCTGGACTCTAGTTTCAATGTGGTTTTTTTTCCAGTGTACGCCTACACATTAAGAAAAAGTAACCGGCATTTAGTGTTAAAATTAGACGGAGAACCTGCGGGTCGAACTGGTGATATATGTATAGTCCAATGCGCTGGCTACTAGCAAGTCGCGTATAACCTCTGAGTGACATGGAGAGAAACAAGAGCACTTTCAGTTCAGCCAGTCACTTTCTTCGTCTCTAGATGTCTCAGAATAGGTAACCTACGGTTTTTATAGATTTAACCAAAAATATAGTCGATCAATCTAATCCACTTGGTTGATCTGACCGAAAGAGAAATAAATTAAAGTAAGCTAGAGTATAACCATAAATACGAAAATGTTTTAATGTGCATAACATAACATAAAACAGCGCACCAATGGAAACAGTCACACGAGTGGGCATTTGCGCTCTTAGTGCGGTGGGGATGCGGTTATTGACCTGTGGAAAATTTAAGAATTTCTCCATGTAGGTGCGGAAGAAAGCGTTAATGACTTCTTGGATTTGAACTATTATTATATCCAAATGGAAAACTTGAAGATACTGTGTTCCGTCTTTGCACGGAAATGTAACTTACAATGATTCTACCGTGGCTAGCTATTTTTTGGGTATTTTTCCATCTAAATACATTATTGCTTTCTACCATGATGAAATGCAGGGGCTCGGACCGCAGAGGCCTAGCAAAAAGCACCGACCTGGGCCTCGTCTCCAAGATCATGGATAGATATATAGGTCATTTCACTTTCAGCGTATGGTCGTGGATTTTAAACGATTCGTAAGCATGGGCAAAAGCAAAAGGCAAAGTACATCTGAATTCTTGTGCCCGGTGTATAGAAATATACTAGCCAGTTTCATTAGCTTCTGATGATAGACAAGATTTGACCACCGAAAAAAGATTTCTGTGATCGAAGGATGTAGATTTATTTTTTATTCAATTCTGAAAAATTCATGTCGCCGCGAGAGGAGTTATCTTAGGGTGGACAATTTTTCGAAAACTCAATTTCTTCATACTAAGAAATTTCTTACACTTAAGTGTATACGTGTTGAATGTTTCCGATCCAAAAACCGATATTCGTAAGAGGCAGAATCGCTTCTGAAAATGAAAGTTTCCTTAAGAATATACATACGTATCTTCAGTCTTACTTGCAATAAGCACAAGTGACTTACAAGCAGAAAGACGCAAAAATCTTATGGAAAGGATATGTTTACGCAAGAGGATTTACCTTAGGGCGGATATAATTTGTCGAATACTCAATTTCTTCATTCTGAGTTTGACTTTAAATATTGATGTTTGAATGTTCCCGATCCAAAAAACAATATTCTGAAATAAATAGAATCGCTTCTGAAAATGAAAGTTTCCTTTAAAAAAAAAAAAATCTTGAGCCTCACTTGTGATGGGCACAAGTGACCTAATAACAGAAAGACGAAAAAGTCTACGGGAAGGAATACAGCAAATGGTAGACTCTAGCTCGGGGCAGGGGCACGGCCGTCCCGCGTCCCGTGAAATGGCACAGGTGAGGCCAGGCAGGAGGTGGCCAAGAGGCCGAGTCGGCGATCGCGTCGGAGTAAACCGGCGGAGGAACATCCGAGCTCGACTTCTAGACTTCCCTACATGGTCAAAATTCGCCGACTCGTTTACTTGTGTTAACGGTCTCCCTCCGACTTGGACTCCGATTCCGAGCATGCTCATTTCTCCGCCGGCTCCGAGGCCGTATCCCCGGACTCGCCTCCTCTTTCTCATTTCTCCACACAAATTCAACTCCACAGGGTGTCTACTAAAACAACCTGCCCAAAAATCAGTAGCTTTACAGTATACACTGGAAAGAAAAACATATTGGATCTAGAGTCCAGACTCTTGAAAACATTGGCAAGAAAAAGTACTCTTGATTCAATCAGATTTGAGCTTATA